>NC_090935.1:363865382-364168412 GCF_040938575.1 Ambystoma mexicanum
GACCACGCACTACATTCAACCAGGTCCCACCCCAAATGTGAACCCACAGCATACAGTCACTGGGAAGGCTCCAGCCAGTCTGGCCTGGACTTCCCCACAATACCATCTATGGAACTTCCACCCAACAGCCAGGCAGGGGGAAGAGACAGAGTCAGGGCTTCCCGGGACTTCGGGAAAACAAGGTAATAGGCAATAGAAAGCACAAGGCCACAGGGGCCATCTTGCCTCCTATCAGGAATCAACTGATTCCAATGGCAGGGCCTGAGTATCCCAAAATGAAGTATACCCAGAGTACCTGTCAAATTCAGCATAGAGCTGCCACCAGCCCATATCCTGCTCTGTGGGCCACACACAGGTGGCCAAAAACATACACTAGGGGTACAGGGTTGTACCCCCACCCATGGGTGCCATAAGGGTATCCCAAAGGTCTGTACACCAAACCAAAAAGAGGAAGAGCTGCACTGCCAGGAGTCCCACATGAATCCGGGGCAGAAAACAATACAGAACATAGATGAAAAAGGACTACAGATCAAGGACAGGGAGGCCCTGTCCATCCAATGCATTTCCAGCATCACACTCCCATTAGTGTTCATCTTCGGGGTTTAATAGCCCCTTGACTGTGGCTAAATCCACAAATGTGTGACATTTTGTTGTGACCATCTTCTTTACCACACAACCCCTTCTCTGCGCTGATGACTTCCTAGGGCCCCCACAGTCCTGATGCCCATCTACATGTAGACAAAATTATCAGCCACGCCATCATGTATGGCATGACAAGACTTAAGGTAGGGCATACTAGCCCATTTAGTCCAACAATGCCTATGCCCCAGCAGAAATGTTCCTCCAATCAGAGTCCTACATTGAGTATAAAGCACTGGAAGTTGATCCTGGAGTCATCAGCTATCCACAAGTTGTAAGACATATTAATAATCTGAAATACAAAACAAAACATAATCACAAATATGCTTTACACGGGGACACACTGCTCATATACACATAAGGTAAGAAAGCTTCTATTGGAACAAACTATGAACCATTCAGCACCACCATTCCAAATACAGACATCCGTCCGGCACATGTCAAAGAAGGTGCAGAACCGCAAACAAAAGAATGATTTGTAGAGAATAGACAATTAGGCCGAACACTTTGCTAGCAAGGCATAAAATAACAGGCTACAAGTTTCACAGCATGATGGCAGCAATGCCCAATCACACAGATATGCCTCTGCATAGCCACACCCTAGAGCAGGGGTCCGCAAACTGCGGCTCTCTAGTTGTTTGGACTATGGATCCAATGATCCCTCACCATTAAGTATGCTGACTTGAGCTGGTGGGGAATTGTAGTCACTCCAGGATTACCAAATAGGCAAAGTAGGCAACAACCTATGGGCCCCACTCCTTTTAGGGGCCCCGCGACAACGGGTCAAAATAATATTGATTTGATCTTGAAAGAAAATTGCAATCAAGCTTTCTTAAATTGTTTTCAAAAGATAGATAAAAATGAATCAACTCAAAGAAACAAAAACTCTACATTAAAGACTCTATAGAGTAAATATTGTATAAATGTAATGTACCCATTAACAACTTAAAGTACACAAGAGACATCAGATTCACATAACAGTTTGTCTCTTAAAAGCTCATCTTCTGGCAGCTGTCAGTTTTTAAAAAAATGCGGTGCAAACTATGGACGTGTAATGTACAGTAGTGATGGTCATCTCCATCTAGCAGCTGACATGCACACTACTTAGTTCAAGGTTATCCCACTGGAGGCTAGAGCACCTGCACGCGCATGAGAAGCCTCCAGAAATGAAGCTTTCTGTGAGTATAGTGTTGTGAGACTCCTCCCGACTCCAGACCCTAGTAGAATGTTTGCGAGTAGAAGCTTCGAGAACACTGATGCAATGAGTATGTATATGGTGCCGATGTCTGTGTTACTAAGTTAGCTTTTCTGAGTTATAATGAAGTTTAATTAACTTCACAGTCTAATTTCTACCGTAACAGAATGAATCTAGCTTGTTCAGGCACTTCTACTCATTTTTGGGTGAGCCTTAAGAATTCTTGCATTTTCTGCGAGGGGTCCACCAGAAATTCGACTGCCTAGGGGCCTCCAGAGGGTTTCATCCGGCACTGATTGTATTCCAAAACAGCTAGTGAGCCAAAGGTTGCACCAATCATTCCAGGTCGGCAGGCCTTCACAGCTTCACAGCTTCACAGTAACTTTAGATGGATTTGCACCAAACGTTCCAATTTCTTTGCTTCTGGGCCAAACAAAAGTCTTGAAAAATATCCTCCTGATTCATTAAAAAGGTCAAACTTTATTAGCCATAGGATTTTGAGAAAGGCAAGTGGATCAAGTTTTAGCATTATATATAGAACCACAAGCTTTGCCTACTAACATGTATATATCTATGTTTTACAGGCTCCATGCTCATTAAGCTTGCTTAGAGTAGGTTTATTACCAGTTCCTTAGTTACCGATTCATTTAGGACATAAGAAGGTACATATAAGACAACACCGGCTCCCATCACCCAGGCAGGCCAGATATAACTGCCACCACTGAGAACCCTCACTCAGAACATTCCACCATTCACCCATCAACACTCCACATGACATCACCAGCTACATCACATCACATCACAGACAGGCACTACACAACACACCTCCCTCCTTTACCAAACCACACATACACAAGGCACATCACAGACAGGCACTACACAAACCACACATACACAAGGCACATCACAGATAGGCACTAGACAACACACCTGCCTCCTTTACCAAAACACACTTACACGTGACACACCACAAGCAGACCACCACTTCCACAGCAGTTCCCTACCATCATGACAATAAGAAACTGACCTACACTCTTCTGAAAACCCCTCACAAAATCAGCAATGCTGCCTCTGTCTGTTTATTTGCAAGCATTCGTGATCTTGTGACCGGTAATGTCCCTCTTACCTTATCTTATCTATACTTTTAAAGCGCATTGTTCGCCCGAGGGCATCATAGCGCTCCAGCCACGAAGGTAACGGCCAACCGAATAAGTCAGAGAGTGCTCGAAAAGAAAGGTTTTCAGTGCCCGACGAAAGGGGAGATGGGCTTCAATGGCACACAGAGAGGGAGAGAATTCCACGCCTTTGCCGCAGCCACTGAGAAAGCACAGCCACCGACCTGGGAGAGTCTATTCCTAGGAGGTTGAACAGTTTTCAAAAGATTGGGAGCGAAGTGACCTGCAAGGTTTATAGGGGCAAAACTTTGTTTGATGGTATTTCTGCCTGAGTTTTATAGAAAGCTTTATGAACCAGACACAGCGACTTGAACTTAACACGCTGTTCAACTGGAAGCCAGTGGAGCTGGTGAAGAGGCAGCATCATGTGGGTGCCAAACGGGGGATGAAGTACTGCTCTTGCTGCCATATTCTGCAACAACTGCAGACGGTGGATCAAGTGTCACGGAGAGCTAAGTACAGCGCGTTACAGTAATCAATATTACTAATTACCAGAGATGATAGCACCGGGGCATGGACTTTAGGTGGAATACGAGGAAGTTCCGTAGGGTCCGCAGTTTAAAATGAGCCTTCTGACAGGTAAAGGATACCTGTTCCCACATGAAACGGGTGGGGGAAAAGGACCAAGGCTCTGGGGGCAGACTTCGAAGGTCGGAACAAAGACGGGGTAGCTGTGCCAACCACCAACACCTCAGTTTTCTCACTGTTCAACTTAAGCCAGTTTGTGGCCATCCATTTAACCACTGCCCTTAAGCAACTCCTCAAACGGCCAGCCATCTCAGGCTCAGTTAAATCAAGCTGCACAATAATTTGCGTATCGTCAGGTTAGGAGTAGCACAAAAAACCATGTGCGTGGATTATGCCAAGAAGTGGCTGAATACACATGTTGAACAGAGTGGGAGACAGTGAGGAGCCCTGAGGGACTCCACACAGCAATGGAACAGAGAGGGAATGAAAAGGTGGTGAAAAGGTGGTAGGGACACGGATTGTGAATGACCCGCCAAAAAGGAAGAGAACCAGGCCAGAACTTGACCAGAGAGGACCGCAGAGGAGAGACAGGTGATCAGGGTAGGGTGGTCTATGGTGTCAAACGCTGCTGACAGATCTAACAAAATCAGGGCCCCCACCCCGCATTTGTTCGCGCCAGATCATCAACAACTGATACCAGAACTGATTCAGTACCTCGGCCTGGGCAAAAACTTGATTGAAAAGGATCAAAGAAACCAGAAGATTCCAAAAAGGTACTAAGGAGCAGGGAGACCAGGGACTCAAGCAGTTTCATTATAAAAAGGGAAGCAGAGATACAGGATGAAAGTTAGAAAGGACTAACGGGTCCAGACCTGGCTTCTTCAGCAACAGAATTACAAGGGCGTGCTAGGGTTATAGTGCTATTAGTACCCCGGAAACTCATACTGGGGTACTAATAGTATATTTTTCTCAAGTTAAGAAACGGTGTGTTAACCGTTTCTCAATTCGTGAAAAAGCTACAAAAAAAGATGGCCGCCATGGATTGGTGACAAGGGAAATACACCTAGTCTCTTCTCCCTTTCCATGGTGGCCTTTCTCGAGACGCGCCATGAACACTACTATTCCCATTGCCGGCGAGGGACAAGGAAGCGCAAGGTAAGTGGGGCGAGGGTGGCACGGATTGGGTATGTGGAAAAGGGGTGTGGGGGTTCTAGGAAGGGGAAGGAAACCATCTTCCGCCTGATTCCAGGCGAGGGAAGATGGTGGCCTCCCGCTCCGAGGAGGCTCGGAGTAGGGTCTGTACCATGTGGTATAGACCCCGTTCTGAGCCTCCTCATTGGCTGGGAGTCAGCCACCCCCAAACCCTGCGCCGGGTACCACATGATTATACTGAGTGCTGCATTGCTGCACTGGCTTGTCAATGCACATCCTCTCAATGAATCAGGGCATGCTAACGGCTGGACAAGCAACCAAAAGCAGCCCTAGAAAATCTTGTCAAAATCATGCCCATTCTGTCCTCAGCAAAATAATTGCCTGCCCAATCATCTCAGTGATGGGTTTGAAAATGGGGCAATACCTTACATGAGGATAAGTCAGGACTGAACTGAGAGGCCATGGATAACTTCAGACCCTGAAGTTGTGCTAAAGAGTTTCAGAAAACTGAGAAGGTTATTAACCTTCGGGTTAGATGAGCTATGCAAATAAATAAATAAATAAACATCAGTCAAGCAATATCGGGACTCGCACACGTTTCAACACCTGTCCCAGCCAGCTGCACAAATCCCCCCTCCTCTCACCCTATCTAAATAATGGCATGTTTAAAAGAGGTTTCCTTCTGGCAGCTCTTTCAGGGCTGCTGCCCCCAGGGCATTGGCGATAGCCCAAGCCAGCACTCACCCCCCAGCCGGACACCAGAAATGCAGGTCCCCTTTTGGCCAGACCAACACGTGCTTGCCCCCAAGTTCAGTTTCCCACACCACTTCTTGTCCCACATGTTTCCCAGGACCTGGTGTCCGGTCTCCCAGAGTGCAGCTGTGTCCCCTCCGCCCTTCAGCTGGTGATGGTCACTATCTCGCAGATACTTCACACAATGGCACTGCAGAAGCGCCTGCAGTCAGCTCAAAGTCCACCTGCTGCGACAACCACAAGTGGATGTCATACCGAACAGCACAGCCAGTAGGTGCCAAGGGGAACCACATTACACAGTCTGCTGAGGCATCAAGGGAAAAGGAAGAAAGCCACAAGGTCGAATATGTACAAAGGGACAACAGCGGGTTTCCATTAGATGTGAAAATGAGGACTGAAATCAAAAACGTTGCAAATACATTACACTTTTCGTTTTTCAATAATGAATGTTTTAAAATAGATCAATTGCACGTGAATAGTTACTGACAGAAAGGAGCTCTACTTCTCACGTTCTTGAATGCACTATTATGATTATTATACGATTATAATTGATAATTGTAAAATTAATAATAATATTAATTATAAAAAGGTTTAGACCTGATTTGCCGCAGAGCGTTTGCTGAACAGCCATCTTTGTCGAGGACTGCTGAGCAAGGGTCAAGTCCCACAAATTAAAGTGGGGGGACTCATCAACAAACGCAAAGGGATGTGACGTCGCCAGAAATTAGCATTTAAAGGTGAAATATGCACATTTCATCACAATGGCTTTGCATAACAACCCAAATTGAATAGGACGAATGGCATTTGCCTTTCATTAAAATCAACACACACACAAAACCAAGAGAGGATATTTTCTACTAATAGTGTTTTTCAAAACGTTAAAAGTTGTACATGTTTTAAACTCCAAGATCCAATAGCAATGTTTTCCCTGGGACTTGCAGTAACAAAATGGGACATTTCACCTTTAGTTGTTAGTTATTTTTCATTAAGTTATATAGTGCAGTGGTGAAGTATCCTGCCTGCAAACCTGATAACTGCACTTCGATCCCGAGGTCAGCTTTAATTCATAAATTCAAAGAGAATATTCAATGTTTCTCATTTTAGCTGGGGCGGGGGGCCTGAGTCCACCCTCTGAATAAAGTGGGTGGACGCCGTCCCCCCGCATGTACCCTCAACGTGATCCCTGCTGCTGAAGCACTTTGACATGCCCCACATCTTCCGCGCGCTGCAGGGAGGACGTTCAGCCAATGGCAGGGCGAGCGCAGCGGGCAGGGGTGGGCGGCCCAGCCAGGCCAGGGCTTTCACCCGATTTTATGAGAATGCGGGTGGCAGGGGTGTACCCACACATGTCAGGGGAAATAGCAAGTGGGGAAGAGCAGGGGCTGTCCACCATGATACCGTTGTGGAGCGCAAGCGAGTGGCCAGCAGGAAGATAATGGAAACTTATTTAAACCACTGCTCAGCCTGAACTATTCCACATGGGAAAGAAGGGCTCACACTCACACAAGTGAAGTAAAAAAAAAGGAGTGCCTCATTTGCCCCTCCTCATCTCTTGCATTTCTTACATTCCCTTTGGCATGCCTAGGTAGACTCAAAGACACAAGTTGAAAGGTCCACCATGAGTCTTGGCTGAGAATAAGAGCTGGACAGTTTCAAGTGCATCGCTCTGGCGAGGTGCCAGGTAGGGACCCATCTGCATTAGAAGTCTTTGCAGTCCTGGGCGGGCATAGCCCCTGCTGTTTACCAGAAGAATGTGTCGCTGACTCCCACACCATCTACACGTTCCACGCTTGAAAGGAGCTTCGATAATGTAGGGTGTGATTCCCCCATCTAGATCATTGCTGGAAGCCTCATTGGCAACTCATTGCCCAGTCACAAAGATAAAGGCCCTCAGTGTGAGGGTGCCTGTCCGGGAGAAATGCAGGCAAAAAGCCCAGTGATACCGGATCTAGCATTTTTCCCGGTCTGGCACACTCTGAGTTTGCCGGTAAGGGCAGTGAAATATCAGCAGGCCTGATCTGCAGGGAGTTCAGGCCCCTACCGCGAAGAATTGCCCCTATCAACGGCACTGCTACTACCGGTGCCGTTGATAGTGACTCTCTGCTTTACTACTTCTGCCCAACAGTCCATAGCAGTGGAGTAACCGATGCTGATTCTTTACTAAAAGGTTTCGGAAATGCGGCATGGTGTGCTCTCCTACTTGGCTGCTCCAAGTCTCAGGTTAGATCCATGACACTATGACAGTGGAAGTCACTGCATGTCGGTGCTGCTCACAAGTGCGATAATTAGAAAGAATCCAAAGCGAGGTGGAAAAGAGCAGCACCAAAGAAACAAACGTGGTCTTTGTGCACATTTTTGATGATGTTGATGTACCATATAATTCGGATGAAATTGTTAGTTAGAATAAATACTCTTATTTAAGATATCAACTTGTATCACCAAAAACAAATGGGCCTCATTGCGAGTTTTGCGGTAATGAGAAAATGGGGTAAAATCATAGTAGTTCCCTTACTGCCACTTTACCCCCAGTTTTCGCACCCCTGAGTTCTGAAATGAGAGGTGAATTGTGGGATTGATTGGAGAAGCAGAAAGCTGGAGGTACTTTCTCCACCTCACCTCCAAGAGAAACCGCTTGCGGTAAATATACCAAAATCCACATGGAGTCTTATGGACTCCAAAAATGGTGGCCAATTCTGATGTTAGTCCATTCTTAATCCCGTGGAAAATCCAAGGGGCATAGTGACAGCAAAAGGAAACGCGTTTGGAGGTAATTCGGACGGAACCTACTGCTAAACCCGTAAAGATGCAGAACCTATAAGCACCTGCATTCAGGTCTGTGATATATGTAAAGCTGTCTAGTTTATGATTAGGCTGTGTTTCACTTCTTCTGTTTTATTATTACGGATCTTGAGAAGCCTGTACTCGTGATATATGGGCTAAAGTTTACCCCCTACAGTATGTCGTACATATATCGCAAATCACAGAACGTTTCTGTGAACAAGCAGCGGAAGGAGCCTACAGCTAAGGTGACTTGCAATACCCTTTATAATGAGTATGTTATCCCTTCAAATGGATGCTCAAACTGTCATTCGCCACAATACTTGGTCTCATACTCAAGCTGCTACAAGATATCTTCAGAAAACATTTAGAATATGTTATGGGAGGCAACACGAAAACATAATTTGTATTATGTAGCAAATGAATATTCCGAGCATGTTCTAAAAAATATCTTTAAAAGTAATTTTTGTGGTTTCAAATAAGTGGTAACGTGCATGTAGTTGGCATCTCTCCTGTACTCAACTGCAGCAGTCCCTTAAATAAATAGACTACCATAAAAGTCTCCTTTATCAACTAATGGATTTTGAGTTGTCATAGACAGTTCAGAGGAAAGAACCTGAAAAGCAGTGCAAGGGGTTTAATGAAATGGCCCAGTGACAGGTGGATTCCTGCTTTTTGCCCGCCTAGGCTGCAGCGCTGTGACATTGCTACTGATTGCAGATGCAGAGCGAGGGCATTTTCAGGTGGGGAGTGGTGTCACCACTGGATTGTAATATGTAGGATCAAGCCGCGTCTACTGTACTTGATAAGATGGTGCAAGACACCAAGGTGTATGGTGACCTGATAAAGGAATGGGGCCTAAAGCGCAATTCCTCTATCAGGTGTTGGAATGTCTGATTGGTGCACGTTGCACTCATCACAGCACTCAGCACTATTCCCGGAACACAGGAAGGGCAGTGGAAACAATTAACATCACGGACTATTTACAGGATCCAACCAACATTTTCAGATGACTATGACATATTGTGAACCCCCTAGTAATGCAAGCATGCAGCTGCCAATTATAGAACACTGGGTCCCGTCCTACAGGACCCGTCTCCTTGGATGTGGAGTCCCTCTGGGTGAACATCCTCCATGAGGATGGAGTTGCAATATGGGGGTGGTCTGGAGAAGACAGAGGCAATAGAAGCGACGAGAAAAGATAAGGGCCAAGATTAGCAATTTAGAGGAATAGAAGTGAAAAAAGGTCCAGCTTTGCGGATGTTAAACAGATGAACCCTGCAGGAGCGAGAAAGAGATGAGATGTGGGTGGAGAAAGAAAGAGAACAATCAAGGCAGATGCCTAGAGCATGGGCAGAAAGAGAGATGGCAAGAAAAGAAGGAAGTCATTAGATGGTAGCAGGAGACAGCGGAGGAGGTATGGTTGGGGTAGGGAAGAAAAGTAACTGGGTCTTAGTGGAATTAAGAACGAGGTAATGGCCTGACATCCAAGATTGGATGGCCAGAGGGCAGAAGGTCAGGGTAGCATGAATACATGAGGAAAATGCAGAAAAGGGAAGAAAAAGATGGGTGTCGTCAGCGTAAAGATGCTGAGACAGGCCAAAGGATGAAATTATAGAAGCAAGGGGACAGGTATAGAGGGAGAAAAGAAGCGGTCCTAGCACAGAGCCTTCAGGGACACTGTCTGCGATGGAGGGCGGAAGTGGGGAGCGGGTTTGCCAGCCCAAGAGACAGAGTAGGGACGATCAGGGAGGTAGGGCTTGAGTCAGCGCAGGGCAGCCCCAGAGAACCCAAGAGAGTAGAGAGAAGAAAGAAGAAGAGAGTGTTCTACAGTGGTGAAAGCGACTGAAAAGTCAAGAAGAAGGGCAGTCTCGGTGGAGTGATAGGGTCAGAAATCAGATTGAAAGCGGGTAAGCATATAGAGGCTAGAAAAGGAGGAAAGTTGAGAGTACACAATGTGTTCTAAAAGTTTAGAAAGATAAGGGCGGAGTGATATAGGGCAGAAGTTGGAAGGGAGAGAACGGTCAGGGGGGGCTTTTTAAGGATAGTGAGAATAGTGGCATGCTTAAATGGGATAGGAAAGGATGAGGTTAGAAGTGAAACATTAAACAATGCAGTGGGGTAAAGCAATAGAGAAGGGCAGATTGTGTAGGTGAAAGAGGAAATCATAGGGTCCGAAGGGGCAGAAGTAGGATGCGCTCTAGAACGAGAAAGAGCAGTGTCGTCATTAGAGACAGGATGAAATGAAAACCTAGAAGAAGAATGAGACGATGGAACAGAGAATAATGTAGGGGATGAGGAGTGATAGCAGAGCGCAGGAGAGTTACCGTTGAGATGAAATAGAAGCCCAGGTCAGTGGCTGAAAGAGATGAGACAAGCGTATGGTCGGGTGGTTTGGGGGTAGGGAGAGAATGCCAGTCAATGTTAGGAAAAGGCGACGGGCATGGGAATTATAGGAGTTAAGAAGGTCAGAATAATAAGGTTTTTAGCAGAAAGGAGAGCATTGTTGATTGAAGAGTGATGGGCAGAAAGAATTGAGGAGTCAGAATCAGAATAAGGCTTACACCAATGACGGTCAGCGTGGCGGAGAGTGCACCGCAAAGAGCGAAGCTGGGGGTGAGCTGTGGTTGAGGAGGTTTAAGAATGGGAGAAAAAGAAGCGGCAGGTTAAAGTGAGTCAAGAGTAGAGGATAAGGTCCGAGAGAGAGAGAGGAAGCGGCATTATCAGCAGAAAGAGAAGCAAATGCAGTGTGAGAAGGAAGAACGGAGGAGCAAGAAGTGATGAAATTGGAGGGATTGAAAGAACGGAGGTCACAACTAGTGTATCTGGGGGAGGAGAGGGAGGGGAGAAAACACGTTGCTTGGTTGCAGGAAACCTAGACAAGGAGGGAAGATAATGGTCTGCGGCATGAACAGGAAAAGCCAAGTTGGAGAAAGTGGTTAAGGCGGACAAAAGATAAGATCAAGATGAGAACCAGAGATGTGAGAAGGGGTGGTAGAGATAGAGGAGAGGTGGTAGGAATCAAGGATGGGAAGCAGAGGAAGAGAAGAATGAGTAGACGAAAGATGACGATTAAAGTCACCCAAGACAACTGAAGGATTAGGAGACGGAACAAGTGAAAAGAGAGGGGTGTCACTGTCGTCACAAGAGGAGCTGACAGGGCCCGGAGGACGGTAGATTGCAAGAAAAGCTCAAGAATGGAGCCCCGGAAAAGAAGAAGAATGAGATTCGAATGAAGGAAAGACGGGGAGAGTGGGAAGAGCAGAGGCAGCATAGGAGGAAGAATGAAAGAATATACCAACCCCTACACCACGGCTGGA
The DNA here is from genome assembly GCF_040938575.1 of Ambystoma mexicanum. Lineage (NCBI taxonomy): Eukaryota > Metazoa > Chordata > Amphibia > Caudata > Ambystomatidae > Ambystoma > Ambystoma mexicanum. Next base: position 363,876,863 of record NC_090935.1, read on the forward strand.
GGGATCGGGCATGTAAAAAGGAGCACGATGAGGTAGAAAGAGCAGCAGGTGTGACGGAGCTTAGGGCAAAAATCCAAGAATCGGTGATGCAAAGAAAGTGTAGATTCAGACGAAAGATATCCAGGACTGAGTGGGCCTTTTGACAGAGGGAGCGCGCGTTCCACATACCAACATCAACGAGAGGAGGAAGGTTAACGCAAGAGGGGTAGCAGGAATTAGAAACATTTCGAGTGCCTGAATGGACTGAGGGGCGGTGGAAGGAGTAGAGTGTAGGAATAAAAGAAGGCATTAGAACAGGTAAGATTAAAGAAATAGCTGTGAGCAGATATACAATTGGAATGCCAGGTGCCAGGATGTTAAGAAAAATACGGCCAGTAACTGAAAAGGTTCTTGGTGCACATAGGAGTGGAAGTAGGCTAGATGGACACCACCAGGCAAAGTGTGGGCAGCGGGAGCGAGAAGAGAGAAACAAAGTGGTTGATCAGAACACCAAAACAGAGATAGAAGTAGCTCTCATCTGCGGACAGCGGCAGACATCGAAGCAGTGACTTGGCCTGACTTAGCCGAGGCTTCTCCCTGGCACCAGTTTTTGTAGTTCCGAAGCCTGTGGAAGACATACACAGACATCAATGAAAACACAAATCCACAGCCCAGAGCTTCTACTCTGCTACCATCTTTAGCAAGGCAATATGTTATTATATGTCAAAACCGGCTATTAGCTAATACATCGGAGAGAGACCAACAGACGAGTGTCCTGAGGATGGAGTTTGCAAATCATGAATAGCGCCAGGCAAACTTGTTCATGAACACAGACAACCACCCACATTTTGGGCGGTTTGAGTTTCTGCAAGTCTTTCAAACCTTTTCATACATGAATCCAGGCATGTTTGAGGTCGCTCTTTCATAGGAAACAGAAAACATGAATAAACTATTCTTGGGGAACTGGGGAGAAGAAGGCCAGGGGAGGCAAGGGGAGGGGCTAGTTGAATCATGGGGTACCGGGAGGCATGGCTGGCTTTCGCTGACAAGTGCGATCCACAATTACTCACGGGTCCTTCACCCAGCCTTAATAATGACTGCAACCACGGGACTGTGACTGGCCAAATCGACTAACTATAATTCCATGAAATGAACTAGTGGTCACCTTCCATCACCAAGTGGAAGTCCTATGCAAGGGCCGCAGGGACTTCCAATCCATTCTCCAGGAAGACGAAAGGCTGAGACACATGTTCCCCTAATCCAGACCACTAGGCTTCAGACAACCTAACAAGCTGCAGCAAATGATTGCCCAAAGCAGACTCACAAACTGAACAGCGCAACCGCATGACAAAGCCATACCAGCACAGTGCAAATCATAGCAACAGATAAGCATCATGAACTGATCAAACGGGTCTTCAACATCCTGAGCTCTTTCACTTCTACGTCCATTGTAATTTGGATGCGGGTTGGACCAGACTGGTATGCAAGCCGACATTTCTCCTCCGTGAAGGGTGCTGTGAGCTAAGCGGGGTACATTCCGTCGCATGGGTTATTTGGGCAATGTTTGTTCTCAGTTGAGGGGCTCCCACACGTTTATAAATGCCTAAGACAGAAGGAGGGCATTTATTGTGATCAGTGGGGGGAGGGTGGGGCAAGACTGAGGGAAATTAGAAAGTGGAACTTCCTGTACCCTCCAAATGAACTTTGGAAGACCATGCTGTTTCTGGTTGAAAAAAGGGGCCATAAAAGAGTCCCGGATACCCGTGGACCATATACATCGGCACATCTTACCACATGTTTTCCCTCGGTGACAGACACGGCACGCTTTTCCTATGCCGGCTCCTTGGCTTTTGTTTTTTTTCACTTTGCCGTCATGGGGGAGAACCCTGTAATAAAGCTCCCTCCCCCTTTCACCTGGTAGGTGTCCTACCAAAGGTGAAAGATTGTCCCATTGCTAGGACGCAAACAGAAGCAAAGGATCAGAGGGCAGAAGTCAGACAAATAGGAGGTGCCTGTGAATGAAAGTCCCAAAACTGCCATCAAGCCATTGCATAATTCTCAGGTCCTAACATGTCAACAATAAGAAGTTGCGGCAGGTGTCACCAAGGAAGTCTATGTTATATGTGAGTATTTGAATGACATTGAGGGCTGCAGGTACGCAGTTAAAGAGCATACACTGAGTGGGAATAATTGAGGATTTTGACACTTATATAGCTAGTTTTAAAAGTAAATACATTGAAGTGTAATAAATCTTCAAATGTTTGAGGCTGCTCTCCAAACGACATGGTCAACAGCAAGCACCACTACCTGTTTACTTATTCAGGCGCTTTGTTGTGTGCTATATGTTGTGTTGTTACCACTTCAGAGCCCTTGACCGCCTTGAGGACTTTGTAAAAGTGGATACTTGGACCTCACTCTGGACGCTATTGTCATGTAATGAGCTGCATGGGAACCCTCATACAATACCCTGTTAGGAGCATTCAAGCCTTTCTTCTCTCGACCGCTCTTTTGGGTTTTTGCATGAAATCCTATAGCTCCGCCATTAAAGTCCCTCTCTAACTAGCACGGTTCTCACTGAGTCATTATCATCAAGGCAGGCATTGTTTTCAAGTGCTTTCAGTGTCAAGTGTGCTGGATTCCAGCTTGCAGCCAGTGAGGTCTGTAAACACCAGTTATTACTAGTCCTAAAAATTGTGAAACACCAATGTTTTTCACATTCAAACTTCGAGACTACTCGTGCATTGCACATAAAACCATTTTTTGTTGACTTATCTCATGAATGTATTTGGATGTGGACCAACTGGAAAAATCATTGGAGAAAAAGGTTGGGTAAAAATAAAAGGGCTCAATGTTTTTTAAATAATTGCACCCCATGAATGTACGTGTTCGGGTTGATAATCGCCGCGTGCTTTGTGGGAACGACTGAAGAACAATTAGGGATAAAGGCCACTTCTTCGGCCATTGACATATTGAAAGATGGCAGACAATGGCGGCTTGCTATTAGCATGCTGGTCAGCGGATCCCGGGCTGAAAGCAACCCTATCAGGATTCTGGACACCCGGGTCTCGCCGGCCACAGAGAAAGAGCTGGGTTGACGTTGCAGTTCAGCCGTACTATTCGGGTGGTTAATCCTCTTTGTAACGCTTGATTTACATGTTAGAAGATCTAAAAGACAGGAAGTACAGAGTATGGCTTTGATTGCCTCTCTTTAGAGCGTCCCCTGTAAATCAGCCGGGGACAAACGGCACGATTTATGTATGAACAGCCATTTTGAATACTGAAACCCGGAGATCTCATGACCCCCTCGTGCAAAGTCACAACAAACCAGGCCTGCACGTTGGAGGAATGGGATGGCTGGTGCCTGTTTGCATGTTTAAGCATTTCACACATTCACAAACAACGTCATTGACAGGATTAATAGTGCGTCGGTCATATTAGGGCAACGCCGATCATTCTGGTCAGCGCCCTGGGAATTTGTCCATGCTGTCTGCGGGAGAAAAGCACTGGTACATCAGAACAAAAGGCCCGTCTCTTTGTGGGAGAAGCTGATATAGCGGTATAGTGTGATGCCTAGATTGCTTCAGAGTAATCCCATTACTCAGAGACTCTTTCCTCCTCGACCCAGTCTTGACCTTTCGAGACAGGCAACCTCTTGACCTCTGACCTCCCCCTTCATGGTAGACTAGAAGAGTGTGAACACACAGATCTCTTCTTGCCGTTCCACAGCGCAGCAGTATTTGGCCTGAAAGATCTCACTTTGTGAGGGAGGGAAAGGCATGCTGCACTGTGATGAGGAGAAGGATTTAGAGAAATGGGATTACTGGCAAGTAATCAAGGGATTACCTCTTTCTCCCTCTTCCTCTTCCCAGTCGTTAACTATTGAGGACATCAAAAGCAGCAAGAAAGACATTGCGCCACGGAAATACAAGACTGGACAATGTATTGCAGCAGAGCAATCATAAACATGCCTCATTTTGAAAAGGCGGAGTGGTAAATCAGGGTTTCAAAGCATGGAATAATGCGCACACACCTGTTAACTCTCTGTCCTATTCTGATGCAGTGGCAAAAGGTGGTGGAGGTACACAGTGGAGATCAGCCGTGCATTCCTCCCCCATCTTGCTAACACCAGGTGGAGTCCCCAGGCATCCATTCGTGAAGGCAGCCTGCAAGGCCAATCAGCAGGCGGCATTTCGTTTGTTGCAGGGCAGGGGGGAAATGAAAGAATAAAAGCGAGTTCACCTCACTTTTTCTGTTCCCTTCTCCCCTCCAGCTTGCAAATATCACGAAGGAGACCCAACAGCATGTACGTGCACTGCATCCAATTAATATTTAATTATAAATGGCCTGCGAGCCTATTTATTCTGCACCCTCAGTCAATAATGCATGACAAAACCACACAGCCAAATAAAGGCACGTGGAGGCTAAATAACAACTTATAATGACTGGAAAAAGTGTCATGCCCAGCAAGGTTATCTGCATATGTCCCATGAGGGGACCCCTTTGAATGTCTCCCTGAAGTCTCCAAGCAACCTCACTGAGAAACTCAGCAGCTCTGGAGGCCTACGATGCACCAGAAGGAAGGACATGTGCCGGCTTCAACTCCGTAGTACCAGAAGACAGGCCTTCTCTGTCTGTGCCCCAAAACTCTGGACCTCTTGCCTGTCAACATCAGACTCACCCCTCACTTCTACAGTCCAGGAAGGTGCTCAAGACCCTCCTCTTCAAGGAATGGCTCCTCCATAACTCCTTCGTCTACACACCCTCAGACTAAACCGGGGATCAAGCCTTCCCTTTTCAATCCTAGCCTTTCAGTCACAAGGCCATCCCTTGTAGACACTTCAGAGTATGTGGACAGAGCTAATACCATCTGAGCCAGCTGTGACGCAGACGAAGTGGAGGCTATGTCGCTAATTTTAGAAGCATGAGGAACCAGGATTTCCTTGGCCTGTCAGAGGCCGATGGATAACATGAGCCCTTTCCCTCTCGATGCCCAACAGCACCTTCGGTAGAAAGGGGATTTGAATAAATGCAAGTAGGAGAGAGACTGGCTGTAGAAAATTCAGGGCATCTGTACCCAGAGGCAGGGGGTTGCGAGCTCATGGTACATATCTGTGGACGAGAGTTATCTGGTCAAAATGGCCAGATCCAAAAGAGGGACCCCAAACCTTTTGCATAATACCTGAAAGGCGTTTGGCTTTAGTGAGCCTTCCAACGAGGATGGAAAAACTCGACTGTCTGCCTTCATGTTCTCTGTCCCTGGGATGCATTGGGCGTTAATGGAGAGTATATTATTTTCTGCCCAGCTCATACACCTGTGGGCAATATCACTGGGTGTTGATTTGTGTGCACCCTGGTCACTACGTTGTTGGTGTTTATCATGATGTCTCTCCCCTTCACTTCCCATGCCAGGGCTAACAATACCTCCAGGATGGCCGAGAACTCCCTCCAATTCAAGAATCTCTCTGCTGATTTCGAGGGTCATTTTCCTTGCATCTCAAAAAGATGCAGTGTAACCCCCAACCCTTCCAGCTGGCATCTGTCATGAAGTCCATTGGTTGTGGGGGTTCCAGCCTGAAGCCCTGGAGCAGATTGTTGATCTCCAACCAGCATGCTAGGGAGTCACTGATACCATGGTACACCTCGGACTTGAGGCTGTAGTCCTTCAAAGAGGCAGCCCATTGAGCAATTAGGTGGTTCGCCACAGACTTCAGATGGACCTAGTACAAAGGACCACACAGTCTGTCGCGCCTATGTGTCTTTGGACTATTCAGCCATTAGAGAGCTTTGGCCCAGTCCTTCAAGACAGATGATAATCAGTCCTTCAGTTTGGTTGCCCTGTGATGGGAAAGCAAGACCTTTGCCTTGATGACAGTGAACAGGCCACCTGTATAATCTAACTGCAGTGACGGAGACAGTGAGGCCGTATTCAAGTTCAGGAGCCGGCCAAAGTTCTCTAGAAGCTCTCGTGCAATTCCTGCATTCCTCAAAGCACGGTGTGAAGACGGGGATAGTTGAGCCTTTTGTCCAGGTGGACTGAGATCTTTTGGCTGCAGTGCATCCATAGCATGAGAACCAGGATCTTCGAGAACACTATCAGGAGGGAAGAATTGAGCCTGAAGGGAGGCCCCACCACCTTCATCTGGGCACCAAAGTACTTTTGACCAAGGAAGGGCAGGTTGAGTAGAATTACCTTCTGGGAGTCTTATTAATTCCAGGCCTTGAGCCAATAGCGTCTCCTCACTGATACTCCTCAGGGTATCCACTTTACTTCACCACAAAAACTCTGTCTATTCTTACTTTGTCTACATTTACTATGTCATGCATTTACTGCCTCATGCCTTCACTTTGTCTACACCCTCACACTATGAAAGTGGCAGTGGATGTGTTTAAGTTTAGCTAAAGGTTGGGGTTGGGGTCAAAGAGTGGAAGGGGGGAACAATATGGGTTACAAAAGAAGGGGAAGCAGTGGGGCTCCCCTCCCACCCCCTGTTACGACAAAGTAAATTGTAGTAGAAGTGAAAGACAGCAGAAGTAAAGGTATGCGAAGTAAAAGCGACAAAGTGAATGCATGGCGAAGTGAATGCAGGGAAAGTAAAGACATAGGTCGACTCCCCAGACATCCTGCAGTGCAACGGCTCTAGTTAAGATGTATCTGAGGAGAGCATCTACACTTTCTAGGAGGTCCATACAGGCATTACTTGTTTCTAGGAGGATGTGTAGCATCTTAAATTCCTTGATAAGGTACGCTGACGGGTGTGACGAGTTAATGGCTGCCTTGAGGGGGAAACGTGAAAACCTGTGCACGCTCTTCATCTCTTCAATGCCTTTCTTTCTTCTCTATGTCGTCTGAAGGTGAGGCATCCTTTATGGCCATGGAGGTGTGGCCTGCCAGGGATTGGAGGATAGAGTGAGCCTTTCATGGGTCAGGGAACCCTTGGCTAAAGCCTTATAGGGGATATATTTTGCCCCATTCCATGGGCACAGCTACCTTCTCAGGCTCGCTCCAGTCTGTATTTCTTAACCATAGGCAGTCCACATTTTGGAAACCGAATATAGCAGCTGTGGGCATTTGTATTAGCCTCTACTGGAGGGGGTGCCATAATGTCACAAAGGTTCTGGATATGCAGGCGGTGAGTCACACTTCCTCCACTATTTCCTCCTTCGGAACTTTCCCTGCTAGTTCATCCCCTCATCCTGCCCCACCCCCTTCTGCAGTGTTTTCTCCCTGAGCCTTCTCCTTGGAGGAGAGAAATGAGTGTCACAGACCCTTCTGTCCCCTTAGCTGGTTGGGGAGCTGGAAATGGTGTTGGGGGAGGGGCGTGGAGCAGAGGGAGTTTGGTGTCAATGGCCCTGTTCTCAGTTTCATTCAGCATTGTGTCCATTACAGCTTCCGAGGCTGTGATGGTTAGTGTGGGCTCTGCAGGTATTTGGATATCACCACTTAAGGAACAAAAGGCGACGGATGTCTGTTTATCAGCATTCTTATACTCTCCCCTGACTAGAGGGAGGTCCAAGGTCAATACCTCTCATATAACAGGACGGATATCTGTTTATCAGCATTCTTATACTCTCCCCTGACTAGCGGGAGGTCCAAGGTCAATACCTCGCATATAACAGGACGGATATCTGTTTATCAGCATTCTTATACTCTCCCCTGACTAGCGGGAGGTCCAAGGTCAATACCTCTTATATAACAGGACGGATATCTGTTTATCAGCATTCTTATACTCTCCCCTGACTAGCGGGAGGTCGAAGGTCAATACCTCTCATATAACAGGACGGATATCTGTTTATCAGCATTCTTATACTCCCCCCTGACTAGCGGGAGGTCCAATGTCAATACCTCTCATATAACAGGACGGATATCTGTTTATCAGCATTCTTATACTCTCCCCTGACTAGAGGGAGGTCCAAGGTCAATACCTCTCATATAACAGGACGGATATCTGTTTATCAGCATTCTTATACTCTCCCCTACTAGCGGGAGGTCCAAGGTCAATACCTCTTATATAACAGGATGTATATCTGTTTATCAGCATTCTTATACTCTCCCCTGACTGGAGGGAGGTCCAAGGTCAATACCTCTTATATAACAGGACGGATGTCTGTTTATCAGCATTCTTATACTCTTCCCTGACTAGAGGGAGGTCCAAGGGCAATACTTCTTGTATAACAGAAAGGAGTTGCCAGTTTCGAAAGGGGGCCACCTCTATATGTAATGACAGGTACGAGTAAGAGGGAGGAGAAGGTAATGGTTTTGCACAGTTTGTGCAGGACTTGGATGATATATATGGGGCTTTTTCGTCCTACTCCAGAAGAAGAAAGCATATATGAGCAGGTGGTAAAATGAACACTTCCCGTAAAAACATTAACATTGTTAAACCAATTTACAGCAGAAAATAAATAATACTTAAAATGGTGGCAATAACTACCTGAAACAAGATTGTAGTAGTGGTGATCCTAATCTGAGCCATTAACAAAACCAGCTGCTAAATAGGATATGATATGATAATTTATTTATATAGTGCCTATACACAATGTGTTTCAAAGCGCTTCAAGGCAAGGGAGGGAACAAGGGAAAATACAATGGCATTCTTACAGGCCATGAACAGTAAGGATGTGAAATTAACTATCGGACTTGGCCTGATGACTTTTCAGATAGTGCAAGAGCTAAGCCATACATAAGGAAGGGAGGGGGAGAGTGGGAAGGAAATGGAAACAGACAGGTGATTACCATACTGCAGTCTTATCTGAAAGATACCATGAGTGTTCTGAATATGCTACAAGAAGTCTCCTTTGATCCTACTACACAATTATTTGGTGACACTAGACATTGAGGCACTCTATACAACCATACCACAGACAACAACACTAGAAATAGTGGAGAAAGTACTTCGAGAACTTGAGACCCCACCGGCTGTGCCAATAGATTTCATCATGCAATTGGCTGAGTTGGCCCTAACACAGAATTTCTTTCTATACAACGAAACGTTCTATCAACAGTGTTCGGGGACCGCGATGGGTGCTACATTTGCCCCATCCCTGGCCAACCTCTATGTGGCAGAATTCGAAGAACAACAGATTTACACTGCAACAAACCCTTTTATATCACAGATACATCTATGGACAAGATACATAGATGATATCTTGGCAATATACACAGGATCTGAAACCTCATTTTTACTTTTCTTGGACTGGCTTAATTCTCGTAACCCCTTTCTAAAATTCACTCACAGCATTTCCAAACAAGAGATCCATTTCCTGGATGTAGAAATTAAAACTGACAGAGGGCACCTTTCGACCACGGTTTTCAGGAAGCCTACAGATCGAAATGCCTTATTGGACTACAGAAGCTTCCACCCACGAAGCCTATGGGAAAATCTCCCATTTGGACAGATTTTGCGCTATAGGTGTAACTGCTCAACCGTACAAGAATATGATTCCCAAGCCAAAATTTTGGCAGACAAACTGCCGGAGGCGGGTTACCCTAAAAAGACAATCAAAATGGCCCGTAAAAGAGCGAGAAATATTCCACGGGCAATCACTTTACAGCAACAAACACGCCCATTAGGTGAAAACACCATCACTGCAGTGTTTATTTAGTCCAACAAAGTGAACCAAATTAAAAGAGAAATTATTAAACTCTGGCCATTACCAAACATGGGGCCTGTTACTTTGCCCTTACCACGGTTTGCCATCAAAAAGAGGAAGAACATACAAGACACTCTAATTCATTCATAAACACCACCTCAGGATCCTATGAGACAGACGACACTCTGGGGTACTACACCACCTTGTGGACACACACCTTGCGGAAAATGCAATGTGTGTGCCCTAACGAAAAAATCCCAAACATTGGAATTGGGCCTAGCCACTCCATGGCAACAACAATCTCTAACTAATTGTAACACCTCCAACGCGATCTATATGATCACCTGTCCGTGCAACAAAAAATACATAGGGATGACCACGAGATCAGCCAAGAGCATATGTCATGTATAGGAATTGAAAGGGAAAATGCCCCTTTAGTCGAGCATTTCAAAGCACATAGACATAAAGCGACTGAAATGACATGGACCATTATAGAGAAAGTAACGTGCCCAAGAAGAGGCGGAGATATGACCAAACTGCTCCTTAAAAGAGAGCAAAGAGGGATATTCCGTCTAAAATTAGACAAGGTGGAACTCAATGAGAGTATTGTATGGAAAACATTGGCTATGAACAACTGAGCATTCATGGGTGCCTCTTCCCCACACGTTTCAAATTCCTTTTCCTGAGCACAACCCATGAAGGCCCCGCGAGAGAACACATGTTCCATATGAGCCCTCATAACAACAGCGCTCATATATGGGACGCAAGCATAGACTTTGTGCCCCCTAACTAGCGAGGCCCGTGCTCATGACCGCGTATCATTGACTGCCAACCTATACCAGCCACGCTGCTATTTTGCGTTCCTTCATTCAAAACCTGACGGGCCACATTGCCATAGTAATGAGAATAACAATGGAGGGCAGTTATGGCCGCCCGTTCCCGTAGGTCGAGTCTTGCCGGATGCCTGACTTCCGGGCTGACGTTGCTGCAGGCATCACACGCCACACACGCAACACGTTAGACTCACGGCACGTGATCTTGGACGAGCTTCTTATTGGTCCTTCAATGCACCGGCTTGTGTACGCGGCTGTCATGATGCCTGCCCCCGGAGCACCAGGCCAGGCCCAGCACCCCCGGAAGCAGGCATCATGCCCTCGGGTAAAAGCCCAGCGGCCCCTTATAGGGGCTCTTTGGACTCAGTCCTGGCGCCTTTGGCGCCAGGCTCATGTTGGACATCAGTCCTGGCGCCATAGGCGCCAGGCTCATAAAGGGAGGTGTTTGGTGCACTTACCTGATGCAGACCATGCTGCACGCTTCAGGCCTCCCTGAGACCTGAAAGGGACTATTTTTTCATAGGGACTATTTTTTCACTCAGGCGTGGCCAGGGAAGGCTACATACCTAGTTGGGGAAGGATACATATCTGGGACTTCTTTGGAGGCTATTTAAGCTACGCCCAGACAGCAGCTCATGCTTCGTGTTGTTCTGCATTCCAGCAGCTGAACGCTCACCGTGTCTGCTCCTACTCCTGGACTCCAGCCACGCCTGCCTGGAACTCCTGTTAGGAAAGAAGAGAAGAGAAAGGTGAAAACCACTAACTATCTCAAACTTCTTACCTGCATCCGGAATCTTCACTCCAGCATCCCTGAAGAAGGACTTCCATTTAAAAGCATTGCGTTGCTCGCTGCAGCGCGCTCTTCACTCACCTGTCCTCGAGACATCTCCCGGCTCCATCGCAGCTGTCAGCACATGTGGCCACATCTCTGCGCCTAGGGGAGAGAAGAAGAGGCAAAAGGTGAGCAAAGGGAACACCGGAGGAAAGCCTAATTTACAGCCATAATACTTACCAGCTTTTCTTGGTGTCATCCCATATTTCGGGTCGGCGCCGCTCCGTTGGCAGGTACCGCACCCCGGCCCCTATGGGGAAAGGACAAAAGACATTATTGGGAAATGATAAAGACATTTAGAGGAATCGCCCTAACTAACTCACCTGAGTTTACCATCGGCAATTAACCCCTTCAACGCATTGTTTTCATTCTGCATCTGAAATAAAGGACAGATCACAAGTTAGGAAGACAACATAAAAGGGGGCTCACTCTTGAACTTTTGAATCTTCATACTTACGGCGTTTCGCTCAGAAAAGTCAAGAGGATTTTGCCAGCGCCATTCTGAAAACCAGTGAAGTAACTGGACTAACGTGCGCCCCTACACCAGACGCAGGATGGAGAGTTCATCCTTCCAAACCATAAGGTGAGCTTAAACCGGGGGTTTGGAGGAGGAAGTTAGAGGAGAACGAAGTGGAACAAGGGGGGACTCAAGCACACTATTCTGCAGACGGTTAATTCCCTTTCTCATCTGCAGAAGGATATTCCTTCGGGCCAGTCAAGCAAGATTTGGGGAACCAGTTCAATCGGTGTTCCGGGCTCTGCGCATCACGCTTGAAGAGGCCACAGCAATCCAGACTAGACCTGCGCCTCCGTGGGAACCAGGTGAGCGTTACAGCGGCACAGAGAGGGCAATCACGGACTGGAGCTTACACTGAAGCACGGTAAGTGCCTTCGCAAGCATTTAGCGTGCCAAACAGCTAGCAGAGCTGTCTGCTATGCGGTCCGAATCTAAACGGACATTGGTTAGCACTTAGTGTACTTTGGAGTGCTTTACAGCCATAGCTCTCCACTATAAACAGCTGAATTTCAACACAGTTTGTACTGTCTGTTTTGATCCAGGAATACGACAACACAGTTCATCCATGGTGAGACCAAGCATTGGCTGCCTGTGAATACATCCGAGTCACACAAAGAGACCCATACCTAGGTCAGTGGCAATGCATATGACCAGGTTAACAATAGACAGCATAGCTCACTAGCACACTCATGAAAGAGTGGTCCGGGCCATACAAAATGCCGCAAAATACTCAAGCTAGCCCTTGGTAGTCGGGGGTTCCATTGGTGTTTCAACTGGTTTATGTCCATCCCCTACTAACAATTGTGTGAAAGAGGTAACACATACCACGCCCAGCGTAGTGTGTTTTAGATCAGGATTGGCACTAAAAAATTGCTAATCTTAAAAGCCATTGATTGACAGTGAACAATCTATGGAGACTCGTGTAGTGAATATGTTTTTGTTTCTTACACAGGTCACCTGTCTGGCCCAGCCCTGTCGTAGCAAGGAGGTGGTAAAGTGTTGATTATCCACTTTCCTTACCAGAAAACACACATGGGGCATAGCACTCACCTCTCTTCCCCGGTGTTGTTGAACACATAGAAAAAGACTGTCCTGAAGAAAGCGACCCTAATAAACATGAGCCGCTGAAACCGGTAGACAGTAATTGCTGCATAAGATAGATATCAAATTAACTTTCTATATATGAGCAATTTTTTACCATCCTCCACTCGCTAGACCAATAGGAAGATCAATAAGAAGGCGAAGTGGAGAATGCTGTAATTGTTGTCTTTTTGATGTTGGTCTAAACATAGGTTCAGAGTGATCCCAACCTGACCTGGTGATATTCCTTGTTTTAAAAAAAATCACAGTGGATGAGTTGTGACTAACAATCCTTGGGTCAATAAACTTGTATACAACCCATAGGATGTTGTTGCTCCCCATCACAATAACATGTTTTTAGATCTGGTATTTGTCTCTCCCCATGCAAACAGATAGGGGGAGAGAGTGGTTGTAGGGCACATTTGCTGCAAGGCTGAATGGTGTATTACATTTAGAAGAAGCTAGTTTCTCTTCTTATTCTATCCCCTGTTTTTTGTAGGCGGTCCAGCAGCGCTACGCAGGGACAGAATAGCTGACTAGGAAGGGACATCCAGAATTCCACTCTATCCTTTTCTGTCCTCCCACACAGCCTTGCCCCTGTGGGTGTTAAAACCCACAGTACTTCCCTCTGTGACAACTAAGTGTGCCCTCAACCACGGTGGTATTATTCCGACGAACAGGTTGATTACCAGACTTTGGAAAATAGACTAGACGTTTGGTTGTTTTCACCCAAATTGGAATACAGTTGGTAATTGTCCATACCTTTCGTGTTATAAAATGTATTTAATAAGGGCATTCCCTGTTAACTTTACCCTTTGCCCCCACATATTTTGTAATGACTACCACACTAGGCCTGACGACATTTCTGATAGAGCTGGAGAAAAACTAAAATTGAGGGACAGGGGTGCAGAAAGGGAGGCGAGGAACAAAACAAACGACTATCATGCTAGGCCTGCTGACATTTCAGATAGTGCTGGAGGGAAGGGGTGTGGGGGGGAACACAAGTAAGGGGAGGGGGGAGAAGACAGACAAGGTTGCTATCATACTAGTTCCAGGGACAATTCTGATGGAGTAAGTGCATAGAAGAAAATACCTGACGTGTAAACCTACTAGAGCCCCATAACATTCTGGTGATGATGCTGGAGTGTTGCGCATCGTCTGATATATATTATGGCTGATGGTATGTTTCATTAGGTATGTATCACCCCAAGAGGCATTTCTTTAAGATGGATGACAGGACAATGTGTCTTTAGTCTGTGGAATATTTTTTTAGCAGTGACTGAAAGCTAATACTGCAAGCAGTAATGCATCTTTGCTCTAGCTCCAGGATGACTTCCGAGCGGACTGAAAATCTCAAGTGAGCAGCAATGTACCACCTGTGGTATGTATTATGAAACATGCCTTGATTATTTTAATTCTTTACCAGCCTACAGGCACTGTGGGAACGACGAGGGCCTCTCCAAACTTCATGCAGCCTGGATACAAAGTGCCTCCGCCGGGTAACCACAGATCAATGGGCTCGTGGTACAGAGGCCAAGGGGTCTCCCCTGCAATATTCCAAGGAATATATTCAATATGATGCAAGTAACAGATACATTAGTGATGTATTATAGTTGCAGATTCCAGGCAGCTTAGCAAAAACTGATGGGTGTTGCCCAGAGTAACCAGTGGTGGCTGCACATTGACTACATGTCAAATCCTAGTTATATTTGCCAAAGGTGTGGGGGCCTCGCTTGTGAGATGCCACGTGTTTCAACGTTTGCCAATAGGGCCAGAGCCTTCTCTGAGAAGCCCAAGAGTTTTAACATTTGCTAAAAGTGGAAGTGCCACTCTTCTGATGGACTCTCACATAGGGACTTAACCCATTATTGTAGACCCTCGTGAGTGGGCACCTTCCCATTGAATAGGTTATTTGGCCTTTTTTTCCAATTATTGTTATACAGGTATTTAGGGAGCGCTTTACAAGTCATTAGGGGCAGGTACACAGAAGGGGTATTTTGTTCCCATTAGAGGAGGTCTCAAATTGTGCAACATTTTGAAATGCTTGGAGTTTCACCCTAAATTAGTAATGGTAATCCAGACGTGGACCCCTTGCTCTCTATGCCTAGAGATAGTTTGCATCCTCTTAGTGAAGTTACCCAACAAGTCAGAAACCATCTAGGGTTGTTGTTGCCACTCGTGTTTCGAAGAGTAAGACTGTCCTGTACTCTTGCTCAGAAGAGAAAGACTGTCTGTACTCTTGCTCAGAAGAGGAAAAGTGTACTCTTGCTCAGAAGAGTATATCTGTCCTGTACTATTGCTCAAAAGAGTAAAACTAACCTGTGCTCTTGACCAGAAGAGTAAGACTGTCCTGAACTCTTGCTCAGAAGCAAAAGACTGTCTGTACTCTTTCTCACAAGAGGAAGAATGTCTGTATCCTTACTCAGGAGAGGAAACCTGTCTGTACACTTGCTCTGAAGAGTAAGACTATCCTGTGCTCTTGCGAAGAAGAGGAAGACTGTATTTACTCTTGCTCAAAAGAGTAAGACTGTATTATTGCTCAGAAGAATAAGAATGTCTGTACTCTTGCCCAGAAAATGAAAGCTGTCTGTACTCTTGTTTAGAAGAGGAAGACTGTTCTGTACTCTTGCTCAGAAGAGGAAAACTGTACTCTTGTTCAGAAGAGTTGGACTGTCCTGTACTCTTCCCCAGAAGAGGAAGACTGTCTGTACTCTTGCTCACAACAGGAAAATGTCTCTACCCTTGCTCAGAAGAGGAAGGCTGTCTGTACCATTGCTTGAGAGAGGAAAACTGTCAGCACTCTTGCTCTGAAGAGTAAGACTGTCCTGTACTCTTGCGGAGAAGAGGAAGACTGTATTTACTCTTGCTCAAAAGAGTGGCGCACACTCGTAAGTGCAGTAAGTGTACTGTTGGCTGTGCTGGGGAGGCCTTTTGATTCTTGGCTGTATGAGGATCGTCATTCGCAGGTCTATAAGCTACTAGTCAGCGTGAGGAAGTATACGCTTAACGCAGCAAAATGCGAGGACTTTGGACTACGAAATGACATGGGAGACACGCTGACCCCACCCCCTAACCGGTGCAGCCTTCAAATACTTACATGCCCACGCACTCGTAAGTGCAGTAAGTGCACTGTTGGCTGTGCTGGAGAGGCATTTTGATTCTTGGCTGAATGAGGATCGTCGTTCTCAGGCCTATAAGCTACTAGTCAGCGTGAGGAAGTACACGCCAAACGCAGCAAAAATCTAAGACTTTGGACTACGAAATGATGTGGGAGACACGCTGACCCCGCCCCCTAACTGCCGGCAACCTTCAAATACTTAGATGCCCACGCATTTGCGCGTGCACTCGTAAGTGCAGTAAGTGTTCTGTTGGCTGTTTGCTGTTTCGCGCATTTAGCGCATTGCATGGAGACATAGGAATTGTTTTCTTTTAGTAAGCAAGCGAACAGCATACGTAAGTACAGTTAGCTGTCCTATATATAGTACGAGAATATCATCTTCCTCTCTAGCAAGATTTGCTGTGACTGTTTGTACTTGTATGTTTTTTATGCTAAATTGAATGGGAGAGAATATTTAGCAGTATTGTGAAAGTAACATCTGTCGGTAATATTTGGTTAATTAGACATTTTTGTAAAGTGAGTGTGCTGACGAGACACTGCCTCACAGTGTAGAGCATAACCTGTTTATAGTAATCCAGTTGATTGTGTAGATAGAGCTGGGTTCCGCAAGGCTTCAGAAACAAATTATTATACCTTTCAATAGAACTCAATAAATGAGCCTAAATATGGATAAATCTGGTACTGAGCTCTTAGCACGGAGCAACCGTGCATGTAAACGCAAAATGATTAGCCAGCTTGGTTTACTTACTGAATGTAAATTAGCCAAAATTACAACCTTTTTTAGTAAAATCAAACAGCCAGTTGAGGCAAACCTAGTAAAGATGACTCCTAAAGAGATTGAAATTAGCCCACAAGAAATTATGGATGAATTAAGCATGGCATTCCCTTGTATTGGAACCAAATGACTTGCCCACACCCTATATAGCCCACTAATAAATATAGCAGAGACTGCTGAGAAAATACAAGATCCTGTATGCATACTGGAAGACACAGAAACAGACAGAACAAAAACAAAAACAGATCCAAATATGTTTTGATTCCTCCCCTTTAAGGGCAGCAGGTGATAGAGGCAAAGACACGTTCAGCATGATAGTTCAGGTATAAGAAATTAAGCAAAAGTACTGAAAAGAATTTGGCCACAGAATCGAGTACAAAACAGTTAAGTGGTGACACAGAAGCCATTATGACCTTAGAAAATCAAAAGGACATGAAGCCAGCAATGTCTAAAGAGCTGTGGACCATACAGATTAATAACATTTCTATGAAAGAGCAACCATTGTTAAACCTTCTAGATAAAGCTTGTGTATACGCTGATGAACCCTTGAATGACGAGAAATACCAACCTCTGAAGCAAGGTGAAAGATTTGAGATTGATCCTATAACTGGCCAGATTATTATTAGACAAGCGAGACTCGCCCTAGAAAGAAGTACATCAGTATCTATAGCTGTTAAGACCCCAGAAAAAAGGTTGCAAATTAGCATCTTAGATGTATCCAATAATATTAATTTTGTGAGTATGAATACAGAAGAACTGTTTCATGCCTTAGAAAATGTGTTGACGTTGCTTGTCGAGAAATGTGAGTCAATCGAATGTAAACTAGATGTTCATTCCTTATTACTTCATGAAATTAGCAAAAAAGAGAAGAAAAAAGAAGAAAAGTTATAAATTATAAAGACAGTAGTACTAGCACGATGAATCAATGAAAGATATTCTGCCATTAGGTTTAAAAGTTGATAACCCAGTAGCTGAAATTGTGTCTAGCGAGATTGTACACAATTATACTGTCAGTCCAGAAAAACTAAGCACCCCTAGAGGGTCTGGAAATAAATGATAATTGGTTGGTCGAAGACCAACCGCCTTATTTACAGTGTAAGAATATATATTCATTAGCAATTAGTTATTACATAGCTATTAGTTTAACTAGAGTGAAGCTATTTTAAGATGACCAGAATCGCCATTTTGTTTTCTCTCTCTCTGCTCTCTCTAATGCTGCCACTTTGCCTCATGTAAAACTGCTTTGCTGTAGATATTATTTCGCTTCAATGGTCCAAGGCTAAGAAACATGTTGAAACATTACACTGGAGAGCCAGACAGGAATGCCTGATTCCCTCCCTCACGTATCCTTGAAGACAGGGAGCAAGGCATTTAATCAGTATACGAATGCCAGCGAGTCTCCTGAAAGAATAGCAATGTACGAAACTAGCATTTAAAGAGTTGAATTATGATCTTCTTTACGGCCCCCCTTTTCTGAGCCCATTGAGGCCCCGGAGAGCGGTCTGACTTCTAGAGCGAGAATAGAAACTTAGAGATAGTGAGACCTGGTATGTGCCAGTCTCCTACACGCAGCTTGCCCATGAAAAACAGAAACGCTGTGTTCTCGCAAACAAAGAATGGTGTCTGTAAAATTGGAGATTGCAAACTGTTACTAAATATGGTGGTCTAAGGTGTCATATTTGTCACACTGGTCAATCATCTCCTCTAATTCAAAGGGAAATGAATTGGGGCGGCATCAAATGTGTCTGATTGTAAGATGCTCTGTTTGTATATATGTAACTGATGTATGTTTCGCACTCTCTTGCGTCCCCCAAGGTCTGTTAGACACACGTCGCGGGGTGTGGGACCACTTGGCCAACTGGGACTTTGTATTGCAATAAACGCTAGATTTTGGGAGCAGAACCTCGTGTCTGGCGTATCTATTCGTGTGTGGTGACTGTGCCTTGTTTCCACATCTGAGGGTCCCTCAGGGGCCCCTTCAAGATGGCGCCCAAATAGGGACCCTCCCCCACTTGTTCCATCATGTATGTTGCAAAATAAGGAAGGCGGTAAGAACGGCGAGGACAGGAGCGATCGAGCCGGGATCAAGAGGTGTTCGGGGCACCCCTGCGAAAGCGATGAGAGACTCCTTTGCAGATCTGCACACCGCTGATCCCTGATCGACGTCCCTGGCCAGTGAACAAGGAGGCGAGGATCCCGAAACGAGGCAGAGCCGAGATACGCAGACACAACGTCATTGGTTGCGTCAGTATACGGATGAATTGTGTCTTGAAAAGACAAATTGATTGATCAGGTGAGTCGTGCCCCGATTCGTAAGTAATCCTGATATTGGTTGAGAGTTGATTTTGCAAAATCAAACACACAGTAAATTTGATTAGCCAAGGGTAAGGTTAAAACATGCCTGGGGTATTGTCCACCTTAGAAGGATTTTTCCGCTGCAGTGAACAATCTTTGGAAACTGGCCAGGAAGCACCTACGGGAGGAACGCCGGCTTATGATATGTACATAAAGTATGGTATGGGAGAGATAATGTTTTGTGAGACTTGGCATAAGCAAACCAGAAAACAGGAAAATCTTCAGTGGCCGAGGGATGGGAGTTTTGAGATGGAATGTATAGATAACCTGGAAAAGGTGTTGATCAGTAAAAGAGCACGCCCTGGAGCACTTGATATCCTTAGGGACTGAAGGAGGGAAGCAATGCTCCAATTTAGAAGTAGAGAGAAAAATGCGCGCAGGCATAAGTCAAAGACGGAGAAAGCTGAGGAGAAGGAGGAGGAGTAGTGTAGTAATAGCTTGAGAAAGGCGAGACGGCGCAATGAATTAAACATAGAAAGAATATATCCACAAAGAGAGCTACACTCATTGGACAAGTTAATAAACAGAATCTTAACTGAAACAAAACAGGGCCCGAGGAGTGAAACTAAAAAGACTACGGCAGTAGCCGTCGCTCAACCCCCTCCCGTTGCTCAGCCTCTCCCAACACCAGCACAGCCACAGGCTACATCAGACACTGCCCACTAGCCAGCCAGCCCTGAGTGTTTCTCAATTACCACAGCCCCATCAGACGGATCCCACTCTCACTGCCCCCTCTGCACCTCCTGATCAAGAGGGTGCCACTGTCCCGACTGCCCCTCCCATGAGTGGAATTGAGCAGAATGAATGTACGAGAGTGACTCGCAGCGCGATTAGTAAGGAGAGAAAGCGTGAGCTGCAAGAACAGGCGGAAATGTATATAGACGATAATGATGAGGCATCCACGCTAGCATCCCTATATGACTTCAGAAGGAATAACAAAAGACAGGTATTATTGGAATGCATGGGGGAATATTTGTCGGGACAATGGAAAAAGTTACTTGGGAAGTTACCACCGCAACAATTGTTGGATTTAAATGCATTAGTCAGTTGTAGAGGGAGGGATGAAGAAATAGAGGAGCATGTGAAGTGACTGTTTGAAATAAAGAATGAATTGTATGAAGAGTATTCTGAAGTACTCACCACACCGGGGAATAGGAGAAGGAATATTGAGAGGGGCAGGAAGAGAGCGTCAAGACTGTATATGCAGAAATCCTTGCCGCCACCCGGACAGATAGGTGATAGACAAAGATTGCAGGTATGTGTCGGGAAACGATGAGATGGATGTCAAGCCCTAGGACTTCGGTAGGGGAGATAAATGAGATATGTAATGAATATCCTTTGAAAATAAGAATAGAAGCTCTGCGGACGATAGTAGGGGTGTTACTCCAGCAGATAGCAGGACACCACAGGGGAAGGGGAAATGCACAGTAGGGGAATTTCGAATATGCATGGAGGGCCGTTGGGATTAAATCAATGTGAATACTGCAGAGAGGAAGGACACTGGCGGCACAATGTCCGCATTTGCAAAATAGAGGTGGATATAGTCAGAGAAGGCCTCACAGAGGGCACATGGGAACAAATGGTCACAACAGAAATCATATGCAGCAGCATCAGAATGATCAAGGGGATGGTGCACAGAATCAAGGCCAGGCTCCGAATCAAACTATTCAGAGTCAAATTCAGCAGGGTGCACAAATGGGAAATAGAGGGAAGGGGGGAACATTTTTGACAACCAGACAGGTGCATACTATAACAACAGTGGTGACTACACATCGGATGACGTGTTGTTACCCCAATAGGACAGCCCCGGACAGGGGTCGGAACCAGTGTCAATTCCCGTGAACCAGAAAGGACCCTACGTAGAGATGAAAATCGGGAATGATGAGCATAGATTCCTCGTAGATATGGGGGCACAAAATTGCTCGATAGATCCTCACTTGGTTCCAGACATACCTCTGTCAGGGCGATAAAATATCTCAGTAGGATTCGCAGGTACCCTAGTAATAAACCCTGAGTCCAAATCAGTGGCAGTGACAATAGAGCGTTTTACTGAACATTGTCCATTTCTTTTAACTGAGCCTTGTGGGGAGAATCTTTTAGGATTGAATTTATTGAAAAAACTAAGCGCAGTTATCCATTGTACACCAGATGGGGTATTTTTGACTATTTCACCCCATACTATGCCGACTTCTGAATTTGTGGCAGAACCCTTAACAGGGGAATTGAGTACAGTGCCAACTTGCATTTGGGCCGTGAATGACAATGATGTGGGATGTTTGAAAATAGAGCCAGTAAAAATTACATTGAAAGAAGGAATAACGCTACCGCGTATTCCGCAGTATAAAATTTCAGCAGAAGGAGAAAAAGGATTGAAAAGTATTGTTTCTGATTTGGTGAAATTGGGAGTGATTGAAGAGATTACAGGTAGTGTATGTAACAGCCCCATTCTTCCCGTGTACAAGAAAGGGGGTAACGAGGTACCGTACCGTTTCATAATTGATCTCCATGCACTGAACAAAGTGGTAGATCCCCAATTCCTGTTAGTGCCAGACATCAGTACGATCTTGACAATGATTCCTGCTTCAGCAGAATACTTTAGTGTTATTGATTTGAAAAATGTTTCTTCAGCATTCCAGTACACAAAGAAAGCAGGTATTTATTTGCCTTCACTTTAGGAGGACGATCATTCACATTCACACGCATTCCACAAGGCTATACTGAAAGTCCGAGCATATACAGTAGAGCGTTGAAAGAGCAGTTGGACATGTTAGAATTACCAGCAGACTGTGTATTGTTACAATACATTGACGATTTACTAATCGCTGCTGATACGGAGGAGATATGTAAAGAAAGTACTGTTCTATTATTGACTCATCTAGCCACGCATGGCCATAAAGCAAGCCTAAAGAAATTCCAGTACTGTCAGAAAGAAGTAGCTTATTTGGGTTACCTACTCTCAAAGGAAGGAAGAAGATTAACACCAGAAAGAATAAAAGAGTATTTCTGGTATGCCTATACCAACAACACAGAAAGGGGTCAGAGCGATAATAGGGATGGCTTCTTATTGTCGTCAATGGGTTATGAACTTTGCTTTGATTGTGAAACCAATGGTGGAATTAACAAAGAAGGATGGTGTGATGCCTTTGCAGTGGAATGAAGAATGTCAAAAAGCATTTGATTCGCTAAAAACCATTTTGAGTTCTGCTCCAGTTTTGGGCACACCGAATTATGAAAAGGTTCTTAGGCTATTTGTGCATGAGAATGAAGGATGCGCGTTGTCTGTTTTAACACAGGAACAAGGTGGAAGAAATAGGCCATGCGGCTATTTTTCTTCTGCGCTGGACCCTGTAGAGCGCGTACTACCATGATGTTTGCGAGCTGTTGCAGCGGCTGCTGCGTCAGTGAAACAAACAGAAGGAACGGTTTTGGGGCACACCTTAATTTTGATGGTGCCACATGCCATAGATGTTCTACTCAATAGAACATAGACGCAACACCTCACCTCTGCTCTATTGACTAGATATGAAATTGTGTTGTTCGCGCCCAACATCCAAATTATGAGGTGTAGTGCTTTGAATCCAGCAGAATTAATGCCAATGCCCGGGGAAAATAGTGGTGGGACTGAATTGCCTCCCCATGATTGCTTAATGGTTACTGAGGAAGAAACAAAAGGGAGAATTGATTTGAGTGACACACCACTAAAAGAACCAGATGCGGAACTGTTTTGTGACAGCTCCTGTTTTAAACTACCTGACGGCACATCAACTGCCGCATATGCTGTTACGACATTAAAAAGTGTTGTGGAGAGTAAAAGAATTCCTTATTATTCCGCCCAAGCAGCAGAGATAATTGCTTTAACAAGAGCTTGTGAAATTTTGGAGAACTTGAGTCTAAATATCTATACTGATAGCCAGTACGCCTTTGGCGTAGTTCATAATTTTGGCCGATTATGTGCCGAGAGAGGTTTCTTGACATCCCATGGGGCTAGAATTCAACATGGCCCGCTGATTGTGCGATTACTGTCTGCACTTACGTGCCCAAAGCACAAGGCAATAGTGAAATGCGAGGCGCATAAAAAAGTAACATGTAAAGTGGGAGAAGGAAACGCATTTGCAGATTAGATTGCGAAACAGACTGCTACTTATTTGAATACAAAAATGTTGACAGTACAATTGGAGGAAGTGCCCTGCATGATAGAAAATGGAATTGTGACTGTTAAAGAAATGCAGGCGGAAGCTACCGCCGACGAAATACATGGATGGGCCAAGGGCTCTGCAGAACTGGATTTGGATGGTAGCTGGGTGAATTAAAAAAATGGGAATTGGATGTTGCCAAATGCGTATGTAAACGCAATGGTTACAATGGCTCATAGTCCCACACACATCTGTGTGAAGAAAATAGTCCAACATTTAGCCACAGTCTGGGAAAATCCACTCATAAAAAAGAATGCTGAGAGGCTGGTGCAAAACTGCATCACGTGCCTACAGCATAATGTGGGAAAAGGAACAGTGACTCCAACAGGAAGTTTTGGACCTCCCTCTATGCCATTCGAAGTGATTTACTTTGACTTCATAGAGATGGAGAGATGCCAAAATCTGAAATACGTTCTCGTGATCATATGTGCATTCAGCAAATGGGTAGAAGCATATCCCTTGAAAGATTGCACAGCCATGAGCACAGCGAAAGTAATGCTAAAAGAATATTTCTCTTGCTTTGGTCTGCCCCGTGTCATATGGTCGGACAATGGTCCGCACTTTGTAGGTGCAGTGATAATGCAGATTTGTGCAGGATTACAGATGGATAAGCGATTCCATTGTTCGAGACATCCGAGTTTGGCTGGTCTTATAGAACGCCATAATGGAATTTTGAAATCCAAAATCAGTAAGATCTGTGCAGGTAGCAAATTAAGCTAGGTAGATGAATTACCAATAGAGTTACTGTGCATGCGAACGTCAGTGCAGGCCAGAACTGGGCTCTCCCCCTATGAGATTATAATGGGGAGACTGGCGAATGTGTGGTGCACACCTCAGCCTAAGAAAATGTGCGAGGTAGACTACCCTGTACTCAGCATTTATTGTAATTTGTTAGTAAAAAAACTGTGTTTGATTCATCAGCAGGTGCAGGAGGCATTACCGGTGTGGTATACTGGCCCAGGACATGCATTGGAGCCAGGAACCTGGGTGCTCATCAGAAACTATGAGCGGAAAACATTGTTAGCACCCAGGTGGCGTGGGCCCTACCAGGTACTTTTAACCACGCAGACAGCATTACGTGTGGATGGACGCAAGGCGTGGATTCGTGCCACGCATGCCAAGAAAGTCCCATCGCCATTCGACACGTCAACTGATCGGGACAAAGATCGGAAAGAGATCGCAGCGGTTCCAGAAATTAAAAATGCCATTGTCAGTCCCTTGTCACAGAAACTGCCTGATCCTGAAACAAAGCCTGATGCGATTGCCATAAAAACGGAAGAGCAAAGAGTGCCTCAACGTTGTCCAGCAGATTCTGCATCTCTGCTGGCCGATGGGTGCCCAGCCAACATCAAGCACATACCTCTGTGGCGCCCACCATCTTCTGTTGCGCCACAGCCTGCATTGTCGCCTGGGCACCCATCATCATCTGCAATTGTGCCCCAGGCTGACTCCAAGCTTGAGACTGGAAGTGCACCCGCACTATTTGTTGATCACACGGTACCAGGAGCAAATCGATACAACCTGCGGAGCAGAAAGATGGAGTGATCACATTTTTCATCTCTTGGTGAATTTCTTGCCTCTGTTTCCTATTTTCGGATGAAGTGGGAACCGGAGGCCTAGAGGAGGGTGGCGTAAGAGTTGTGCAAATTAGACAGCTCACAAAACCCAACTCCTCGGTGCTAAATCCATGTGTCAGGAACCCGAGTGAACAAGCGGGGCACACGTGGTACAAAGCAAGCTGCTCTGAAATTGTAGAGCGATGTGAAAAATGCACGAAGGCCTTGTCAGATGAATAGGCAATCCAGGCAGACAGAAAACTGGCATAAAAGATTGTAGACAGTGATTGAACTATTTCAATCTTTCTTAGATTTTCTTTTTCTTTTAGCTATCGTTTTACCCACGCCTTGCCAAATTTCAGGTGATTTAACAGTATTTTTTTGCATAGGACTTGCTATATGCTTTGTAACTTTTTTCTTTTTGTCTTTGGTTACTATCTCTGCATTCTTGGACCGTTCATGTATTGTCACAGGGTGATCTCCAATATAGTTAGGTTCTTTAAAGATAGAAGTAGGTTTTTCCCTTCTAATTGTACTGGCCAATGTTATTACCGTTGGAGATGGCTCAATGTTAATGATGCAGAGGGTTAGGGTTGTATCAGCAATACAGCCTTTAGTAGTGGCATGTATAACCTTATAACCATACGTTATCTCTTGGAAATGTTTTTTCTTTGCCGATATTCTATTTCTTTTGTTATTCTTGTTTTTACTTTTATTACCCATGGATTTTGAAGAGTCTCAACTAAATGATTTTCTGTTATGGTATTGAAGGGGCCCCTGAGGGACCCTCGGATGTGGAAACAAGGCACAGTCACCACACACGAATAGATACTCCAGACACGAGGTTCTGTTCCCAAAATCTAGGGTTTATTGCAATACAAAATAGTCCCAGTTGGCCAAGTGGTCCCACGCCCCGCAACGTATGTCTAACAGACCTCGGGGGACGCGAGAGTGCGAAACGTACATCAGTTACATATATACAAACAGAGCATCTTACAATCAGTAATGACACATTTGATGCTGCCCCCAATTCATTTCCCTTTGAATTAGAGGCGATGATTGACCAGTGTGACAAATATGACACCTTAGACCACCATATTTAGTAACAGTTTGCAATCTCCAATTTTACAGACCATTCTTTGTTTGCGAGAACACAGCGTTTCTGTTTTTCATGGACAAGCTGCGCGTAGGAGACTGGCACATACCAGGCCTCACTATCTCTAAGTTTCTATTCTCGCTCTAGAAGTCAGCCCGCTCTCCGGGGCCTCACTGGGCTCAGAAAAGGGTGGCTGTAAAGAAAATCATAATTCAACTCTTTAAATGCTAGTTTCGTACATTGCTATTCTTTCAGGAGACTCGCGGGCATTCGTATACTGATTAAATGACTTACTCCCTGTCTTTAGGTGATTGCTCCCACAAATAGATTGACTATTTTAAATAGACAACACATTCTTGAATTGTGTACATTAATAGACCCTCTGAGAATGATCACCTTTAAGGATTTCAAAATTGTTGATCAAAATGACAGAGTCAAACTGCACATTGACTCTAGAATAATTTGCAACATCTTACTAGAGGCAGCACCCGTGCTGATATCCTTGGGATTTGACATTACTGAGCCTGATACGTGCAATCTCAATGGAGTTGAATACAAGGATGATCGTATAAAAACGCTTGGTACTACAACTCTAAACAACAACATAGAGTCAGATGTGCGAAATCCAAAAACAACGATTCCTGAACCCAAATATCTAAGGAACTCAAATCATGAACAAGATGAGAGTGGTAATTTACTTCAGGAAGCACAAATAGGTGAACGAATAAAAATCACCTTTGAGTGCGAAAATTCTATGGGAACAGAAGATATGGGAAACAAATGCAATCAAGATCCAGCACCTGACTCTAATAATTGGAACTGGTTAGCAAAAGCCTTAATGAAACATACATCAAGCTAACATCAAAAAACAGATGATAGGTGGACACGTTCTGTGGGATCTTGGAACACACAGGGCTTTTCACATTTATTCCAAATGGACTTGTCGGTTAGTCTCGATTTAATTTGTCTTCAGGAGACCTGGCTCGAAATTTGTCCAATTTCGGATGCATTTGAAATTGCCATCAATTCGGCTATCAAAAATCAAAAAGGTTGCCCCGTAGCACGCCCCTTGACAGTTGTGAGAAAGAGCTCAGGATATAGAATTGTTAATTCTAGAAATGTATCTCCCTACATTCAAATCACTATCATCAAACATGAACGAGGCACGAAAACAATTCCTAATATCCTCCACAAAATAAATCTGTATTGGCAACACATATCAGCAGGGACCCTGACCTTTATTGATCATGTCATTGCGCTAATTGATGAAATCAACGAGGATGAATTGAGCCTCAATATTATCTTATGTGGTGATTTGAACATCAATTGCCTTGAGTCTATTACAACTAGCCGTCGTGGAAAAAGCACTTTAGATCGTTTGAAAGATAAATGGTGCAAGGAGATGGAAATTAGACACATGGCTATGTTGAATGGCAATCTCACGGGAGATATACCTGCAAAACTGACATGGAGGAGAGATAACCTGCCTTCTACCCTGGATTGCTTCTTCGTGTAACATAACGTACACAAATGTGCACAATCTTTACAAGTCATCTCAAAAAACAACAGTGACTATGATCTGGTAAAACTAGTACTGACGACCTCAACAAAAACATCTAGCGGTCAATGGTGCCATAACGTTGTAGTGGAACCCAGGAGAGTCAGGTTGAGACTGAATGACTGTGCCATAGAGAAGATTACACAGACATTCTGCAGGGATTCCTCCAATCTTGAATATGCTCACCTCTTTTACCAATTTTCTGAAATACCGCAGGGATTCAAAAACTGTGGATTCAAATGGAAACACAGCTTTGATCCCGAAGTGTTAAACCGAAAAAGTTTAATGCGACATGAAATCAGAAATTGCTCAAACCTTAATAAACTTTTAATGAAAGATCAAAAAAAAAGAATTGGCTAAAATCCCACCGAGCCATCCTTCTACAATGTGACACGGAAATAATGATGCTCAAACAAGCAAACAAGAACTCTTGAGAATTTTGGAGTATTATTAATGAAACAAGCGGATCACAATTAGCCATCCAAAACATTATGGTGACTGAAAGTGCATGCATATCGCACTGCAGTTCACTATATAGTAAGAAAGGACAGATTGAAGAACCTTGGTTGCCGTCCCTCATGCGATGGGACCTTGACTTTGATAAAGTTGATACCTTAACCATCATTACAAGACTCGGTTCTTCGCGGGGCCCCGGCCCAGATGGCCTTACAAACCACATGATGAAGTGTAATCCTGATAAATGGACGGAATTTTGCACTCTACTATTCAATAAAATTCAGTCCGAATGCGCAACACCATCATCGTGGAAAAGTGCCATCATTGTGCCGATCTTTAAGAAGGGCAATAAAGCGAATCCAAAGGACTATAGGCTCATTGCTCTTTTGGACGTTCTGGGAAAAATCTACGCATCGCATCTACAACATAAACTTCAAACTTGGATGTCATCTACTCAGCACTTTGACCCTAGCCAATCAGGGTTTGTTAAGGGTGTAGGCTGTAATCTGAATCTTCTCATTATTAATCTAATCAAGATGGAGGCTATAAGAACTGGAACAAAGATCTTCCTCGCCATGATCAATCTGTCTCACGCATTTGACAGCACTGATTGCGAGATCTTATGGACAAAAATGCGGAACTGAAACTGTCAATCTAGTCTCCTCCTGGCAATCAAAGAACTGCACACCGGGACTGAAATTAAGGTCAGGCTAGATCGAGCAGGAACCCTATAGAACAATAAAAACAATAAAACCATACTGTGGGGTGAAACAATGGTGTCCTCTGGCCTCGATCATCTTTAATCTGTTCCTCTCAGATGTAGGAGAAGCGATAGACAGTGTCTGTTCATTTCCACCGAAAATCCATGGCTCGCACCTCAGCTGGCTGCTCTATGCTGATTACCTCTTCTTCATTAATTTAACACCAATAGAATTACAGCATAAACTTCATGCACTTGAGCACTATGTGCGCAACATTGGTCTTTGCATAAACACAAGTAAGTTAGAAATCTTAACTCTTCAAGATCTAAGGAGGACTCCAAAAGGTTCATTGGCACTTAGAAAAGGAGTCCTTAAAAACAGTGGCCCATACGAGATGCCTGGGCATGCTAGTCAGTTCCAGCTTGACAGATACTCCTTGGGCTGACAATGCAAAAATTAAGTGTTGTCAACTGTCAGTTCAAGCAGCTGTGCTTAATAAAAAATATGGAAAGTTTTCCCTAAAACCCGCCATTGCCTTTTACCAACAAAAGGCTATTCCGACGTTAATATATGGAGCTGAGTGCACCCGTGGATGCTCTCACACCTTATGGGCCACGTTGGAGAACATATTCTGGTCCAGGGTATTATGGCTCCCAATGGGGACTCCAACTGCATGTATTCGATATGAATTGGGCTTAACATTGATAAATGCAAGAACTAGCTGGAATATGCTCAATCTTTATCGGAAGATCACCATGAAAGAAATCCTGCCCCAATTCAAGATCTTACAAAATCCAGATAGTGGGAACACAGAGTGCATCATGTCGCAATGGGCAAATCGATGCAAGGAGACATTGGCAGATCTAAATACAGACCTTGACACCCTACACACTAATCAAAATTTGGTAAAGAAAAAACTTTCCATGTGAAGCTAAGGCGTTGAATGTAATACCGAAATATCTAGACAAATTCCCTGATCGGAATCACATGCTAATATACATCAAGTTTCGCCTTAATCTGTTTAAAACCTGTGAAAGATTAAGCCTTTGGAAGCAAAATCCTCCCTGTGCCTTTTCTTGTAGACTTTGTAATCTTAAAGACGAAACACTGAAACATGTAACCCTCTTTTGTCACGCGTTACGCTCGGAAAGAACAATACACCTGGCAAATCTAATCAATAAAAGACAATGGGGGTCATTCCGAGGTTGGTGCTAAGGGAACAACGATGCCGGTAAAGGAATACCGGCATCGAATACCGCTACAGGCTATTCTGACCAGCCCGAATGCTATTAACGGCATCGTAAAGTACAGTGCCGTTAATATCGGTCTGGGCGTGGGCACGTGACCCACCATGCCGGCAATAGCGGCATACCGTAAACTGGAAGAGATCACAAGATAAGCGGGCATGCAAATAACGGCTTCATGAAGGCGTTAAAAGTGCCTACCGGCATGCCGTAAATACCGGCATCGCAGACCTACCGTAAAATGTCATGTGCAGTGATCCCAAATGCCACAGGTGCACACAATCAGCACAGGTGGAGGCAATGGAGTCTGGCCCACTACAAAATGAGCACACCCACACACCACACCCCTTACCACACTAAGATCAATACAATAGCAGCATCAACACTTCAGCTGGAGGACATGCATGCATTGCAACACCAGCAACAACACCAACAACAACAACAGGCACCACAGAGGAGACGGAGCAGGAGAAGGAGGGTGAGACAGGCCCTGCATGCCCCACCAGTGCAGCCAGCTTAACTACACATGCAGCCCCCAATCCCAAACATTTCCAATCTAACCCCGCAGCACAACCACACCCTGTACCGTCTGGACTGTGACACCATCAACACCATTGTGGACATGATACACGACTGTCAGTCTCATTGAAATATGCACTGCCATCCCCCTCTACTGAAGGTAGTGTTGGTGCTCCACCTCCTTTCCACAGCCACCTACCAGCACACAGTGTGGCACATGCATGGCATATCCCCACCCTCATTCACTTGCATCCTAAAGCAAGTGGCGAACGCCCACCTCAAGCACACAACGGAATACACATCTCTAAAACGGACTCCCCAGGAGATACTAGAAACAAAAGGTGGCCTCCATGCCATGGAGGTGGTTTACCGCAATCACAAACTATACCACCACAAACAGGTTGACATGGAAGGTGACGCAAGCAAGAACTTCACAATATCCCGGATCAACCACAGGAATGCTGCATGGCACCATGGGAAAAATCAGCGCAGAATGCCAAAAATTGCAGAGCCTACTGCCAACGCTCACCATCAGAAAATTATACACAACACAACAAATCACTAAATTCACACAAACATAGCACTATGCGTACACAATGCATGAGCTACAATACGGCAGAGCACACCGTGTATCATCTTGAAGATGCAACCCACACCATTATTCCATGGCACAGGACACATTGAGGGCCTAAAAATGGCTTGCATACAACCAGGGACATGTGCATGTGACGATAATCTGCCGGCATGTGTGACTAGTATAGCTGTCCATCATTATTCGCATGACATTTACATTTAATTGC
Organism: Ambystoma mexicanum; assembly: GCF_040938575.1. Lineage (NCBI taxonomy): Eukaryota > Metazoa > Chordata > Amphibia > Caudata > Ambystomatidae > Ambystoma > Ambystoma mexicanum. The sequence goes on from NC_090935.1 coordinate 363,908,066, forward strand.
CTCTCATGCAGGTGATAGTGGCTATCCCTTGAAGCCGTGGCTCCTCACCCCTGTCCGAAAGCCACAGAACAGGCACGAGGAGGACTACAATCGTTCCCATACCCATACCCGTGTGGACATCAAGCAGACCTTTGGCCTGTTGAAGGCACAATTTCACTGCCTCAGCCGGTCGGGTGGGGCATTCCGCTACAGGCATGAGAAGGTGGCCAAGATCATCATGGCATGTGTCAAGCCGCACAATATGATCATCTCCCGGAACGTGCCCCTGTCCCCTGACATTGAACTGCTACCACCTGGTGATGATGAAGGGGATGAAGAAGATGTGGCTGGACATCATTGCGGTGGCGATGCACAGGAGGGCCGTACGTACTGTGCGCAAGTCAGTGACTGCACAATATTAGTGACACGCATGACAGCAGAGGGTGACATGATGGTTGGACAGAGGGCCCTGGGGTGGGGGTACATCTACACCATGCACTGTAACTGAATAAATGACACATGCGCAACGCAATGATGAATGTCCACTCAGGTCTTGTTTTTCACACAACCAGTGCATTAAATGTAACAATGTAAATGTAAGTGAAAAAACCCTCCACAACCCTCAACCCCCTCCTCCTCACCCCACAACTCCCCCACACACCCTCACCCCCTCCCCCACAACACCCCACAATACCCTCACCACCCCTCCCCCTAACCCTCCCCCACAACCGTGTTGTCAGATGGTGGTGCCTGGCATGTATCATCAGGCTGGGCAATGGGTGGAGGTGGTGGTGGTGCTTGGCCCTCCACGGGCCTTGGTGGCACCGGTGCAATGGGTGCCTGGGGTGGCTTGTATGTCAGAACACGGTGCCCCCTGGGTTGTCCCCTCGAGGTTGATGGCCGGTTGCTGTCATCTCGGGACCTCTTCCAGGGTGTGGCCTGTGCAGGGGTTTCGTCCTGCCCATCGCTGTCATGGTTAGTGCCTGTGGGGGTCAGAGAGAGGGACGGCATGAGTGATGTTTTGATAGGCATCACACATACATTAGGACATTTGCTCATCCACACAATAGGGGGTGATAGGCATTTGTGTTTGGATGAGCACATTCTTTGATACATGGGTGGTTAATGCAGGCATATGTCGGCGTCACTCATGTTGGCTAGGAACAGTGCTGTCTGACATGCATACCATTTTGGACATGCACGCTGTGTGAATCGTGACATTTCCTACTTTTTGTGGTATGTGTCATGTACAATATTGCCTTGCACCAGGCATCTGCATGTGTCTGTGATGCATCAGCCTACTTTGCTGTGAGTGTGTGTGTGTGTGGGCGACCATAGCTTGATTTTTTGAACTGACATATTGGTTGACTTTCATCAGATTTGGCATAGCAATGTTTACTTTGGACACTCACCTCCATCGCCCGATGATGTGGCGCCACACTCAATCTCACCTACACCTTCGATGCCTTCCATCCCTATCATGCTTGCGCATATGTCTTCCCATGGGGTGAGCTTTATCGGGGAACTGGGACCTCCTCCTGTTCCCATGGCCTGGCTGCGGTTAACAGAGAGGATGTTGCGTACTCTTAGTCGTAGGTCATCCCAGCGCTTGCGTCAGTCTTTTACTGTGCGTGGTGTGTTACCCAAAGCACTGACCATCTTGGCAACAAGTGCCCAGATCTCTTTCTTCTTTAACACTGCCTCTCTTTTCATGTTGCTAGAGAACACTATGGCAGCATGCTCCTGCAGTGTGTCCACCAGCATCTGCAACTCATCCTCATTGAAACGTTCTTTTCGCAGGCGGGCAGCTCCCTTCTTCAGCGCCTTAGGCATAGTGGTGTTGTATGTGGATTTTTTGCAAAAATCAGCAGAGTCCCAGGGATCCTGTGTGATGAGGATGGCAATGGATTTTGTTTTTAAAGATGGCCGCCGTGCTCCTACCCGTTCCTGTGCGATGACGCTACTTCCGGTTCCGCTAATTACGGTCACCGCTATTTACGGTCACCTCTAATGCTGCATTGAACAATGTTGGTAGTGTTATCTGCGCTATGCTTGATGCCGCTAAGGGCATTTTGGGTGCCTTTAACGGCATGGCGCAAAATACCTTACCGGCATGGCATAAAGCTCGTGCCCGCGAATTCGTAATAGTCCTCTATTAGCGGACTGGTAACAGCACGGGCACGCTATTTACGCCATGCCGGTAAGGAATGTTACTTACCTCCAAACTCGGAATGAACCCCAATCACTTTGTGCTGAAAAGTGGTGGTCATTATTATTTGAAGAATCAGATCGAAAGTGAACCCTGGCTTTGACAAATCTTTTGCAAGAAATAGTAACAAAGCTAGAGAAAGCTGTAGAACTACTGATGGTTGGAAAAACCATGTGATGATGATGGTACTGCTCATTATGAAGAGCTCATGATTAGACCTTTTCTTTTCTTGTTCTTTTTATGCTCCTTCTTTCTCTATTTTTTTTATTTTTTATACCCTTGTGATAAGTTATGCGGAAGACTAAGATGGTTAATGATGTAAAACTAGGAATGTCATTGTTTGAGTGTATTTTAAAGGTTTGTAATAAAACAAAAATATATTTTAAAAAAGAAAAAATTGTTGATCAGTTGGTGTCCTTTAGTAAAATTACTATTAACCTATGGTGTGTTGATATAGCAACGCATGCATATATACTAAGCCATAGTGGAATGTTTGAACCACTGGGATATTCAGGTAAAGAAACTACTATGTGCAGATTTTAAAATCCTGCTAGCCCAACACTATAGATGTAAGATGCCCGAAGTAGACACTGGGCCTGTAAATTATAGCCTTACATCTCTAAAAGAAAACATCAATTCAACCATGAAACTGAGTTATAGTCAAAAAGATAACACTTCTGACAGACTCAATCTTGCCGGCTATTGGCAATGGTTGCCTGTAGCCTTTAAGCCACATTTTGAAAATCAATCCTGATGAAAGTGATATCCTACTATCATGGAACACAAGGGGACACTCTCACTATAAAATGGGCTTTTAGCGAATATCGATACGTTTCGTATAGTAGCATTATAGGAAACGTGGCTCATTGAGACCTGTGATATTGATTGTCGGGAACACTGTTCAAATTGATGCTTTTAAAGGGCCTAGAGGAAGAACTAAAGGTGGACTTCTGGTCACAAGTAAGCATCCTTAGACAGTAAGATATACCCAGTGGTCTACCTCGATGGTGTTGGCATCAGTTGTAGGTTGCAATCTCCCACAAGAACCAAATTCTATGCTTGTAAACATATATAATCCTCCTAATGGTACTTTCAATCGAGCAAACATATCAACGGTAGCAAATATTCTTGCAGATAATGATCCTAATGTTCCTATCATTATAGTCGGTGATCTGAATGCGAGAATGATATATTATAATGACTTGACACCTCGATGTCAAAACTCTGAACCTTTTGCAACTGGTTTTTCTTATAAAATAGGGAAATTGTGGGTCACTGTCATTAACAAATACCAACTGATTGTTCTTAATGGCAACACTGCTGGTGATTATGACAGAAGTGCTACTCGAGTAAACGGTGTTAGCTTAAGTACACTTGACTACATGATTGTGAAAAAAAAGTGCTTACCCATTGATATGATATGATCGTTTATTTATATAGCGCCTATACACAATGTGTTTCAAAGCGCTTCAAGGCAAGGGAGGGAACAAGGGAAAATACAACCACATTCTTAGAGGCCATGAACAGTAAGGATGTGAAATTAACTAACATACTCGGCCTGACGACATTTCAGATAGTGCAAGAGCTAAGACATAGATAAGGATGGGAGGGAGAGAGTGGGAAGGAAATGGAAACAGACAGGCGACTACCGTACTAGGCCTGACAACATTTCTGGTAGAACCGGAGAAAAACAAAAGGTGAGGGAGAGGGGTGCAGAAAGGGAGGGGAGGAACAAAACAAGCGACTATCATACTAGGCCTGACGACCTTTCAGATGGGGCTGGAGGGGTGGTGGGGAGGAAAAAAAACAGTAATGGGAGGGTGGAGGAAACAGACGAGGTTGCTATCATATTAGGTCCACGGACAATTCTGATAGAGTAAGTGCATAGAAGAAAGTAAGGGGAGGAGATAGGAAAAGGGAGAAGGGAAAGGAGGAGAGAAAAGAGAGTAAGCAGTCAAAAAGAGTGGAGAAGCAAGAGTGAAGAGCGAATACAATTGCAGAAGTCAGTAGTAACACATAATGTTGCAAGCCAGGATACAAGATGACGATGGGAACAGCATGATTCAGGGCCACCATGAGTACAAGATGCAAAGGAAGTCCAGCATGAGAGTTGAGAAAGAGTGACGCACCGTGAATGAATGAAGTCCATAAAAGTCAAATCCAGCATTGGCCACAAGACAGTGATGGTGAAGGAAGGCACCAGGTGGGCGGGGCTTGCTAAGTGGTGAAAAAGAGCAGCAGGTAGGAAGGTACCAGGTGGGCGGTGCTTAGGCCATGTGACCTAGATCCACTTGCACCTGCTCCCCATCTGCAAAGGAAAAGAAGCTGGAGGGCTCCTTAAGTAGGGAAACAGAGCGGCAAGCAGGAAGGCACCAGGTGGGCGGGGCTTGCTAAGTGGTGAAAAAGTGGCATGCAGGAAGGCACCAGTTGGGCGGGGCTTGCTAAGTGGTGAAAAAGAGCGGCAGGCAGGAAGGCACCAGGTGGACGGGGCTTAGGCCAGGTGACCTAGATCCACGTGCACCTGCTCCCCATCTGAAAAGGAAAAGAAGCTGGAGGGCTCTTTTAGTTGGGAAACAGAGCAGCAGGCAGGAAGGCACAAGGTGGACGTGGCTTGCTAAATGGTGAAAAAGAGCGGGAAGCAGGAAGGCACCAGGTGGGCAGGGCTTGCTAAGCGGTGAAAAAGAGCAGCAGGCAGGAAGGCACCAGGTGGGCGGGGCTTGCTAAGTGGTGAAAAAGAGCGGGAAGCAGGAAGGCACCAGGTGGGCGGGGCTTGCTAAGTGGTGGAAAGGAGCGGCAAGCAGGAAGGCACCAGGTGGGCGGGGCTTGCTAAGTGGTGGAAAAGAGCGGCAGGCAGGAAGGCACCAGGTGGGCGGGGCGTAGGCCGGGTGACCTAGATCCACTTGCACCTGCTCCCCATCTGCAAAGGAAAAGAAGCTGGAGGGCTCCTTAAGTAGGGAAACAGAGCGGCAAGCAGGAAGGCACCAGGTGGGCGTGGCTTGCTAAGTGGTGAAAAAGAGCGGGAAGCAGGAAGCCACCAGGTGGGCGGGGCTTGCTAAGTGGTGAAAAAGAGCGGCAAGCAGGAAGGCACCAGTTGGGCGGGGCTTGCTAAGTGATGAAAAAGAGCGGCAGGCAGGAAGGCAGCAGGTGGGCGGGGCTTAGGCCTGGTGACCTAGATCCACTTGCACCTGCTCCCCATCTGGTACAAGATATGGCAGTTGGTTGTCGAGAAGAGAACAACCATCTTCCCTTGTTTCTTTTGTTAACTACAACCAATGAGAAAACTACAATTGAGTACCAGGATAATGGAAATATTGGTGTGAACTGTGCAGGCAATAGAATTACTTGGAATCCCACTAAGCTTAAAAAAGTGAAGCTTATAGCAGATTCTGAGTTATTGAAATTCATAGAAAATTTGGATACCTGTTCTGGAGTTTTAACCAACACATTGGGCCTCATTACGAGGTGGGCGGTAAGGGTTAATGGGCACCGGTAAGGAGACCGGTGCCGGTAAACCCTTACCGCCCTACCAGGCGCCCTTAGCGGAAGCCGCTAAGGGACCAGGGAGCCAATAACGGGCCCGTTATTAGCTCCATCCCCATTCCCATTCAGCCATATGGGGGCTCGAATGGGAATGGTTCTCGGAATGGGGACTTACCGGGTCCTCCAAGGTTGGAATGACCCGGTAAGTCCCTATTTCGAGGACCTGGAATGCGGTAAGGGGATAGCCATGGTGCTAATAGCACCATGGCTACCTCCTACCTCGTAATGAGGCCCATTGATATCCAAGTTTGAACATATGGTAGAGACTATAAAATCTGTCACAATTCGTAAATGCAAATACATCTCTAATAGTGAAAGATGGAATCTGTCCCATGATAAAAAGCACATGTTTGATGCTGCAATACATGCCGCTAAAAAACAGCTCAGAAATACAATAAGGGAGTTGCAATATGCAAAAAAAAATAGATGCTGCAAAAAGAATAAGAATGGCAAAATGTTAATGGGCCTCATTACAATTCAGGCGGTAAGGGGTTTACGGCGCCGTAAACAGCGCCGACCCTTACCGCCTGAGTACGAGGTCCCTTAGCGCCATGGAGATCTTAACGGCTGCTTTTTGCAGCCGTTAAGATCCATGGCGCTAAGGGACCATGGAGTTAATTACGCCACCGTAATTTACGGTGGCGTAATTAACGCCTTCCCCACTCCCATTATGCCCTATGGGGCAAAAATGGGAATGGGGAAGGGTAAATGGGGATTGGGGACTTACCGCCCCGCCAAGGTCGGAATGGGGCGGTAAGTCCGCCAACCACCATGGCGTAAACATAGTTTACGCCATGGTGGTAAAGTCACGGCCCAGGCGGTAACTTACCGCCTGGGTCGTAATGAGGCCCAATATAAATCATGGCTCAGAGCCCATCACAAAAGTAAAGCAGAAGAGATATGGCGAACATTAGCACTCCAAGCAAGGAATAAAAATAGTCAAGAAATGTGGTTTATTATTAACAATACAAAAAAAGAAAACCTTGCCCATTAAAAGTGTGTCAGAGACTGATTGGATAGCTCATGTTACGAAGACTATTGGTACTACAGTGGGTGATGGAGGTGATCAATATAAGGCAACTGTATGGCCGAATACTGTGGCCCGAAGCCTTAACCAAAATTGTTGAGAAATTGCCAAATTCACGAGCTGTGGGTCCTGATGGCACACACACCGTGTTGTTGCAATTATCATCTACCAAATGGGCCCACGCATTAAATATTTTATTTAATTGTATTGGCAATAATGGTCAAATTCCTGAGTCATGGCGCAAGAGCGTAATTCTCCCTATTTATAAGAAGGGAGAATGGAAAGATCCAGCCAACTAGAGGATTTTGGCGATGCTTGACATTCCCGCAAAAGTATTCGCCAAAGTATTACTTATTGAACTGAATCTTTGGATTTCTACTCAGCATATTCTCTCAGCATATAAGGCTCCTCCACTGTCCATAGCATCGCGAATCTAGTAGCTGCAATTGAATATTTGTGGACTTGTCATAGGTTACGAGTATATGCAGCCTTCGACACAATAGTGTGTGGTCATCTCTGGGCGAAACTGAAGTCTTGGGGAATCCCTCCTGGGCTTCTATATATGATTCAACTCCTATATAATGATACCTCAGTAAGAATACACCTAGATGCTGACCGCAAATTGTCGGAATCAATAGCTACAGGGCGTGGAGTCAAACAAGGCTGCCTACTGGCTGCTACCCTCTTCAACCTATATCTTGCCGATTTTCTGAGAGATGCTTTTGACTCTAGTATGAATAACATCAAAATCAGGACAATTAGGTTGGGCTGGTTAGGTTATGCCAACGACCTTTTGACTTCTGGATTATACACCAATCAAAGGCTTACAAAGTAAATTGGACACCCTTGAAAGATTTGCCACTGGGAATCATTTGACTATTAATATAAGTAAAACCAAGATAACGAAATTCCTTGGAAAACTTCAAATTAGCAGTGATGTGACTTATAAATGGTTAATTAATAGCCAACTGATTGAAATAGTAGAACATTATAAATACCTTAGAGTAATAGTCGACCATAAATTATGTTGGAAATCATATTGGTTAGAAACAAAAAGGAAATGCATGATAGCAACAATAGCTCTAAGTAATGTTATTGTCACAAGTCTCTCCCCTTCTCACCTGTTTCTGTTGTGTACTTGCGACCTTCTGGGATTTCTTCTTCTTCACGGTCCGGGATTTGTAAAGTCCCGAACGCCGGTCTTGGGCGTCCAGCGTGAGAGTAGCGGTTCAGTTTCCAGGAGCGTTCTACAAGTCCAGGGTAATTCCAAGAAGTAATTAATGTACGCTTGGAGGCACGGAAGACGGTAAATCGAGCGCAGAAGGTTTTCCAGGAGATTGGGGAGGAAAGGGAACAGGAGGGAATTCAAGGGACTGGGAACAAGGAATCAAGCGAGAGCCCCGATCGCACTCCGGCTAAGCACGCCCGACTACAGGTAGCGGTAGCGTTGAGACGCGCAGAGCCGCCGGGCGTGTCTCTTTTGTAGGATGAGCTGCGTGGAACGCATAGACTGATCCGGAGTATTCTGTTCCGGGCGGCCATGTTGGAAGGATAACTGCATGCAATCCCCTGCGAATCAGGGACCAGGAGGTCCAGAAAGGACGCAGACAACGGTTCATGACAGTCATAGGTACCCAAGGCGGTTTTTCCGTTAGTACTATACTAACGCTATATTCCGCCAAGATTACCTCATGATTATTATACAGAGCTGAAATATGGGGAATGTTTTTTAGAAAAGAAATAGAGAACTTTTATTGTTTAAATTTAACAGGAGAGATACCATGACAATTTTAGGTGCGAAACTGTGTCTACCTAAAGAATCTAGATACTGTAGGCTCTGTAGAATACCAAATATTGAATCAGCCAAACACATTTTATGTGAGTGGGAAAGTTTACAGTATTTGCGTACAGAATACCTGGTGGTGTTACGCTCATCTGGTCTCTGCGGAGGCATTGGGTCACGGTTGCAGCCCTCCCAGGGGTGAGGTCGCTCGGGTCCAACTTCGCCCTCTGCGCTTATGTGGTGATTGGTGGTAATAGGTAATGCTTCTCGGGACAGCTCCTGCGTGGAGAATAGGGGGCGTGAGTATGCCAGCTTGTGTGCCCGATCCCCTTTCAGACCCCTTCTCCCAAACCGTGGTACCTGTGGGATGCGCTGTCCCTGGAAAGCTCACCTGTTGATTAGTTTTGGCGAGCACTCCGTCCTGCTGCTTCTGGCAGGGGCGCTTGTATGATGTGGATCGGGTTTCTTCACTGGTCCCTTGCATGTGGTTGTCCAGTCCTGCTGTGACTAAGCCACTATACTTCAGGTAAGTGTTCCTGTTTGCCTTTGTCTTTCCTTATCTGTTTTTGTTGTATTGTAAAGTTCATTGGGCCTCATCAAACGTTAGGCGGTAAGGGGTTACCGGCACCTGTAAGGGCACCAGTGCCGGTAATCCCTTACCGCCCTACTACGAGGTCCCTTAGCGGGTCCTGTCCCTAACGCCTGGTTTTACCAGGCATTATGGAAGGGACCCATTGAGGGACTTCAGAGCTAATAACGGTACCGCAAATTGCGGTACCGATATTAGCTCCATCCTCATTCCCATTGAGCCATATGGGGGCTCCAATGGGAATGGGGAATGGTTCCCGGAATGGGGACTTACCGGATCCTACAAGGTCAGAATGACCTGGTAAGTCCCTATTCCGGGAACAAGGACCTGGAATGCGGTAAGGGGGTAGCCATGGCGCTAGTAGCGCCATGGCTACCGCCTACCGTGTAATGAGACCCATTGTCTGGTATTGTTCTCCGTTCCACTTTTGATGTTAGCTCTTTTGCTTTCTTCCCTTGCAGGTGATGTTGCCGGCCTGGCAGAAGCTGCGGAGCTCGAGGCGACAGCCGAAGGGAATGAGGAACAAAGCTGCAGTGGTACAGTAGCTGGTAAATTGTTAACTAGGTGGCACGCTGGGTTCAAATGCGGCACGGCCCTAGGACAGATGTTCTAACCTTGTCTTTCTTCTTCTTCACAGGGTCCGAGTTCGTGGATGCAGAGTGCTGTGCTGCGGTGTCGGGATCAAGATCACTGGATGTCAGGAGATGAGTCTGTCGATGAAGCGATGAAGCACCAGTTTCCTGGAGGGGAGTATGCAGGATAATGCCTGGTTTCAAAGGTAAGTAAACTGATCCAAGCGGCGGTGGGCATCACATTGCATGCGAGTGCACAGTAATGCGAAGCACCGCCCTTAAGCATGAAGCAGCTTATATAGCTGAGCTTCTGAAGCCACACCCACCAGGTTCAGCCTGCCTGCCGCACCGTGCCACACCCGATGAGTCAGCACATGAAGACCAGGCTAGGGGAGCCACACGCGATGAGTCAGCACATGAGGATGTTCTCTGGAATAAAGGCTTTCAGCTCCTGGAAAGTTCTTGTAAAATAAAAGCACTCCTGCACTGAAATAAAGTAAAAGCACTCCTGCACTGAAATAAAGTGTTCCTGCTCACATCTCTATATGAGCCTGGCACCAAAGGCGCCAGGACTGAGTCCAGTCAGGGCCCCTGTGTTTATAGGTCCCAAAGGGACATAAGTGAGTCAAGTGACCCATTGCCCCCATCACTAGATGGTGTGTTTTTTTTTGTTCTGAGGCCTGTGGCCATGACAGATAGCTTATGATAATACTGGAAAGAATATTACTATAAATGACATGGGAATCATTGATGTGTGGTAATGATATAAACTTGATTTTTTATATAATGACATTTTATGAAGTAGTTTTATCTATTTTAAAAGATGTATCAATTGGCACTCTACTAATAAGATGATGTATTAATATGATTTAGATTTTATAGAGAGCTTTTTTTGATTATTCATATTAATGTGTTGTTTTTATTGAATGTATGTACGCTGCTATTATATGTAAAGCCTTTGTTGGTTATGTGCATTTTACTAATAAATAGATAAATAGTAAGACTGTACTATTGCTCAGAAGAGAAAGACAGCCTGTAGTCTTGCTCAGAAGAAGAAAACTGTTCTGTACGATTGCTCAGAAGAGTAGGAATGTCTGTACTCTTGCTCAGCAAAGGAAAGCTGTCTGTACTCTTGCTCAGAAGAAGAGGAAGACTGTCTGTATTCATGCTCAGATTTACATCAATCTCAATGTTGCTGTCTTCCCTTGCAATCTTCTTGACGTTTGGAACACTTTGAGATACATGGGCTTTGTACTTTTCTGTATGTATTTCTGTTGCAATCAATTCTCTCAAGGCATAGGTGATTAAAGAGCAGTCAGGACAGCTCTCCCCTGTGGTGTCCCTACTAATTTTGTGCATGTGTGCATGTTGTTGGTTACTTCTGCTATGTGTGAGAGGTGTATGTTTTACTCTCTTCGTGTCTACAGTTACACTGCGCTTACCTCTCCTTACTTTGGCAGCAGTCTTTTCCTCACCCTCTGACACTGTAGGTCTTCCTGCTTGGGTTAGGGGATGTTAGTAGGGGGTAGAACGGTAATGCTCACTATTACATATTATTTTTAAATGACCACCCCCCATTATTTCGTTCATCATTAACAGTCCCATCATGAAGATAAGAGTCCTTATTGGGTTGCCCATAACCACTTACGCTGCTGAGTCCTTGCAGCTGATGAGATGATAAGGTTGCCCGCCTGAATATCGCAAGAAAGGCGTTAATACGTTCGTACATGTTAGTAACCTCAAGCCCCGCGAACTAAACAGTCACGGATGGCAAAAATGAAACCTCCCCCCGGACATTTCTTGTTTGTGTTTCTCAACGTGGGTCGGACAGTATATGCACTGTATTCAAGTTGGGGAAAAGTTTGGGCTTTGTATTCAATGGAAGCAAGGAAATATACTTAAGGAACCGTGCTCTAAGGGGTCTGAGTTTTCTGACAGAGTGGGCAAATTGAGTGGGAAAGGCTTCAGAATGGTTGAATGAGTAGGCCCAGGGGTGATTAATGGGAGGTAACATCAAGGACATTTCCTACATAATTCTAACAGCATACATACGCAACAACCTGCATGTGCGAGGAAAAGTGAAAGAACAAAACAGTGTTACAGCTGTCAGTTTCACAAATATAATTTGAAGCCTATTTCAACATGCTATGCACACTGGGGTGTTGGTCCCTATTCTAGCTGCTTGTGTGCGTTGGACCATAGGATGGCCCTGTGTCCCTAACTCGAGAGTGTTCGTGCTGTCTTGCAGTTTGCGAAAATCTGTTGCGTTGGCCCTGTTGATCGTTGCTCCCTCGTTGCCAGGGTGGCCACCGCTTTATAGGGCTTGACGCCTTACACATCTAACAAAGTCTGTCAGGAGGGCAAAATGTCCCACTCTGGTCCCTAGCCATTGGAATTTAGTTATCCGTTGTCTTGAGGCCTGCCCTGGGTCCTTTGTATCTGGTGAGAAATGAAAAAGAAGCGCTTGAGACCTGAGAATTGACATATTCTTTAATTTCCTGACCTAACCTCTCTGCACTACTCTTACACTATTCAGTGTCCTAGTGTGAGGAGCCAAGGGTACATTTATGCACAATTCTGTTACCACCTGGTGGCGTTCAATGGCGGTCTGACCGTAACTTGTTGCACAATTCGAAATGTACCTGGAAAATGGATAGACAACCACTGTCCTGTAGCTGTATCCTTAAAACATCTGGATCATCTGCACTTAGTTTAGGTGAAGATACTCATGATGCACTTGGATCATATACACGTAATTTAGGTGGTGGTGTACAAATGGGCCTTTGAGTCTTTGTATTTACTGTACTTTACTTTTAGCTATTTATAGTTCGCACCTATAGCATCTCACTACAGCATTTCCTAACCTCTTGACCCCATCAGTCTTATCGATAGTTAGTGAACCGTCAATGAAATGCACGCCTCCCCCTAAAGTGCTCTGTGTTATTTGTGTATGCATGAGCCCAGTCTCCTTGCTGAAATATGTGCACTCAGAATGTAGCTGAATTTACTCTCTTTCAATGCACTGTCTTTACGCACCCCCTTTGTACCGTGCACCCCCACTATGCCTAAACAATCTTCCTTACTTTCAGCATGTGTATGCCTGGTGTTGAACAAGGTATGGCTTTTTCTGTGAATAAAATGGTCACATCCAGTCTACTCATGATGTTACAAATGTCCCTTCCCTAATGGATGGCCTAGTCGCCCCACTGTCACCCAGAAAGGAAAATGTTTTGTTACCTATCACCACCCCTATGCAATTGTCCTCTGCATGATTGAGTGTGCGTGAGTGTGCGTGGCAGAGTGAGACAAATCAGTTGTCTGGGGCTGTCTTATTAAGAGTATAATGTCAATCCATTTCCTTTGAAAGTGTTGTTCCCCACCAAGATGACCCCTCCCAGTCATGTAAGCGGTACTGTTGCTATTGTGTCAGTGTTCTGTGTGGGTGCTGACTGCTGTGTATTGCCCCTGGGTTGTGATGCGTGTAAGTCCTGGGGTAGTGGTGCTGTCATTTTTTGTGTCTGTGTCTGTACCTGTAGTGGTGACAGTGCTTGTGTTGGTGCTTGTGGTGTCTGCTGAAATTATCCCTGTATCTGTCCTTGCTGCTGCTTTCAGTTCTCTTTGGAATGCATTCCTTGCCTACCATCTGTGTCATCAAATATTACACTCCCTGATGTGCAGAAGGGTGAGACTCCTCTTCCCTCTGCTCGTGCTGGTTCAGCATCTGCTGACGCCTTACCACTAACCTTTCCAGCATGCGCCACAGTTCAACTGTAGCCGGCGCTTTTTCAGCTTCTTTCCTGTGTAAGTTCTATGCATGTGTTAGGAATTGCTGCACGCTTCTGGAGAAGCTGCCTGTGGGTGACTATGGTCTTAAGTATTTGTCTTTGGGACTTTTGAACCATTGTACACTATGTTTTACTAATTTATCTTGGCATGGGGGCTGTGTCCTACATAACAGTTGAAAGGGAGTCATTTCTCTATTATGTGATACCTTTTACCTCACCTCAAGTTGAGAATTTCGATAGTCCGTTGTTCAGGAAGCAAAAGGTAGAAGATAATTTAACATTTTAAAATTCCTATGAGCCTTCTTGGCTCTGCACCTTAGCCAGTGTACTCCATGTACAGCCCATCTTCACCAAACCATTGCCTTCTCTGGCACACTCCCTCAATCTTGCACATGTGCCTTGCACACACTGTCTCTTGGTCACCTCTTCTTCCTCTCCAAATCCACACCACTAGCTCCTCACCATCAAAACTCTGTATCCTATGCATCAATCTAAAGGTGACGTCACCAAACTAAAAACACAGTACAAATGAACAGACAAATGTGCATACACATAACTGCAACCCATTGCTTCCAACCCCACACAAAACCCCACAAAGATCCCAAAAAAAGAACACAATCCCCACAGCTGTCTTCCCACTTCGTCTGGAGTGGAGTAATCAACAATCAATTACTTATTATAACCGGACTGCGCACACTGCGTCGCCTCGCGTGTGACCACCCATCGAGCTAAAACACTCAACCAGTAGGGATCCTCATCTACTCATTGATCTACAACGTCAATTCGTAGGAAAGCCACACCCCCGTACATGTAATCGCCATCCAGACCAACCAGCGCGGCACTCCGTCCGATATGTGGGGAGTCACTACTCCACCCAATAGCTTCATAAACACAAGAAAGGACAACTACCACTGCTCCAGTCCCAACTACAATTCACGTGGCGATCACCACCTACACGCCAAATTTTGTGACAATGTGCAATCACCCACCACCCTATTTACAATACCTCCCCCCACAGCTGCCTTCCCACACACCAGGGTGGGGTATTCTCTTTATTCCCTTGTGTTTGTTTTAAACTGCACCCGTGGCGGCGCCTCACGGATGACACGCCTCTCTCCAGGAGACTTAACCAGTCAAACACCTTCCGCAATCTAGGATAGCTCCAGCTAACCAATCACTACGGGAATACATCATCCATGATCCAGACTACAACGCCCGACTCACAGGTATACCTCTATTTACATACTTCTGCAGTCCAAGCATGTCAAGTCTATAGTCCTGGTTATTCACCAGAACCTTTTACCTCGAAGACCGAACACTCCCTACACACAAAAAGCTCCAGTCCCTATCCAGACAATGCAATTTAAAATTTCTACAACATACTGTTCAACAATACTTCCTAATTTTTAAAACATTTGCCCATTGTTACCCCACACAATCACACCCTCCCCTCAAAGCCCATGTTGCTGGTTGCTTGGATTTGCACTTACATTTCCTATGTTGCACTGACACTTGCTCTGCTACCGGACCCCCTATCAAGGCACTTCACCGGACCCCTTCTTCTGCAGGGCTCTCACCTGCCCTTAAGCGGGGTATTTCCAAGTGACCCCCGATGCCTTTACCATGTAAATGTGTCTTGTGGTGGTTTTCAGGTGCAGGCAAGGGTCCCATAGCTTCCTTGGGTCGGCGGCAGGGAGGGCAGTTCAATGCAGGGCTTGTGCAGGCAGTGCCCATTCACCAATGTCTTACAATGAGCAATGAGCCTCACAGAGGGCACCAACTTGTTGGGGAGAAGATGGACCCCAACAGGGCTTCTGGGGGTCCCAGCTATGGGAGGCCCCAACACCTCCCATTTTGCCCAAAGAAATGCAGCAGAGTTCCAAGCAAGCAGCAACATATTCCAAACTGCGTTTATTTCTGGGCAGCAAAAAAACACACAGAGGGCTTTGTGCACAGCGAAAATCCAGGCACCGTCTCCCCAGGGGCTGGCTTGCAAGCCAGCTTTGTAACACACTGCAGGCTGACATCACAGAATTGGACCAGCTCCCAGAAACCTATCTCATCCTGCAATTGGCTGCTAAACTGATAGGTAGCCTATGGTGCCCTTATAGGACGCCTGGTCATTGGACCTCTGGACTTTGGTGTCAGTGGGCTGGTTTAACTGTGCCTCCCCCATTACCTAATTCTAAAATTGTTGCATTGTGAATTTGTTCCGATTAGTTTTAGCTTGAACAGGCTTTTCGCCCCTGGGCCCTCAGCGTTCATTGGCCAGAGCTGAGCCATTCTTGTTACAATTATTTTTCAAATGATGTGTGGGTCTTGCAAAAATGTCTTTCGTTCCCAGAGAAAAAACACTGGGCCCCGGATGTTCTGCTCTGACTTACTCGTATTTGTGAAGAATTAAAAATGCTTGTCTGCCAGAGTTCACTGTCGTTCAAGGAAAGGCATTTTATCTTAGTGTAAGACCTTGGGCTGCTGCTGGGTTTGCGAGGCGCATTGCTGAAGTCAGCACGAATCCCTGCTGTGGCTGGTGTTCAGTGAGACAAGTGTACGTAGCTGTAATTTTCCTAAAACATAGCTTTACACTGTGCCATTAGATTAGGTTAATTCATATAAGCATCTGCAAGCCTTTAAACAGCAATTCTTGTGTTTTGTAGATTCTGGTATTGCTGTATTGAGGCTAATGTAGCAAGTAGGTTGCAATGTTGGTGAAGTGGGTGTCTTTCAGCATATTTGTCACCCATGGGCGTACTGGATCCTGGTGCAAATGATGAGTGCCCTCCTTATTCTTCCTGCTCGTCTGTCTGTTAATGTGCCTGGGGTGAGGGGGCAGGAGTTTGATCTCGATTTTCCCTCTTCACCGCTTTCATCCAACCTATGTTACACGGTCAAAAAATGTGTTGGTGTTCCTATGCCGATTACTTTTTATTATTTGATAGGACTCCATTGGGGCTTCAGCGAATGTTCTCAGTGTTTGCAGCCTATATGACTACAAACGGCTTGGTTGTAAACGCGCAAAAATCTCATGTAGTGCGCTTTAGCAATCAGCAAAAGCTGCAGTGAAAAAACTGGTTCTTGGCCAAGACTAAATCGGGGATTAAACATACTATGATTTATCTGGCCTTTTTCGTAAGTGACAATCAAAATGGCGTCTTAGTTCAAAATCATTACTTGATGAAAGCTAGAGCTTGTACTATTCAAATGTGTGCAGTGGATCGCAAATTTGGTGCTTTCTCCTGTCTCCCTTTTCT
The DNA here is from genome assembly GCF_040938575.1 of Ambystoma mexicanum. Lineage (NCBI taxonomy): Eukaryota > Metazoa > Chordata > Amphibia > Caudata > Ambystomatidae > Ambystoma > Ambystoma mexicanum. The sequence continues at coordinate 363,924,801 of NC_090935.1, forward strand.
AAGCTATTATAAACATAAAACTATTCCGAAAATCCTTTATGGCACTGAAATTTCATTTATAAGGGGTGTGTTAGATCTGAACAAATTGGAAGCGAGTATCTGAAGAGCAATGACACCCTGTCTCCCAAAATGCATTCCTTTAGTAGCTCTACGCTATGAATTTGGCTTGCAATTGCTACAAAGTATTGTAGAGTGGAAATATTTACTACTGTTCCGAAACCTCATAAATCAAAGTGAAAATAATTTATATTATGATCTGTCCGGCATGCTCAAACAAGGTACATCTAAATCGGTATTTCTCAACAAATTATTGGAAATATGTTAGAAATTATTGAGTTGTGCTGGAGCATCGGTGAGCACACTATTGTCTAATCCAAAAAGAGTAAAACAGCTGCTCCAGAATTGTGATTGGGCAAATACAATTCACAAATTAACCCAACATAGATTATATTGCAATATGGTCTCTTACAACAAATGCATGGGTTCCCCGGAACCATATTTAATCTCCTTTCCTAATATAGGCTGTAGAAATTCATTTATGAGATTCCAACTTAATGTGTTGTTAACTGTACAAATCATTGCAATACGAGCCAAATTTGTAGCACCGATATTTGTATGTAGACACTGTAAGGAGGCAGGTGTAAAAGAGACAATGAGACACTTAATGATCGAATGCCCGGCTTTGACTTCAAACAGAATACAATATTTTGATTGTTTTGTCCCAGATGTATCAAATGTGGATCTTGTTCTTCTATGGAAACGCATGCTATTTGACACAAAAAATCCTTTGCAATTGGCGGTTATAAGATTGCTAAAGACCGAGTGTGGTCTTGTCTAGTGTTCACACACTTTGGATCTAGGATAAGAAATGGAGAGACAGTATTGCATGTATGACTTTTGTGCAAATAGTTTTTTTTTTGTTTTTGTTGTTATTAATTTTTTTATTGTTCGCATGTAAGGTAACGTGATTTGGGGAAAAGAAGAAGGAGAGAGGAAGAGGGGAAGGAGGGGGAAGAGGAAGGAAAGAAGGGGAGGGAAAGGAAGGGAGAGAGGGCGAGGAAGAGAGGGAAGAGAGGGGAGAAAGGGAAGGGAAAGGAAAAAAGAAGAGAATTTTTTTTTCCTTTCTCTTTCCTTTCATTGGTCTCTGATATGAAATCTGTTGAAATGATTATTTCAGATTATTAGTTTTCTTTTTTTCCTCTTGTTGTAGAAGGTTTGGTTACTCTATTTATTGATTGTTTTAGCTAGAATGTAAAAGTATAATGATCTGTAATTTTAAAATTTTGATATCGACTATTGTCTTATCTCTTTTATGTTTTGTAAAGGTTTTTTTAAAAACATATACAAATAAATAAAATAAAAATGAATACAAATAAATTAAGTCGTTTTCCAACTGTGCCACACTCAAAAAAAGCCTTTCTATTTACTAGGGCCAAACTCTGCTAAAGTGCGTTGTGGAACATCCATAGTCTATACATTCCTATGCATAGACATTGATGCATCGCCGCAATCTATTCACTGCATAGCCAGCCTTTAAGAATACTTTGTCTACTTACGTTACTGCATCTGTACAATTGTAAAATGACTTGATGTTTTCTTCAATGTTTCTGTAGCATGAGCATCTTCATCCCGAGCCATTTTTCACACTTCCTCTGGGATTTCATTCAAATGGCCATCATATTATCGTGAGTGCATATATGGCTTTCACAATGGGTGCCTTGCTTCTGGAATTCTTTTTGGTATTGGTATTTTCACTGGTACTGTATGTGTCTCACACTCTGGCTCCCAACATATCGGCAGCATGGGGGCGGAGCTTTGAGTGGGGGTATTTGGCTCCACCTCTACTCTCCCCCCCTCTGGGAGATTCATTAACCACTCTCCCATCATCCTTCACATCTAGACATCCTCGTCTGAAGAAATGCTTTTTCGGGACCCATATCTTTATGACTCCTTTCAGGCATCATGCTGATTTCACATGCTCATCTTCATTCCAAGACATAAGCATGCATTCTCCATTTGGACTGCATTAGATCCATCTCCCCAAATACTTCTTGTGGATCTTTGGGTATAGGAACTTTGTTCCCTCAGGTGCATGGATGCTGTCTTTCACGTAGTCTCTGATCTCTTCATCTGTCACTTCCTTAGTTTTCTATCCTGATTCGACATCAATCATGATCTTCATTCCTACTGCCTTTTTTGCAGTCTTCTTGCATTGTGAGATTATTATCCTGATCACACAGATTCCAAGCAAAACCATCACTATCAGGGCTCCAAGGAACTTGAACATGTCCGCCATCCATTCTGGAACCCATGAGAAGACTGATCCAAACCAACTGTCATCAGCAATATCCTCCACTTTGTCTATCATATGGACATGTAATTACGTCAGCAACGTTATGGCCTCTGTGAAGGTGCAATCCTTGTCATCATGAGAAGGTATGAATGTGCAACATGATTCTTTGATTTCAGCACAAACATCTGCATCCATAGCTATAATCATGTCCAGGACATATATGTTCTGAAGAGTCATCAGTCCTTGAGAGCATTGGATCCTTTTATGGTAGTGTTAATTGTCTGTAACAATTCCTATCTGGTTATCTGTAACCACTTGGTATTTGCTTCTGTCTGGATCCTTGGCATGAAGATTATCATGAACATTGATGAGGTCTGACTGAATAATCTGTGGTCGTATGGAATGGAATCAAAAGCTTCTATTTACTATTGGCTGAGATGTAGTTCTCTCTCTTCATTCGATTTATCAGATCAGCAGATCTCCTCTTCCTCAGGTGAGCATCTGCTGCCTTTGGAAAGTCACTAATGTTCAAGTCACTCTTCGGAATCACCAATGCTGGAACATGAACGGTCACTATAGAACACCTGCCTCCCCAATCTCTGGGCAGCTTCATGTAAACTCTGGATCCACAAGCCCAAAAGTGATCCATTATCACTGTTGTTCCAATGCTCATTCCTGGCACGTCAAAGACCCGACCACAATTTTGATTCCCTCCAACTATTCTTGTGCCATTATTTCTGAAACACAGCTTTGCACTGTCCAGGGGCACTATCTGTAAAGGCCCTCCTTTGTCTTCAACCCATATCAGTAGTTTAGCAAGTCTTGGCCATAAAGGATTGCATTCATTTTCCACAATTTCAATGGTTAGTTTGTAATAGCCAATTAATACCCACACTCTGCAGATGAGCACAGCTTCCTCCCATCCATCTGGAGAAAGTACTGATCCACAAATCTGCATTTGGCCTCCATCCTTCCATCTTCGAATTTCTTCTGTAGATTTTCCTGGACTTTCATGTCTTCTGTTTACTTCCCATATGATTCCAGCTCCTTTCACTCCAGGTTGTTCATATCTTATTACATGATTTCTGGTGTGGGCTCTTGCTCTTGTCTTTGTGTCTTGAACATAATCATCTTCATCTGGAGCTGACCATTCTGTTTCCCATGAACTGTCCTCTTGCTCGGCAGAGTGCAATATGAGATAGGCAATGCGCTGTCTGAACATCTATTTTAATGGCTATTAATATCTTAAACTTTCGCATAGTGTAAGGCAGGAGTGCACATAGATAGTATTCCTCCTCTGAGGTTCCCCATCCCACCTCTTTCATGTGCTTATACCACATGCTGTTCCCTAAATGTGCTGTACTATCCAGATAATCATTCAATTCATGATCATCCTCTCTTGTGCTTCTCTTAGGTCTCTTTCTTGCCTCATGAGCTTTTATGATCATCTCATGAAGTATATCAGCATAGTTCCTTCTTACTGGAGGAACCATAGGGGCACTCATCAGTGAAATTGGTGTCTTTACACGTGCTACTGGTGCAGCGATAATCACATAAGGCCTTGGTTTTTGAAAGATTTCTATATATGTACCATCCTTCTGCATAGGAAAGGAAGATATACAGGAACCACTGCTCTCTTTGGACCAACATAATAAACAGTGTGTATCATGAGACACAAAAGGATTATGATAAAGATGATACACATATATATTATGTACAAGTACGTCCAGCTCCAGCAACAGTGGCTTCTTGCATGTCGCTGTGATCTCTCGTTGTTTGCCACATTATTATTATTGCTATCAACATTACCCATTTTTGCCTGTGATTACTTTTAAGGAAGGAAAAAAAACCTTTTAATCAGGCAAGTTTGTCAGGTGCTCAGGCAATAGATAAATCTGCTTGCAAATCTCATGTATCAGCCAATTTATTGCAGGGCGATTCCTGGGATTCCTCAGAAATACACAAGTGTTAGCATATCGTCCAACAAGATAAGGATATTTGTGGAGCAGAAAATAAAAGATCATTCCAAGTAGTTTGTGAGCGTCTTCATCAGACAGGACCATCTGTATTTCTTATACAGAACTCGGGTAGCTGCAGGATCTGCTTTATAATAGCTGCAAGCAGTCTCCTCATAATAGGACCATTTTTAGGATCTTGCAGAAACAGGTAAATGTCACTAGTTCTCCCAACCAGCGCATGATATGCATAATGCCATTACACACCACCATTGGTGCCTCCAAAGAGAAACTCAGTGAGAAAGGAGTCGGGAAACTGCTCCCTCTTCCAGTCGTCGACAAGGAATTCGAGATTTGGCATTTTTCTTCTTCAGGAACTCAATGCCTCACAGTCCACATTCAGCAAACTCATGTGGCTCAAGAACCATAGCTTTTTCACTCATTGCTTAGCAGCTACATAGAGTAACTTGGAAGAACCACAGTCCAATGTGCACACTTTCCTTCTGTCTACTTGACAGTCTCTGCGTGCTTCTTCCTCGTCATAGATCTAGTCTGCACGTGCTGAACTTCTTCTTCGTGGCTTACTTCTGAATGGGGTGGGGGTGTGGTGCTCTCTCCAGCATAGACATTAACGTCCCCCAAGTGTATCCATGCGTGTCTCCCTAGTACCCTTACTGCTGATGGGGTAACATCCTCCACTATGAAAGGGCCGTTAAATCTGGGCTCATGCCACTTTCTTGTGAAATTCCTAACTAAAACTTGGTCACCTGGGAATAGTCTGGGTACAGGTAGTTCTTCATGTCTGGTTGCTGTATGGTCTTCATCTGTGTTCTGAGACCGACACCCCGTCCGCTTGACTTGTTCTGAAATGACATAGATACTTGTGGTCATACATGTTAAGTAGGCACGTAGATCATCTCCTAACAATTCTGCTGTTGTCTGGACATCACTTCTAGTCCTCAATGGAGGAGTGAGAGGTGTTCTCATTCGCCTCCCCGTTGCTAGTTCATCGGGATGAGGTGATGGTCAGAGCCTGGTTGATTCCTCAACGCATATAATGCAAGAGGCAGGCAGTGCAGCCATCATTTTTTCAATGTTAACTTTAGTTTGGTTATCCTTTCCTTGCACAGACCGTTGAGTATCTCAGTATCTCACATATCCGGTTTCCTTGTGGGTGATAAGCAGAAGAAAATATATGCTTAATGCTCAATAATGAACTTATTTCCTCAAAAAACTTAATTCACACAATGGATGCAATTATCTGATCTCAATACCTCACATAGTCCCCATCTAGGAAATACTTCTCAGACTAAAAACTTTGCAGCGCAAGTGGCATCTGGGTGTGTGCATGGACCGGCCTCGATCCACCTAGAGAAGGGGCACACCACCACTATCATATACCTATATCCATTACAGACCTGCAGCATATCAACATAATCAATATGTAAATGCTGAAAAGGACCATTAGGTCGAGGGATAAGTTTTCTAACTGTTCGCAATGTGGGCCCAGCAGTAAACCTTTGACATACAATGCCATTTACTACATAAAAAGCAACGTGTTCTAACAGGTTTGGTATCAACCAGTCCTCCGCAATGGTTGCTGCGAGGCTTTCTCTAGTGACATGCGCAGGGTAGTGTAGCTGTTCCAACACCACCCTAAACCTGGTATACCAGGGCTTTCCTGTTATGACAGTGCCTTGGAAGGGGGTAAAGAACACCCGCTCCGTGTCCACAGGCTTTCTCATCCTGTGGGGCTCCACCTTGAACTTCCATCAATTGTGTTTTTGACAAATGATTAAAGCTTTCATTCACAATCATCATCACGGCCACTCTTTCTTTTACATCAGGCGTATCAAAGCTCATAATATCAGGTGAATATGCAACTCTTTTTCCTTCTTCGTTTTACGGCTTGGTTTCCGCCTGAGAGAGAGTCAGCGCTCTTAGTGTGCACTGCGCACTTAACTACTGCGATGGCTACTCTGAGTTGTAGTGCTTTAATAAGTCTGTCCAATAATGCGGCGTGTTGCACTGAAGTGGCGTCGAGTCGGAGGTAGCCCCTGCTTTTCCAATGTGTTAACCCTGTGTGTACTGTTGACATCACGTAGGCGGAGTTACTATACACTGTCACTTCCTGGTCTGCGCGTTTCTCAAATGCGACCATCAGCACAACTAATTCTGCAGCCTGTGCTGAAAAGTGAGACGGTAGTTGTACACTCGTCATTACCTCAAATTCCCCATTAGCCCTCTGTTTTACCACAGCGACACCTGAATACCTTTGTCCATCAGTTTGATCGATCTCCGAGGAACAATCAATAAAGATAATTTCCCCTGCTGCTAAAGCCTTTTCCTGCACCCTTGGGATCCTGTTATAAAATTCTTCGTAATTCGAGCAGTTATGTAGCTGTTCATCCTCTGCCAGTGGTTGAGCTACAAACATGGCAGTATTCACCATTTTACATCTGACTATTTTAGAAGCTCTTTGAGATGTCAGTGTACCTTTAGGTTTTTCCAAAACAGCAAACAACGCATGTTCAACAAATAACGTCATGGAACACCCCATTACTGGTAGACTTCTCAATAGCAAAAGCGGCGGCTGCCAACGATTGTTCGCAAGGGAAGTGACCCTTCATCACTGGGTCCAAAATAGCTCTGTAATATGCTAGAGGCTTGTACCCCAACGTAGTTCTTTGCGTGAGGACTGATGTCATGACTGTTCCAATTGTGTGCGAAAATAAAAAGAACTCCTCAGAATAATTGGGAATCCCTAGAACTGGAGCTGTGCAAATTGCCTTTTTAACTCATCAAACCCTTCTTCCATTTCCTCAGTCCATACAATATTTTCCTGATTCTATTGTGCCTTTTTTAGGGCTTTCAACAATGGTCTTGTGTAAGAATTATAATCAAATACCCAAGCCCGAACATAATAGCACAGTCCTAAAAACTGTTGTATTTGCTTTATCGTGTGTGGTTTTGCTGTTTTCAAAATCGCCTCAGCCCGTTCAGGTGTAACTTTCTTTCCCTCATGCGAGATTAACTGTCCTATGTATAACACTTCTTCTTGGCAGTACTGTAATTTCTCTTTGTCCACTTTACATCCATTCTCTGCTAGTATAATCATTAGCAAAACTGAATCTCGTCTGCACTCTACTTCTGATGTGCTGCAGACCAAAATATCATCTACACATTGCAAAACAACACTTGGCAAATAAAAATTGCTTCAGTCCATCTGCAGGACTCTGTTGAAAACTGATGTAGACTCACAATACCCTTGCGGCAACCTTGTGCTTTTCAACTTAGTCTGACGATACATAAATGATGTCAGATCCTGAGAATCGTTATGCAACGGGATTGAGAAAAATGCGTTTTTCAAGTCAATCACCGTGAAATATAGCGCCTCAACAGGGATACTACATAAGATTGTCGCCGGGTTGGGAACTAGAGGAAACTCAGCCTCTTCAACCTGGTTAATCGGGCACATATCTTGAATTAAACGACACAACCCCCCCTTAGATTTTTTGATAGGGTACACCAGAGTATTTCAAGGTGACTCTGATGTCACTAAAATGCCTTGGTCCATCATGGCAGATATCGTTTTAAAAATACCCTTGTCTGCCTCTGGAGACATGGGATACTGCCTTGCTGAGATAAAATTAATCCTGGCTTCAGTTCGATCTTAACTTCTCCAACCCCTTTTAATAGGCCTATGTCATGAGGGCCCATAGTCCATAAAGAAACTGACACTTTAGGACACTGTCATACTATCATCATTTTCTGTGGAACCTTGTGTCTTTCTGCCCTAACCCAATAGGTGATGCTCATCTCAAACACCACTTCGTCGTCTGATGGGTCATATGTCATCATCAGTGATGTCGGTCAATCTATAACCCTTTCCAATAGCAATCACTGTGCTCCATGATCTGCCGTCATCATCAAATCCGATGAGCATGGCCATTTCTCCTCGTAGTACAGCTGCTTGCAATTCTAAGGGAAAAACAAGCCCCCCTTCTTTGTCCATGGGAATGTCTGGCATAAAGAGAAATTCATCAGGCATTCTCATAGTCTTACCCACAATACCAGGCAGCCATGTTAACAAAATGCATACCGCATAGTGAAATACTTCTTGTTCTAGGGTTACTCCTTGCATAGCTATTCGCCCTGTATATGCCATAATAAGTTTGTCTACGTTGAAATAATGTATTCTTGGCGTTCAACACACTATGCCTTCATCAGTGAAAGAAATCGTCATGTTTAGATTCATCATTAAATCTCGTCTCAGTATATTAACTGGTGTTTGTCATGAATACAACAATGGAACAGACATATCACATTCTCCTATATAGACTGGCAATTTTTCGGTAAAAAGAACTCTACTTGTAGCTCCTGAGAATCCTTGAGCATTCATGGCATTACTCGATAATAAACATTTTCCCTCTCGTATACATGAGCGAGTTGCAACCGTGTCTACTAAAAAAGAAAAAAGATTTGCCTCCTATAGTGACGTCAACCCTCGGTTCCTCTTGATGATTGGGATTCACATACAGTACTGAACACATCAAGTCACCCAGTGAGCTGTCCTATTGTGGGTACATACGTATTCCTTTGACTGTGAAAGGATTCCCACCCTCGATAGTGACACCCCATATCCTGAGAGTCACTAGTTGTCCTGTGTTTGCGCTCTGCTAGATCTGCATAGCTGCATGCTGTGACTGCCCTTGTGGCGGATTCAATGGTGCTTGCTGTGGTTGCACAGCCTGTTGCATTCTCGGCGCTTGTGCTTGATACACTGTCTGATCTTGGGTGAACCCTTCCCTACTTTGTGAGCTATATGCAGGCGGATAAGCGGTCGCCCCTCTTCAGAACTGCCCACTCTGCACAGACCCTTGGCTACCACATGATCGTGCTATGTGCCCTGTCATTCCACATGTCCAACATACAGAAGGGAGTCTTCTAATTTGCCCTCCCAGCATGCCTTGATTATCATTCGGCAAAGTCTGAAACCCACCTTGGTTACTCTGAAAGTTCCCTTGACTATTCTAAAAGCCTCCTCTTCCGCTGAAACTTCCCCTTCCTCTTGGTATGAAACCGCTCCCTTCTTGATCGAACTGCCGTTGGTTATTCACCTGTGGTATGCTCACTGTTTGTTGTGATCCTGTTCCTTCTCCACTAGTTAACATCGCCCCTTCTATAGCATACTTCGATAGCTTCTTTTTGTACTAACTTAGCCTCCTCAAGCTTTCTAACATCTTCTCTTTTGATTTTTCTCCTTCAACAATTGGCAATGATGCGCGATGGTCAGCTGTATTTTTGCCATGGTTTTGACTCCATACCCACTAGCTTCCTAAGCTGTCTCAGTGCCTTGTCTGGTAGTCCCTGACATAATGTATGATAAAATACAGGTATAGCTTTTCCCCATGGCTTCTGCATTTCCAAATACCAATGCTCTTGAAAATTGAGTGTAGACAAGCGGATCCGCCCCTTCCTGCATCTTTCGTGCCATTATGGCTCCCATATCTGGCGTATCAGGATATTGTAATTGTAGCGCTTTCCAGACTACCGCTCTACAAATATTAAACAGAGCTCCATCATGAGCTGTGTTCTGTGCAGTGACACTCATGTATCCAGCTCTCGAACAAATGTCATGAGCCCTCTCCCCAAGGATATCTGCTAGAAGACCCTTAATGTCCCCTATGGCTGACGTATTTCCTCTTGTCATTTTTTCTAATTCTTCGATTTATTTTCCAGGCACTCGAAGTTAAACTTTGGAGTTTACACCTTAAATTATCCTTGTCCATCTGAGGCCACAGTATATACTGTGGTCTGGCCCCTCAATTTTCTAATAAAGGAAACTGCGGAAACGCCAAATCACATTCGTCTCCCATTGTCTGTCTGTCCATAGCAGGAACAATGGTTCTGCACCGCCTTCTTCCCGGTAGTGACCTTAGCCTGCTCACATAAGGTGGCAAATCCCCCGTCACACTATGGGATCGCCCTTTAGGTTCCCTCAAATCAATCGTCTTTCCCTTTATTTTTCGATTTATTTTTTGTCCTCATCTCCTGATACGCCTTTTTGATCCTATCTCCAATAGCTCCTATATCAAACTTATCTTCTAAGTCTACCCTAGAGGGTCCTGCCATTGGTTATTTTGTTGGGAAGAACTCCTCTATGTCCTCTCATGCTACTACTGGATTAGGTTTCATTAACTCTTGCTCTATGCGATCATTGTCGTGTGCCCTTTGCCTTCACTTGTGTTCCATTTCTTCGTCAAACTCTCTTTGTTTCTTTGCTTTCCCCTACCCTCTCCTCTTCTTGTCTTTTCTCCTCTCTTCTCTCATTTGCTCTATGCACTTCTTCATCTCTGCATCTTTGCATTCTTTTATCTCTTAATTTCTGTGCTTCCTCTTCTTTTCTCTTTTCTAGCCTGTCTCATTCTTCAATTGCTTTTTGCCTGTTGTCATACTTTCTTTGCTCCTCTGCTCTCTCCTGCTTTCTCAACTGTTCATCTTGATACAGTTGTTCCCGTCTTTGTCTGCTCTTTCTTTTGGCCTCGACTTCTTTTAATCGTTTCTCTTGTTCTTTGTCTTTTTTATCTTGTTCGTCCTGATCTTCCTTTTGCCTTACTTCCACAATGCTCTTTCCATCATGTTTGAGCAATATCTCACTGCCCATCCATGCGTTCTGTATGAGCGGTACCTTGTTAGCTTTGTCTTTCTCTCCTTTCCATATTTTTATTTATCTCTCTATGTACAGAGACATACCTGATCGTTCACCTCTCTCCTTGTCCCGTGGGACTTTAGGGATCACATCTCTTTCTGGAGTCTTTTTAGGACTCTTGTCACTGCTACAAGCAGGCGACTTATGTGTCGAGTTTCTGTACCCTGCCGCTGCCTTAAGCTCTCTTAAAGGATATAATATTTCATCTTTCGTACTTTCGCCATTTACTTCAGATGCAGTAGGGCGAGCAGAAGACTCTTCACCACCCTCTTTACATCGTTTAAGCATCCAGTCTTCAGGAGGTGGGTCTTCCCTTTCCTACGACTACATCTTCCAAATCTCTAAGCAAGCTAATCTCTTTTCTAGCTTCTTTCCCGTGTACGCTGCGTGCAAATATGTTGTCATGCTTTGGACAGTGATCCCCCTTGTGGCCATGGCATGAACATTTTATCTGCTATGCCCTTACCCCATTCTGTACTGTACTGTTTAACTTGGGTGCGTGTATTGGCAGCTGTCTGCACAAGTGTATAAGTGGAGTAACATCCTCGATCATGACTACTCACAATCAACTGTCAATACTCACAGTTATTTTATACAAATAAATACTTTTCAGAAAAATACTACGATATGAGCGTGCAACAATCGTCGCAGCTCCAAACCTCTATGTTTCACTTTACTTCAATCTACCTATTCAATAAACATTATCAGTCAAGTAAATAAATAAATAATCAACTTTCAGCCTTTTACCAAAACCTATTTCTTTTTGTTTCTTCAATATCTCATCCTTTCTTTACCATATACAACACAATATCCAGACAAACAAACAGACTGATAGACTGGCCGGCCCTCATACACTTCTGTCAACGCTCCTCTTGACTTCTCTTGCCCCTAATAATGATTCCGATCGGCGTATGAATTGTACTCTTTAACGATCCTTTATCATACGTAGCCTAGGTATGTCCACTTGGACTCTAGGACAACTCCTTCTAAATGTCCTTGACGTAGGATTCCGGGCTTATCATATAGATTGCTCCTCATCTATATACCTTAAACTATGACTCTCTTCATCGTTAAACTGAACATACCCTAACCAACCCTCCATTATTCTTTCCCCGTTATCCTGTTATCACTTTCCCCATTCAATGCCCATTCATTGTTTGCCCTCTCTCTCAGTCGAATCACCATTCGTGTTTCAACTTCTGACCCTCGAGATAGCCTCCTCCTCAACCAGCCACTTCAACCTTCGGTCCCCTCAGCTTCCTGTAGAAATCGGCAGGGGAATTCCATGAAACGAAGGACCCGTCCCACCTGTCTTCAGTGACAAGTTTTTCTAATGGCTGATATCTACAGGGAGCTTGACGCTCCTCCAGCTAAATGGCGGAGGACACTCGATATTTTGAGACCGTTAAAAGCCTACTAGATTGATGGGTCTTTTAACAACCATCACCTCTCTGCAACCATGTGAACCTGTGTACCCAACACTAGGCCCTTTAAGACGAGGTAGCAATACTTTGAGATGGATGGGGAGGCAGAATATACTCAAACATCAATAATCAGACTGACTCAGGAAGTTGGCAAAGTATGTCTGTTTTAATATCAATTGTCTAAAACAGGGAGTATAACAAACATCAACGAACATCCGCTCGATCTTCTCACTCAGCGAGTTTCATTAAAAAAGCAGGTTATATAGCAAAAACTCATCATCATTGACGTCAATCTACAAAAAACTACTTTGGAAAGTGATTGGCTTAAAGGGAACATCTAGGTATACATTCCATACTTTTCTGGGAAAGTGATTGGGTCTCTAACATCAGGTGGGGCAACTAAGCCCTTCTCTAGTGCAAGTCACTACGAACGTCATCAAATACACGATGTCCCATTGGTTATACAACCGATAGGGCTCTCTATTACGTGTCCCTCTACAATTGGTTGGCACCCTTACACCCCTCTGTACTATTCCACACACGCTAGCAGCACGCAGGCTGGCACCCAGGTGCTGGTGGGCTGGTCATGACCATAGCTTCAGACCTAATTAGCCTGTCATCAATCATCACTCATGCGGTCTGCCAGTCAATTATCCCTTTGAACATTGGTCTTGGAAATGGACTGTGTGCCTGAGAATAAAAGGGAGTAGAGGCATAATTTGTCTCTTGTTTTCGATACAGCTCAACTCAGTATCTATTTTCATCCGACCATGTGACTAGAGATCATGTTTCAGAGCTTTTGTGTATTTGAAATACTATTAAACGATGAACCTCTGACGTCTTCAATGTTCTTGCTTCAACTCAAACAGGAGCTTTTTCTTTTCACACGTTTTGTAGCTACTGCATGAACATCCAAGCTCACGGTGGCCTTGACTTCCTGGTGCTGAGCCAGCGAAGCTCTTCTTGAATCTACCTCCATCATTAAGTTGTTTTTCAACTGCGCCATTATTTCAGATTATTAGTTTTCTTTTTTTCTTTCTTTTTTTATCTTTGTTGTAGAAGGTTTGGTTACTCTATCTATTGATTGATTGATTGATTGATATTTTATTTCTATCGCGCTCGTACACAAGTGTTTCAGAATGCGTCAAGGCAAGAGAGGGGAACAGGGAAGAACAAAAACAGCGATCTTACTAGGCCCAGTGACATTGAGAACGCGCAAGTGCATGGGTGTGGGGGGAGGGGAAAAGTGCATGGAAGGGGGAGAGGTGGAAAGTGCGAAGCAGAGGAGAAACAGAAAAATAACAATAAATAAATAATAAAGGCAACAAACAGTGGTAATGCAGCCAGCAATTTGCAAGTGCTAGGTTTAAGGCAGCAGACAGGGTAGGTCTGATAAGTGCAGGAAGAAAAAGAGGGGGCTGTATGAGTACAGATACAGACCCCAGTGCAAGGGGTGGCCCGGAGGCAGTGCGGGAGGGTGGCAGGATGAGCAGGTACCTGGGCCCAAAGGACAGAGGGTGGCCAGGTGCACAGTGCCAAGAGTAAACAGATCAGCAGGGGAGAGGGGGAGCAAAGGCAGAAGAAAAGAGAAAGGTCTTGAGGTGCTTCCGGAACCGGAGATGGTTCTCCTCAAGTTTTAGAGCGGCAGGGAGGCTGTTCCAGAGGGAGGCCCCAGCCGAAGACAGAGATCTACCCCCAGCTCGTTTCTTAGAAAAACGACTGACCCTGAGTGAGTTGGAGGTAGAGGAGCGAAGAGCTCGATAGGGGAGGTATTTGCGGAGGGATAGCTGAAGGTATTTTGGACCCAGGCCCCAGAAAGCCTTGTGGACAATGCAGATGGTTTTGAATTTAATCCTTGCATCCACTGGGAGCCAGTGGAGAGATTTCAGAGCTGGAGTGATACGATCCCAGGGCTTGAGGCTAAGGACAAGTCTTGCAGGCCTGTTCTGGATTAATTGCAGAGGGCAGAGAGCAGAGGCAGGTAGATTTAGAAAGAGGTTGTTACAATAGTCCAAGCTCGAGAGAACCAGAGCTTGAGATACCATGAGCCTCTGGGGGAAGGAGAGGAAAGGCAGAGTACCTCTGAGGAGGTGCAGTCGGAAATTTGACTTTTTAGACACCTCAGAGATGTGGGCGGAGAAGGAAAGGGTAGAGTCAAAGATGACCCCGAGGTTCTTAGCCTCGCAGGTGGGGGTAGGAGGAGGGCCAAGGGAGGCCGGCCAGAGATTGAGTGGAAAGGATGGTGAAGGTTGCCGATGAGGAGGATCTCCGTCTTGCTGGCATTCAGATCATTGGCGGCACACCAATATTGAATGGCAGTTAGGCAATCAGAGATGAGAGAGGGAGAGGAGATGGCAGAGGGCAGCCTGAAAATGAGTTGAGTGTCGTCAGCGTAGCACTGGAAATTTGAACAGAAAATGGTAATGCAGTGGGCGAGAGTTGCCAGGTATTGGTTGAAAAGCCAGGGCGAGAGGTTAGACCCCTGGGGAACACCACAGGTAGAGAGGAAGATAGATGAAAGGATGGACCCAAGTTGGACCTGGGAGGGTCGATCTGAGAGGAAAGAGATCAGCCAGGCCAGAGCCTGATCAGTGATACCCAGGTTTTCACAGACATGGTTGAGCAGGATGGTATGGTTGACCGTGTCAAAGGCAGTAGAGAGATTGAGGAGGATGAGGACAGAGGGAATGTTAGGGTCAAGGTTGGAGAGCAGATCTTCACGGATGTTCAGGAGAGCAGTTTACATGCTTCTGGCAGCTCGGGAGCCAGACTGGTGGTCATGGAGACAGCCAACAGAATTGGAATGAAGGTTAAGCTGAGAAATGGCCAACTTTTCCAGGAGTTTGCCAAGAAAGGGAGTAATGGAAATTGGGCGATAGTTAGCTGGACAAGAAGGATCAGCTGTGGGTTTCTTGAGAAGGATGCACAAATGAGTGCTTCAGAGGGGAGGGGAAGGATCCAGAGGCAAAGTAGTGGTTGCAAAAATCAGCAAGGGCCGGAGCGAGGGTGTCAATGTGGTCCTTGATGGTTTTAGAGGAACAGGGTTGAACCTGTTTTGAAGAGGCTTTCATAGATCGGACTTGTCTAGCAACCTTGTCAGGGGTGAAAAGAGGAAAGGACGAGAAGGATGGTGGGAGGGTGGCTAAAGGAGGGTCAGCAAGCACAGATGGAGAGGGAAGAGGAGGGGTGTGGGTGGAGAGGGTGGACAGGATGTCCTGGGTTTTTTAAATAAAGTGAGAGGCAAGGGCATTGCAAAGAGCCTGGGAGGCAACAGGAGGGGTAGAGACTGCAGCAGGGTTGGCCAGCTCCTTGCAGATTTTAAAGAGTTCGGCCGAGTTGTTAGATGCCGCAGAGACACAAGCTTGAATTTGGACTCTCTTCTTGGTGAGGACAGAGAGTCAGTATTGCCTTTGTAGTAGGCGACAGACCAGTGTGTTAGAGGATGAACAGGAAGTCCTCCATTTCCTCTCAGCTGCCCTACACTTACGTTTAAGTGTAGCTAGGTCAGAGTCATACCAGGAATTGCACTTGGCTTTGAACTTCAAACGGATCCTCATGACAGGGGCAAGAGCATCAAGCGTATCAGAAATTGAAGAGTAGAGCAGAGACAGGGCTGTGTCAGGATGTGAGACAGCCAAAGGTGGAGGGGGGTAGAGAAAGTGGCAGCAAAATCCTCAACTGACACACGCTTCATGGGCCAGATGTCCGAGAAGGTAGGTGGCAGTGTTGGGGTATGCTTGGCTTGGGGGGAAGAGAGAGAGAGATGAGATGAGAGGAGGGAGTGATCGCTCCAGGAGAGAGGAGTGGTCAGAGGGATGGAGAGGGGGAGGTCAGAGGAGGAGCAAGGAGAGTCTAAATGTATATTTAGGTCACTGAGGAGGAGGAGGTGAGTGGTAGAGGCCAGGATGTAGGAGGAGAGGTCTGCCCACTCAGATAGAAATTAGTTGATTTGACCAGGTGGCCGGTAGATGGTAACCACAGTAAGAGAATGGGTAGGCGAGAGAGAAAGCCTACAGACAAGGCATTCAAAAGAGGAGTAGGTCTGAGTGGGAATGATAGAGAAAGGAATCCACTCGGGAAAGATCAGGGCTACCCACCCACCGGACCAGGAGGATCTGGGTGCTGAGAGGATCTTGTAGCCATCAGGGAGGAGAGTGTCAAAGCTCGTGACAGAGCTGGCCGTGAACCATGTCTCAGTAAGACCAAGGACATCAAGGTCTAGTTCTTCAAGGAGGTGGCAGATGTCAGAGGAGTGTTTGACGGCAGAGCGAGAGTTGAGAGTGGCAATATGAAGAAGGTTGACAGCCTTAAAGACCTTCCGGGGAGGGGTACAGATCAGAGGTACACCCTGCGGAGGAGAAAGAGCCCTAGGAGGGGCAGAGGAGGAGGAGGAGAGAGAGGGCAAGGTAGCCAAGGGGGGAGAGGAAGGGACAGCAGGAGATGAGAGGAAATTGATGAGGCGAGGGAAGCGCCTATCAAAGAGAAGGAGATTGGCCTGAGGGCCTTGGACCATGACAGTGCCATTTATGTAGACATTAATGATGACTTTAGAGGAGTCGAAGGAAGCCATGAGAACTTCCCAGCGAGTGCCACCATTAATGGGAGAGGAGGAGATAGGGCAGAGCACAGAGACTATATGAGGAGTCCATTGATCTGGCGAAGGAACGACAAAGAGGATGTCGGTAAGGGTCTGTCTGGCGGAAGCATTGGAGTAGGTGTCGGCGATAGGAAGACCAGGATTAGAGGGCAAGATATCCTTTTTGAACTTCTTCCTACCAGACTTAGTGAGAAGGGAAGGATAGTCAATGGAGAAGCAGTTGGAGAAGATAGGAGAAACAGAAAGCGCCATTGGGGTGAAAGTAAGGAGAGGATGGAGATACTGGGGGGCTAAGGCAGGTAGGAGTGAGACAAAAGTGAGTGGTGAGGTCACTGGGCTGGCAAGTTACAGAGAAGAAACAGTATACAAGCAAAATACAGAGAATTTCGCAATGGGCAGCAAGATTTGACTTTTTTGCACAAAGCAAAAACAGCAAGATTTGACTTTTAAGAGCAAAGCAAAAACAGCAAGATTTGTCTTTTTAGCACAAAGCAAAAACAGCAAGATTTGACTTTTTCAATCTTGGAATCGGATGTTAGCAAAGGGTTTTAGGAAGCACTGCGCAGCAGGATGACAACATGGGAGTAACAAGCAGAAAGAACAGTGATAGTCAAAGGCAGTAGAAGTGAGTCCATAAGGAGGGAACTAACCCATAGTTCTGGAGGTGGCAAAGTCAAGTCAGTTGATTGTTTTAGCCAGAATGTAGAAGTATAATGATCTGTAATTTTAAAATTTTGGTATCGACTATTGTCTTATCTCTTTTATGTTTTGTAAAGGTTTTTCTAAAACCATATACAAATAAATAAAATAAAACAAAATAAAATTAAAGTAAGTCATTTTCCAACTGCGCCACGCCAAAAAAAGCCTTTCTATTTACTGGGGCCAATCTCTGCTAAAGTGCGTTGTGGAACATCCATAGTCTATACATTCCTATGCATATACGTTGGCGCATTGCTGCAATCTATTCACTATGTAGCCAGCCTTTAAGAATACTTTGTCTCTCTCCAACACCGCGTGACTTGTGCAAAGACAAAATGACTTGCGTCACTACCTTCTCTCCCTTGAGTAACCAAATCAAGAAAAACATTCTATGTCACTGGAGTATTCTACACACAGAAACTTTTAAACCACCCAAGCCTCGCTTTGCCTTCAAAAGAAGCAGAAATTTGAAAGACAGATTAGTTAACACCTACACGGAACCCACTAAATCCACTGAAAGCCAGACCACCCTGCGGAACCTGCCACCGGTCAAAGGCCATCACAAATGCGGATCCTGCTCTGTTTGTTGTTTAACCAAAGATATGAAATCTATCAAATTAAATGGCAAAACTTGGACTTTCAATACATTTTCAAACTGCAAAAGTAAATGGACAGTCTATGCCATTCAATGCCCATGCAAACTACTCTACATCGGCAAGAGCAAATGAGAGGTATGACAGTGTATCTGTGAACACCGCTCATGTATCAAGAACGGAATCCCAGATAAACCAATGGTAGCACATTTCCAAAAGGAAAAGCACACACACAACGACATGTTTTGGTTTGTTTTACAAATTGCTAAATATCCTTTCAGAGGAGGTGATAGAGACCTATCACTGCGCAAGTTGGAACAACAATGGATTTATCGCTTGAACTCAGTCAAACAAGGACTCAATGTCGCTATTGAATGGAACCTGTTTTTCAAATAACCTTACAATACCCTCCCTAACCCCAATACAACCTCAATGCCATCATCTTGGCACATTAGAATATCAATCTTTTTCTTGCTGTCTCTATTGTGCAAACTGTTTACCAAAGGTTGATAAATGTTCTCTCATTTAAAGAAATTACGACTTTTTATCACTCTTGAATATATGCGTATATATGTGCCGATCTATTTGCCAATTATATACAAATATTCCATTCGCTATCAAATAACAACAATCTGTTAATTATGAGGAAGTTTGTTGGTACATGTTGATGTGACCCACGTCTACACTATGCCTTCTGCCAATTCAATTGCTTTGTAATTGCCTGTATATTTCCTTTTGCAATCAAATGCGATTTTTTCATAGTGTAAGCCAGAGTGACAAATTTTTTTCACCTAACATATACAAAGCACAGTGATAACGCACATTAATGCTGGCCATGTCCTACCGATTCACCGCGCATGCGATCCCTATTCACCGATAGCGTCTCCTCCCGCACATGCACATACCTAATCAGTTGTGTTCCATTATGCGTATGTGCGCGCTGCATGATGAGGCTTTCATTTCATTACCTCTGCATTCGCAACAGCTCTCCACCGCAAACACACAGCGCCGCTAGAGCAATGCAGTACTAAACCTTTAGGTAAGTTTTCGGACTAATACCGGCAACGCACCTTGTCTAGCCAGCTGCTGCACATAGTGTCTCTGTGTAGTCTTAATTAAAAATATTTTGGGCTAATGATTCACATCGGTCCACTGCTGCCAAGCAACCACACTAGCTATTTGATAGTTTGGTATCGCTGTATTCTGCCAACCACGACTCTCGACACTCATTAATGGAGTCATCACAGACAGCTATTAAACACGCCACACCAACCACGTGCCACAGCTAGCCTTAAAACCTGCATAGTCACTATTCAATTACCATCATGGCATTTTGAACAGTCTTTCAAATAGTCAATTTCTTCTTTCTCCAACACAATTTATGTGCACTTAACTTTGAAGGCATCATCTCACTTGTTTTGCTGCCTCAGTCCAAAATCTTACTAATTGGGTTTTTTACTCCTAACCAGCGCCGTATTTCCTTGATCGCTGACCAGAACGGTATTCAATCTGTTACTCCAGGCCCACTCCCGGACCTGAGCATATCTACAACTAAGGTATGCCACCCTCTTATTAATCTCTATAAATATTGAACAAGCTCAATTTAAGGTAACTAATTGTTACCAACTTTCTCCTGTAGACCCAAGCTACAGCCCCGGCCTCGACAACAATGCAGGCTCTACATATTACTTACCAGTTTAACCGCTGATATTCCAAGGTAGGCCCTGATAACGCAGGTTTCTTTTAGGTCACTCAACACTTTTCCAACATATGTTTTCTAAAAAACATTATCTCTCCATCTAGGCACCCCCCTTTCTGAACCACGTCCTGATGAAAGTCCGGACCCTTCACCAAAACAAACACCTCTACTTCCATGTGAAGGCTGACTCCATCCCGGACTGGAAACATAATTTTGTGTCGACAATGAATGCTACTATTTTTTAAGTAGTATTGAATCTCTGGCACAATCTGTTACTAACCCTCACCCATTTAAACTGTGATGTTTGAAACAGCTTAAATTCTGTGCTAAGCCTACTTTGGCTTAAATGAATCCTCACTAGGTTCTAGGTTCTGTTACTCCAGGCCCACTCCCGGACCTGAGCATATCTACAACTAAGGTATGCCACCCTCTTATTAATCTCTATAAATATTGAACAAGCTCAATTTAAGGTAACTAATTGTTACCAACTTTCTCCTGTAGACCCAAGCTACAGCCCCGGCCTCGACAACAATGCAGGCTCTACATATTACTTACCAGTTTAACCGCTGATATTCCAAGGTAGGCCCTGATAACGCAGGTTTCTTTTAGGTCACTCAACACTTTTCCAACATATGTTTTCTAAAAAAACATTATCTCTCCATCTAGGCACCCCCCTTTCTGAACCACGTCCTGATGAAAGTCCGGACCCTTCACCAAAACAAACACCTCTACTTCCATGTGAAGGCTGACTCCATCCTGGACTGGAAACATAATTTTGTGTCGACAATGAATGCTACTATTTTTTAAGTAGTATTGAATCTCTGGCACAATCTGTTACTAACCCTCACCCATTTAAACTGTGATGTTTGAAACAGCTTAAATTCTGTGTTAAGCCTACTTTGGCTTAAATGAATCCTCACTAGGTTCTTTATGAACCTATGGTTTTTAGATGTGTGTACAAATCTATGAATAAATACATTTTATATGAAAACTTTTTCTTTGTGACCCTCTATAGCTAGCATTTGCTAAAACTGCCTACCCCCCATACACGGTTAAAACAGAGGTAGCTTATGACTCTTCTCTCTCTACTATATGATGCCTTTTTGAGTCAAGCCCCCCTTTAACAAAAAATAAGGCCCCTAGCCCACCCTTCTTCTTAGTCTTTCTAGGCAGCCTTTATAATCCCCAGGCACCGCGGTGCATGTGGTGTGCACTGTGTGTTTCCGTGTTCCCGTGAGCCTGTGGGACCTAGCAAACTGGGGGCGGCTTACACGCAGATTCTCTTCCGTGAGCAGCTGTTATTGGCTTGAAAGGTACTGTTTCCTTTTCATTTCTCCATCCCTACATAGCTCGTCCCTCCTTCAGTGGCACGATTATGCATGGGCTACGCAGTGGAAAACACATCCTGGGTCAGGAGGTGGAGTTGATTGAGGGGTCTGATGAAGACGGTGGTGTTGGTCCTGTTCCATCCATTGGGCTCCTTAAAATTACAGCGGCATCAGTCAGTGAGGCATTGGGAACACCTCAGGGCTATCAATCCCCAAGAGAAGCACTACGCATTTAATAAAAGCAAGCGAAATTATCAGATTTAAAGTTGCTGCTTCACCCTGTAATGCCACTACGAAAGCCTGCTTTGAGAACTTGTGCTCTGACAGACCCAGAGACCATGCCATTTTGTGGCATCCCAAATGTATGCATTGCTTTAATGATAAAGGTGAACACGATCTGTTTGAGGGAGCATTTCTTTATATGTCTTCCGATGTTTTTGGACCGCATGTTCCATAATATATTGCATGGCTTGATAGCACTGAAAGTGTCAGATTAAAATTATAATTGTTTGTATTTAACTCATACATTTAATATAGCAGTTAGTTTGAAAAAAAGAGAAATAAGACGGGACATCAGAAAAGCAAAAAAGTTGGGACCTACTTCACTTATAACTATACGGAAAGTAAAACAAAGCTATAGAAACTTGCTTAGAAGTCATAGGTATCTATTATTTCAAAAGGTCGCTGAACGCATGTTGTCTGCTTTAATATCAAGAGATCTATCGAATTTCTGGGGGTTAATTAAGGGCCCGTTTGCCCAAACATCACTGCAAGAGCAACCAATATCTGGGGCCCAATGGGAAGAATACTTTAGAAAGTTGTATGCCCCCTTGAATCCTGCAATGACAGTTTGTTTGGTCAGTGGGGTAGTTCCTTTGCCTTGCGTTCGTGGAAAACTGTGGATATAGAGATCGAGGGGATTTTGCTTGCTATCAAGAGGGCAAAACACTCTAATGCCCAGGCCCTGGTGGGCTTGCGAATGTAACCTTAACATCGGCCCCTCATTTATGGGCGGAGGTGCTGTTGCAACTGTATCACAATATTTTGGCGAGTCAGCAATGTCCTCCACTTGGAAGGAGGCAATCATAAAAAGGGGGGTAGAGTGGATCCTGATAAATACCGCCCTAGCTCCCTTTTGGATGCTTCGTTTAAGATTTTCTCCAGATTTTTACTGAGCGCTCTCGAGCACTGGGTGGATGGCTGTGGTATAATGGACATTAACCAGTCCGGTTTTAGAAAGGGCACACGTACATCCCTTAACTGTTTTTTAATCCAGTTGCCATCCAAACATGGTCTCCAGCCTAAATGTAGTTTGCATCTGGCCTTCTTGGATATCACTAAGGCATTTGACTGTGAGATCGTCTTCATCTATAGAAGATGGCAAGGGTTTGGGGTTGCCCTGGGTACTTGGTTAATATTTTGGAGCATGTGCATGCAGATATCTGATTGAAGGTTAGATTAGACCAAAGGGGTCATTTACCTGAGTGGATGTATGTGGCGTGTGGCCTTCGTCAGGGCTGTGTGCTAGCCCCATTTGTATTGAATTTGTATATTTTTGGAACAGGAGTTGCATTAGGCAATATTGTGGCAAACCCCTCGAAATTGGGCTCCATTAAATTGCATTTTCTGCTATCCGCAAATTATGGGTTTTTCTTTGGGATTATACTGCAGTAGGCCTACATAGATTCTTGACCACTGTGGGGGGGAATACTCCAAAGAACTTGGCTTGTATTTTAACGTCCCCAAATCCAAGGTGCTGACTATGAATCGCTGTAAGCTGTTATCTGGAAGAACTAATTTTTGTTGGTACATTGATGGCCAAAGATTGGATGAGGTGAGCGAATTTAAATACTTGGGACTAGTGTTTAAAGCCTAGAAATCAGTGGGCCTAGCAAATCAGGTGCTTAAATTAAATGCTAATTCTGCTGCAACTCAATTTATGGTCCTTGATAAAAAATATGAGGGGTTTTCAATTGCTCTGGTGCTCAAAATATATAATCAACTGCTGGTTCTGAGGTTAATTTATGGGGAAGAAGTACGGGAGGAGGGTTTGCTATGGTCAAAAGTCGAATCCATCATCTGGAAGCTTGTTTTATCACTTCCGTTGAGCACTCCTCTTGCTGCTCTGCAGCGTGTTTTGGGCCTTGTTTCTTTGGAGGCTATGGTTTCTTGGAGAACAGTACAGTTACTAAGAAGCATTTTATATCCTCCAGGGGGCACTCTCTCTGAACAGCTGAATGTGTGTCTGCCGGGGTGATTGTGTGACTCTATACCAATGGATCAATGGTTCCTTGAAAATCCTTGAGCTGAATGGTTTGACATTGGAGGATTTGGAATATACTACTATTAAGGTAAAAGAAAATACTAAAATGATTGAATTGCCAACAGATCTCACTTAGGATCGTACAAAATGTCTGAGCACTTTGTGATGGATGTAAAACCATATAACGAATTGCAGAAATGCCTGATTAGACATCCCTCAAAAAGACATAGAGACTTCTGGTTACGGCTGATGCTAAACCTTTTGTTAACAAAAGATCTATTGGGTGCTCACAATAGATTGCCAATTGTTGACCATCTTTGTCATTTCTGTATGATGTTGTGTGAAACCTCAAAACATTTAATTATAGAATTTCCAGTACTCTGTGACCATCGTGAAGTAATGTTCAAACTCTAATGTAGAAATAGACTATTTTTTTCATATGAATTTCTGTGGTGGACCCTTCTTGCAGAGCCTAGTGATCAACTTGTGAATGCAGTGATGAACTTTGTAAAAATATTTTAATTTTGATCATAACACATTTTAATGCTGATTAATACATTTTACTTCTTTTAAAAGTGTTTGAGTAAACTTGGTATGTGTGTAAAGTTGTAATACTTGAAACTATGCCACACAATAAATACGTTAAAAAAGGGCAAGAGGGAGGCAAGAAAGCCAGTTTTGGCAAAGGGTAGATGTTAGCTTGGCTAAGCGCTCCTTTAATAAGCCTTTTAGCCTCTCAGCAACCCCATTCGATTGTGGCCGGTACACTGTGCAACGCTTGTGTTTTATCCCCAGTAGATGTGTTATTTCCTCAAAAAGGTTGTTGGCAAAGTGCTGGCCATTGACCGACCTTAACTCTTTACACACACCCCATTTTGGGAACACTTCCCTAACTAAGAATTTTGAGGCAGATCTTGTTTCATTTTTGCACAGGGTGTCACCTCAAGCCAATGTGAGAATGGACAGATGACCACGATGAGGTAACTATAGGAGACATATCTTTCTTGCATGTCAACATAGTCATTATGCAAGTACCAGAAGGGCCCTACCGCCTGCGGTATGGTTCCTTTCAGAGTCTTCAAGTGTGACCAGCCAAAAATTGTTGGCACATTTTGTAGTTTCCCATAAACTCAGCCACTCTTTCATGCAAGTTTGGCACATACCACCCTGCATCCAGTTCTGCTGCTGTACTTTTTTTTTAATGTATGAGTGGGAAAGTGCAGCTGTTCTAATGCTACACTTAATAGTTTTCTGGGCATCACCGGCTTCCCTGTGCTATTTTGTCACCAAACCAGGTTGGTAGGAGAAAGTGTGCCTCTCCTGCTTATCCATAGATCATTTTCCTCTTTCGGTAACTTTCCTTGTAATTCTATCATTTGGACAATGGGGACGGTGTTAACACTCTCCTCTCTTTATTCTTCCCCATCCACTTTCCTGTCTGCAACAACAAGTGGTA
Source organism: Ambystoma mexicanum (assembly GCF_040938575.1). Lineage (NCBI taxonomy): Eukaryota > Metazoa > Chordata > Amphibia > Caudata > Ambystomatidae > Ambystoma > Ambystoma mexicanum. The sequence continues at coordinate 363,949,820 of NC_090935.1, forward strand.
CTTTTTCCTCTTCCTCAGGCTATCTTCTAATACTTCCCTCTGGCAGATATTCTGATTCTTTTGCTGCCCTGTCAGCCATTTCGTTCCCCAGTGAAATTCTGTCTTGCTTACCTGTATGGGCGGCCAATTTTATTATGGCCACTCAATTCATACTTTTAGGGCCTCCATCAGTTTCTTGAGCAATTCTGCATGTTTCACGGGGGCCATCACTTTTTTTAACCCCCTCCTTTCCCATTAAGCCAATCCAGAATGTATTGTTGATGTGACATAGGCTGAGTCAAAAAAAATGTTAGCTGCATTTCCTTCCAACATATCTAGTGCTCTTATTATTGCCACTAGCTCTGCTGGGTGGGCTGAGTAATGTGAAGCTAGCTGCTGTTGGGATGCTATTACATATTTCCCATTTATGTAGCACACTACTGCTGCACCAGTATGTCTTTGTCCCATCCCTGTGTCAATACTTGATGACCCATCAATATAGAACATTTTAGCCCCGCTATTTATTCTTCCTTTACTTGTATGTCCCCTTCCATTCTGTCCATTTGTGCAGCACAATCATGTATGTAATCCTCTTCCTGTATATGATCTGCTATAGATGTGGCTGGGTTGACCACTCTGCATCTGGCTGGGTTTGTTAGGATCACCTCATATCCTGATACTGTTTGCGTTGTCATTGTGCTTTGGTATTGCTCTAGGATGGCGAATAGTGAGTGCTCTATATACAATACTACGGGACACCCCATGGTTATAGTTGCTGCTTTCTCTATCGCAAATGCAGCAGCTGCAAGCACTTGTTCACAAGGCAAGTGTCCCTTCAATACTGGCTAGAGAAAACCACTGTAATAAGCCAACGGCTGATGTTTGCTTCTTTTGCATGAGGACAGACATCATGACTGAGCCATCTCAGTGCGAAAACAGATAGAATTCTTCTTTGTAATTTGGGGTGGCTAGCACTAGTGGATGAGCCAGTGTGCCTTGAAATTTTGTGAAACTCTCCTTCATTTCAGATGCCCATTTTAGTTTGCTCTTTCTTTTTGTACTTCCTTAAGGCCCTGTAATAAGTGTTTGGTGCATGAGGAGTAATCAAACACCCATGCTCTGCAGTAATTACATAGTTCCAGTAGTGCCAGGTATTTCTGCATCTCCTTCACTGTACATGGGCAGGCTGTTGAGTGAATTGCTGCACCCTTTCAGGTGTTATCCTGCGCCCATTTGTGGATATTATCTGTCCCAGGTACACAACTTGTTCCTGGCAATACAGTAATTTCGCTTTGTCCACCTTGTATCCTTTCTCTGCTAGCAGTGTCAAAATGTGTACTGAATCTGCTCTAGACTCTTCTTCTGTCTCAAAACATATCAACAAATTGTCAACGTACTGAATCACTGTATTTGGTGTTTGTACGTTGCACAGGTCCATCTGTATCACCCTGTTGAAAATGCTGGTTGACTCACAATACCCTTGTGGTAAACGAGTGTGCTCAAATCTGGTTCTATTCTACATAAGTGCAGTTAGGTTTCTTGAGTCTGGGTGCAGAGGTATGGAAAAGAAGGTGTTCTTCAAGTTAATTACTGTGAAGTACTTTGTCTTTATTGATATATTGCACAATATTGTGGCAGGGTTCGGAACTACAGGAAATTCGGCCTCGACCACATCATTCAGTGAGAGCAACTCCTGATTAAAGCGCTACAACCCACCCTTGGATTTCTTTATCGGGTATATTGCTGTATTAAATTGTGAGGTGGATGTCTGAATGATGGTCTGCTGCCATAATGTGTGTAAGTTGCAGTATATTCCATCATCTGCTTCTCTTGACAATGGGTATTGCTTTGCTCGGGGCAACAGTGCCCCCTCCATCAGTCTCATTTTCACAGTTCCGACCCCTTTCAGCACCTGTACATCGTGGGGGCACTTGGTCCATAACTTCTCAGGCACTTTTTTAGATCTTCTTCTGTGGTCCGAACAAGAATTCTGAAGCCAATCGGAATACCTTCCCCCGTATTCCCGGGACCCACCTTAGCAGGATCTTGACCCCATACAAGAACATGCTTGAGTACAACGGTTGTGCTTGCAGGGTGAATTGAGCGTGTGCTGCCAAGAAGGGCGGCCACGCGGGCATAGTAAATACCAGGCATTGTGCACACAATCTCCTTCTCTGTGAATGAAATTGTGGCATCTAGTTTGCTGAGCAGATTTCTCCCTACAATATTAACAGGAGTGTCTTTGGTGTACAATAATGGTGCAACAGGTTGTTGTGTTCCTATTGTAAATAGTAAATCTTTTATAACTGGAACTGAGACCACCGCCCAGAGAAGCCCTGTGTATCCATTACCTTTTTGGCTCATGGGAATCCCCCCTCCCTGATGCAGGATTGTGTTGCTCCTGTGTCAATAAGAAAGGAAAATGTTCTTCGTCCTATTTTCACTGCTACCTCAGGTTCCTTTTCGGGGTCATCGGTTAATGCCAGGACTGGACACAATTAGGCTTTCTGTGGGCTCCCTATTGTTGCGTGCTCTTGGTGAGAAAGGGAAAGGGTTTACTCGTACAAAGCTCACTTCAGTATGGTGGGGCACCACGTTTTGTCCCAATATTACGGCAGTCCCTGGTGCTCACTACCAATGGCTGGGGGTCCTAGTGGGGACTGCTATCCCACTGTTGGTGTTCCCCATTACATCAGCATACCTCCCTGATGCAGGTATGCCTGTACCTATGGTGGTAACCCTGGGAGGAGCTGCACCTGTTGCCACTGTGTTTGTGCCGAACGGAACACTTGTTGTTGTGCTGTGTCGATCGCTTGTGCCTGAGCCTGTTGTACGAATGAGCAAGTTCACGTCAGATGTCTCATATTATGACCATGTAATATGGTCCAAAAACCCTACATCCTCCTCCACTGCAGCAGCATCTGACACAAGCATTTTTTGCCAGTTTTCTTTGCACCAATTTATTTTCCGCCCTGGCAGCATTTTCCACTGCCTGTCTCTCACTTTCTTGTTTTTGCTTGCTAATAATGTACTATTGTTGCTTGTATTTCAGGCCAGCCTTTGGCTTCTATGCCCACTATTTTATTCAGAGATGTCTGTACCTCGGCTGGCAACCCTTTTATCAGGATGTGGTAGAACAGGGGTATACATTCATCCCAAGACCTTTGCATCTCTTGCGTCCATAGGTCTTGTACTCGCTTATATATATATATAGTGTACTGTTTCATCATCGCCCTTCATTACTGTCCCCAGGAAATAACTGCCTGGATACATACCCTCCAGGGCCTCCCACACACAGACCCGGCCATGTTTAAACAGAGCCCCGTCATGAGCATTTGTGCTTAATTTTACTCCTTTGTAACCTGCCTGGTTCCATATTTTATCTGCCTGTTCCCCTATGGTTGTCTCGGTCCATTGTTTGCCATGGTACATAATGCGCACCACTTCTCCACTTCTGTAGTAAGGGCATTACTCGTGCCTGGTGTCTTATTACTCCCCCTTTAGTAATCTGTGTTAATCCCATTTTCACTTTCCTCACCCTGCTGCGGAGTGAGGTGGACCAGTCCTTGTCACTTCAGTCACTATCCTGCCTTTTTCTCTCTTTTCCCCTCTTCTTCTTGTTTTTTTTGGGTGTCCACTCGTCCCTATGCCCATCACTCCATTCATCCCCTAATAGTCCTTCATCGGCTGCAGCTTCACCTCCTTCCACATTGTCTGCATTTTATTTCTGCTGTGGGATGTTTTTATCCACGCATCCAAGCCCTACCTCAAAACTGTGCAGTACTGACATGGAAAACATCATGATGGCCAGAGCTTCCCAGAAAATGCACAGGGAAATGCATGAAGAATAGGCTGCCACTCATTTTTGCCGATGTTATGGGCACAGAAGGACACTGCCTAAAACCACCATTGGACTACCCACACAGTAGTCTGAAACCATTGGGAATGGCAATGCTGATTGCCAAAAGCAAACCCATAACTGTTGGGAATTCATTTTCTTAAATCCCAAAAAGGGGTGCAGTACCAGTACTCACCACTATCAGAAAGCCGGCGTTTTAAAACCACCAGATTTTGTGTAAAACTGAATAAATGAACCCAAGGCAAGCCAAAGAAAGACTTACTGAGAGGTGGATACAATGTAAAGTTATATTCTGAAGTGACTTGAAGGTTTATAACAAGACTGGCTGAGCTGTGGATTTCAGCAGTTTAAGTAAATTTGGACTGAAAGACACTAAAAATCTAAATGTTTAAATTGACTGAGTGACCTACTTTTGAGTGTCACATAGGTTTCAATTGTTTAAATGTCATAGTTTTAAACTTAGAATCAGCATTCTAGCTGCATATGTAAAAATGTTTAGTTTTATTTGAATACAGAAAACTGGGGAACAGAAATGACATGTAGCTAAAAACTGGCTTAAAGAGATTCCAATTTTGCCTGGCAACTACCCCCCATCAGGAGTGAAACTTGAGTCACAGCTGTGTTCCCAGGCCTATCTGCCTTTTGCTGGCCACACTAAGGATATGCCATCTCTCTGATAATTGAATTAAGGGGAGCCCCCACAGAATACAGGAGCTCTGAACAAAGCCCTGTCCTGACTCAGGCAAATGTTTTATTGGCGGGAGTCGTAAATGGAGCTTCCTCCTGGAAGGACAGGGGAGGGGCACTGCCTGTGAGAGCAAGCTGGCTTGGCAGAACTGGAAAAACCAGAAATTCAACCTTGTGCTGGGGGGAAACCACACCCCTTTGGGGCCAGAACATAACTCTAACAAGATGAATAACTCATAGTACGGACTTGTGAAAATTATTTAAATTATACCATAATTCTTGTGATTTTTCTGCCCACATTTTAAGACGTGTTAGGACCCGGTGGTATGTTCAGGGGGGTTTTAGCGGAAAAGAGGATATTACTCAAAATGTGTGCATGTGAAAAATCTGACACTTCATCAACTAATGTCCATACTCCTTGCGCACATGTGTATAAATTTGGGTTAATGTCCGATATTGCGAAACCAGTTAAAAAGTGCAAATGTCGCCATTTCTGAATGCAAGCTCCCAGGAAGAGCAGATTTGGACAGGGTATACCTCCTGTAAGGCATGATGGGTGCATGTAATTTTAAACAAATGTGTACCTGTGCAAATATGTCTTTTGGGTCAAAATATAGATTGTGTGTAATTTGATAGGGGTGGGTTCTCTGTATCATAAACAGACCTCATCATGATGACACTTCATTTCATTCCCCCAATCAAGGGGAAGCGGATGAAGTGGCCAATGACAAGTGGAGAGGGGTAGAGCCTAGTGATGCTGCACACACACCCATTTTAAAAACAGATAAAAGCAGACAGACAGGACAGATAGGGACATTCATTTCCATCTGCTGCAGGACGCTCTGCTGGAAAATCCATACTTTACCTCCATCAATCTCTAGAGAAAGCTGTGCAGAAAGATCCAGACTTCAAATCCATCAATCTCCAGAATCCAGAGAGAGAGAGAGCTGACCCAGATCACTGTGAAGTGCAGAGACCAGAGTCCAGTCTAAAACCTGACCAGATCCGTGGCGAGGCCCATTTAATTCAAGACTATAGTGTGAGTACCTAGCAAACTGTGCAGAACCAATCTCTTAGTTAAAATAATATAATTCAATCTATTTAATCTAAGTAGAACTGCCTCCTAACTGTCACCTATCATTTTCTAGTTGCAAGCTGCACTTGTTTTTTTGAACTTTAAAATTTCAAATCTGAAAAACGACCTTTATTTAATCGCTCATATCTCCGTGACCGTTTGTGCTAGAGACTTGCAGTAACTTTCATCTGGAAGCTGAGATCCTAGGCTGTCCTAGGACCCCAAAACTATAGTTTTGCCGCAATCGTGAAAAACGCACTCGCGAATTTTGCCGCGATTTGCAAATTTCTCAACGTGTGAAAACAGCAGTTTTCTTGCTTTCAGTTGCCAAAAATTTGTATAACCTGCTAGTTACTCCTAGATCCTTGCTAAAGTGAGCCTGAACTCATCCCAAGTATATTTCATGTCAACTCCTTAGTGATTATAAAGAAGTGTGCTAGTGCCAGATTCTCCGTTGTTAATCTTTATCATCTCAGATTAAGTGTGATATTCAATTATTAATCAGGAGGATTCCAAGAGAGGGGTGTTATATAGGGGTAGTCATCCAGAACGCATGAACTGGACATAAAGATATATCAATAAGGGTTTCCATTCAGTATCCCAGACTAGGCATTGACTTAGCTGTAGTGTTGAATTGAATCCTCTTACACTGCCTTTCTTCTTCCCCTTATTCATCTAGTTTACATTTTATTCTTCCTGATAGCCAGGCTCCTTTGTCCCCCTTTCCCTTTCTCCTTACTTCCTCCTCTATGACTCGTTCGACATCATTGAATACATCCATCGGTTGCTGTGTATTCTTTTCTATGTCTGCTAGATATTTCTGTTCTCCCTTTGTATGTATGTCCTACCTTCATGCATACCTATCTTTTTCCCCTGTCATTTTTCTGTGGCCTCCCGCTGTGGTATGTCACTGAGGGTTAGTATACCCCGCTACTTGTCGTAATGTAGAATATAACCCATAAGGTGGGGGCGGACAGGTGGGTCCGCTCCCTTCTACAGTCTCCTCTTTCCTTTTTCCGTATTTCACTTTTGAGTTTCCTCATATAACGTGCAGAGTCCCAATATGTTCTGTCGTCTCTACTCTTCAACTTGGAGCCCTTGTATTTAGTTAACAAATATGAGAACGTATTTTCAATTATTTTACTGTCAAATGTACCTTCCCCAGGCCCTGCATGGAAGCACTGACCTCCAGTTTCCTGTGCCCATTGAAAATTGTAATTTAATCATTTCTGGCGATACTGGGGCAATTTTTTGAAACATGTGGTCCAGGGGACTATCCATATAAGCCTTTATTCCCCAAACCCACTTACTTTCAGTACTGTCTACCCTTGGTTTCCTCCTATCACACACTCACTCCTTCTTACCATTCACTCTGACCATCTCCACGGGTCCTACCAGGCACTCCACTCATTATACTGGCCCTCTCCACAGGCCCAACCACTCATTCAGTATTACTAACTAACAGCCCTTTCAGCGGGCTCACTGTTCCCTATGTTAAGACAAGACTGTGCACCGTGCCTCCTCTGCACTGTCTGCACACACCCCTGTCGCCATAAATGCCAAGCGCCCTATTTACATGAGGTACCTCCTGGTGTGTACTCTTCCACCATGAGTCCACACCATAAGACAACACTAAATACTGCATGCGTGTCCCTCTCTGTACCCCCATAAACAATAATACAAGGCACAACTCTTCCCCCAATGAAGCAACTATACAATCGCTGGTTCTAGTTGCAACTCCTGTCTAATGGGGTTCGCCACACACTACGCACCTCTCCTGCTCTAACGCAGGGGCTGCTCACACCTGTGTCCACTCCCTAAGGGGTGTCCCACATGAATTTCTACACTACTTCGGCCGATCGCCCTCCCTCCTTGAGGATGCATCCTAGACACCATAAAAATCTATCCCTCCCCCTCTCGTGGGCATGCACCACTATGCAGTGTGTTCTTGTGCAGTAATACTCATGTGCTAGAGTCCCTCGAGTCCCCTCGACACTGAGCTTCCAGCATATGCTTACCCCACCCACCCACTGAGCACGGGGCGTACCATGCAGACCTTTGCGACCTCTGAGTCTGCAGGACTTCCTCAGTGATGTGCGTTGGTCAGGTCTGCGGTCGCGCGGCCCCTGGGGGTAGCCTGGATCCCATCGGCTGACCAGAAGAACTGGGTATCTCGCTGGGTCCTCCAAAAAATGTACTCAGGGGTCCTCCGCTCATACCATAAAAACACGTACTGAAAAAGGAGCACACAACGGGCAAGAAGCAACACTGTTTATTACAGCTGGGCAAGCATAAATGAAACAGAACAGTGGAACTAGTTCGATTGAAAAGAGCTGGCATCTGAATGCTCTGTAGTCATTAGTTTTATACCATAAAATTCAATAGTCTGAACTCATTGATACAATTGCAATTTGGCATGTTCTCATTCTCAACGTTTTCCCAGAAATGTCATTGGCTTTTGTATGTCATATCCTTAGTGCTAAACATACGTTAGTGAAATACGATTGGACCCGTCAGTTCTATGCTATCCAAACTCATCACCTCCTCATGTGGCGCCACATCATTTCTCAGACCCCCCGGAACAATTAGTAATTAATAAAATAACATTTGTGCTGACCGCCGGATCTTTAATACACTGCCATTGGTCAGCACTATTAAGACGGAACATGAGACACCCTCCTGCTGGTGGGAAAGAAGACATTCATACAGCTCCTGCTGGATGGCAGCCTTCACGAGTCCAGTGGTGTGTCATTGACATTTGTGATATCATCTTTGATGTCCTGGGTGTTAGTCATAGCAGTGCAGAGTGGTGGAGCGAGTTTTGCTTTCTTAGCTTACCATAACTGCTGAATTTTTGGGTTTATACTTATAACCATAACGTCCCTTTAACAAAGTTTTTCTCTGAATTTCATAGGTTTTTATGAATGAAAATTTTTCGTGATGTTACCTCTCTGTTTATAAGTTATTAATAATTACTCTTTTAACCTATATCAGAGAACTGTAAACCTCCTTTAAGAAACATTTTTGGTTCTATGTGAAATGACCTTTTTTTAAAGGTCTCAAGAGAAAAAGTCCAATTTACTTTGACCGATTTTCTTTGGATCGGAAAACCGTCATTGTGAACGTCTTTTACTCTTGAGACCTTTAAAATGAGGTGTTCCCCCTTTTTTATATTCAGTCGGTTGACCCCCTAAGCCCCCATTGTTCTCCCCTCTCACGCCCTGCAGCCCACCACCCTCTCCTGATTTCAGTCCAATCCACTCCTACCCCCACTCCATAAATCAAATCACATACATACAACACACACACCAACACACATGCATGCACACACTTACCCGTTCCCCTCGTCCACTGCTTCTTGGTCCCGGAGAGCCTGTCAGCCCCTGTGCACCCTCGTGTCAGTTCACTTTAGAAAGACTGCTCCGTGCTGTCACAAAGGGGTCTTTCTAAAGCGACCTTTTAGTGAAAAGATCTTTTGAAAAAGATGTTTTCACTGGGAACGCAAAGTTTTGCAACGGATACTGATGTGTGACGTTATCAGCAACGCATGCTGTGGATACAAGTCATGGTTAAATTACCTAGGGCATGAGGCTCGACCATGACCCCAGCCCCACCAAACCACCCCTGTTATCCACCGCACCTACCCTGCCTCCAAGTTCAGTGTCCACTATACACTCATAATGTGACCAATGGACAGTGCTCATGGCTTGCAGCCACGGCCAATCTCCACAATACAAAGGGCATGGGCTTTGGCCATGCCGCATTCCCCAGTAGGCAAATCAGAGGAGACATTTGTCCTTGTCGAGGGCCAGACCCACTGCCCAAGCAGCAAAGTTGTATCAGTGTTTTTTGTACTTATATCTTGACACTTTCAAAAAAGTAAAGCATAGGAGAGATTTGCAAAAGCATGCATTCATGTCCTTGCTCATGATCCTCTTGCAAGTTTGCTGCAATCCCGTCCAGCACGACAGGCTGCAACCACAAGCAGAAATCTTTTTCCCCATTTAAACCTAGGTCTTCGGGCATGCCAAATGGCCCAATAAGTACATTAGAGTTGGCATTTGTCCTTCCCGAGGGCCAGGCCCACTATCTATGCACCTAAGTTATATCATTATTTTTGTACTTACATTTTGACACTTTGGAAAAATAAAACACAATGCAGATTTGCAAAAGCATGCTTTCAGTCTTTGCTGATACACCTCATGCACATGTGTCTTTGCTCAAGGCCAGGCCCATTGCCCAGACACCAAAGTTATGTCACATTTTCTTGCTCTTTCATTTTAACACTTTAGAAGAAATAAAACACAGGACAGATTTGCAAAACCAAACTTTAAGGTCCTTGCTGATGATCCTCGCAAATGTTTGCTACAATCCTGTCCAGCCACGAGCAGATTTATTTTCTCCATTCAAACCTATCCCCATTTCAAAGAACTTTACCAAAAAGGCGGTGGCCATGCACACTTTGACCCCATTTCCAGCCCCTCGTGACCATGGCCAGTGGCCAGATTGTCTGACCCGGACAATCTGGCCACTGGCCATGGCCACAGGCCATACCTCAGTCACCAAAGGTATATCACCATTTTTTTACCTACATTATAACACTTTTCAATATAATACGGATGCACTTTAGGATGTTAAGGCACAAGGAGGGGTCCTTTCCTCCAGAGAGTTTCAAGCATTTTGCATTCCTCTGGCTCTCATCTGTCCTGTGCTAATTTTCATTCTGCATTTTGCACTTTTCAACGTGACATGGCTACAGTGGTACTGCCTGGACCGTAGAATTATGCCCTTTCCACCATGCATTTGTACTTCTAATTTTATGCTGCAAGAGCAGTTTGATTGTTATCTCTGTGAATTTTCTCTTTTTCATTTGCATTTTGAACCTTAAAATGCAGGCTTAATTGCTAGTATTGCTTTAGGACCAGAGATTATGCCCAGTGGTCAAAGCACATGGCACTTTAACCATCCTTTTTGCTGGAGTGATACTCTTCCGTTTACTGTAATTTGCACCATGCACTATAGTACCTCTACTCCATGACTTGTGCCATGAAGTTTCTTAGAATACATAGTCGAATATATAACGTGTTAGCAGCAATCATATGTAGCTTGCATAATGTGCTAGGGTTTTGATCTGCATCACAGCCTGATACTGGCACTAGCACTTTAACTTTTGCTGTGCCGTTGCTCCGAAAAAGTGGATTTGGCGTAGTATAACATGCACTCTTGTGTTTCCATGTTGTATCATATGGTGACAATGATACATACAAATGTATAAGGGCCTTGCAACTGAGAACATGTGATCAATCCACATGAGTCAATAAGTGTAACAATGGTAGAGTGCATTTATTGCGTATTGAAAATAGTCGGCCTCTGGTGTTCCTGCAGACTAAACACAAATAATGGACAGCATAATTTGGACTAATTAATGTCTTTTTTGTTGCTTTGTTCCTGTACCAGGTCACTCCCACTGTTCCTTATTTAATGTGCTTTCACTGGGGTCTGGGGAATGTGAACAAGCAACGGGTTTGTTGTGAAATGATGTGATGATGCTTTGGCTATATTTTGCGACCCAGCTGCCATTGGTTACACGGGCTACAAGAGCGAGAGCGAGAGAAAGAGAGAGAGAGAGAGAGAGATCTCCTAGGAGACTACTAGTGTCTCGGCGCACTAGTGGTTGGCAGGTGAATAACAAAGCAACAACTCTCTCTTCACGCAAACATTTGTCTGTTGCAGGGCTTCATCATTTCTGTGCCAAGCAATGCTACATAAAGGAACACAATCGAAATATTGATCCATGTTTACATAGTGTGGTTTATTTAATCAAGCACTTTAAAGGGAACGTTTGAATAATGTGAAATGATAACGGTTAGGAAAAGTCCAAAGCGAAGAGAAAGAGGAAAAAATGCATCAAACTTTCCCTGACTTCTTCAAGAGCCAAAGTCACGTACATTGAATTAAAGACTCGATGAAGTTTGTGTGGAAGAAGAATGGAGTCATCAAACACTGACTACAATAGCAGTGCGGGTCATATGACAGAGATTGTTCTGGAAGCTTTGCAGAAAGGCCTCTAATTCGGACAGGAACATTGCGATTGGACATGAAATGAGTTATCATGGCGGACAATGAAAGCAAGCTCTGATCTGAGACAAGAATAGATGAATTGTCAATTTTCAGCTTTGCATTCTTCCATCTCCTATTGACAGAAACCCAATTGTTTTGCTGGGAATGGCATTAGCGTGACATCGATGGGACAACAGATAGAAATGAGCCAACTCACCCCTGTTCCCAAATAAATAATGAGAAGTATGACCCTGTGCCCCGGGCGGGGACCTCGGCAGTCGATGCTCCTGTCCCACATTCAAGATGAGAAGCATTGCTTTGTTTCACAACTATAATTTAAAATTCCCCATCATTCAGTTTTGACCAACCAAAGTCATGTTATATGGTTTCCCTCCAAGGTTTCCTGTGGAACCCTATTCTTTTTGCCCTGTTTTTGATCCCGAACTGCCTTTTTGAAGGCAAGTGAAGTCTTCAGCTTCACTTCTCTTGGATTTTGCTCACATTTTATGGGGGAAGTGATCAGTCCTTTCCACTATCAGTACCGGGATACTGTTTCCCTTTTTGTGTTATTGTATGTTTATATTGCACACAGCATCTTACAATGCAGTGCAATGGGGATTCTTTTGTATCACCCTATCTTTTTACAGAGGATTTTTGGTTACTTTTATGTGCCTAAAGACGAGCGGGTGGCAGCAGTTACATTTTTACAGTTTTTACATTATTTTTAGTGTGCACATTCACTTTTACTGCGTACGGCTACTAAATGCGGCTTGTGCCCTAAAATGGCCATGCCACGAGATTTGTGCTTGTTCTTTGGCCAAAGTGTAGTTTGGCCTTCTTCCTGTCCTCTTCAGTAGTTCATGGACTTGCCCGGAAAAGCTGCTGCTTTCACAGGCTAGAGTGTGCGTGTCCCAGTGTGTGTGTGTGTGTGTGTGTGTGTCTCACAGGAGAGGGCCTGGAACTGTATTGTTCTATTCCACATCACTGATGCCAGAAAGTGTGCTATTGGTGGAGGATGTGAAACCAGTAGTTGTCCCTGATTAGGCAACTCTCGCTGTATGAATGGTGCAGATCCTTACCATTGGTGTGCTTGTACTTGCTGTCAGGTCATCGTTTGGATAAGAGGAGGACTTCTGCAGCTATTCTTAAGATCTACATTGGAGCAAATAATCCCATGAAGAGCAGCCAGCTGAAGATCCAAAGACTACTCCTGAAGTGTCCCACATCTGCCCGGTGAATCCCTGCTCCTCTGCCTGATCTCTGAAGACCGTGAGCAGTGCTTCAGGCTTGGACTAGTGGGACTGAGCAGTCTCAATGCCTCCTCAAGGATCCAGCCCTTCAAAGCCTTCATAATAAGCCTCAACTCCTCTTCATTGATACCTTGATTGGGTCTTGGCAACCCTCTCACAGTTCCGTGTTCACCATACCTGGGGTTGCCTTCTAAAGACCAGATTCTGGAACTCCATCTTAACAAAGCCCTTGGGATGTTGTATGAACACTCTATTGTGAGCACCAATGAGTCCTCAAAGCCTAGACCCCTTCCTGCACTGCAGACTCAGACCCTAAGCTGAGCTGGTGGCAAACCTTGGACAATCTTAGGGGTTTACTAGTCCCCTCTGCACTGGTTCACCGTTTCTGAAGCCTTCAGTGGCGTTTGGAGAACTGGACTGCACACCGCACCAAGACTGGCTTCTGGATCTGGATTTCATCTGTCATTATTGAAGGCTTTGTCTTGATACTTATCTAAGGGGTTCCCTCTTTGAATGCAAGGCTCTGACCACCTCCACATCGGACCAGAATATTGGAACTGCCACCAATAGGATTCCTTCCCTTGCCCCCCTTACAAAGCCCATACCTATAGTCCTCGCCCCATTGACTTTCATTGAGCTGACATTTCCATTCCTTAGTGAGAATATAGGAAAAACCTTACTTTCTAAAGACTACCACCATTATTCAATGGTTACCAGTCATTGCAAGAGATTCATTCTTGCTTGATTTGCATATTAATCTGAAGGTTTTACTTGCTTGTGATTTTCACTTTTCCTTTATCCATATGAAGATTATATATTTATAAGCTTATATTATGTGGATAGTTTCCTATTGTGTCTGAAGTGATTGCTAAATCGTTAAACCACCTGCTCTGCCATCCTACTCCTTAGAGAACCTGGTATACTCTAAGGAAACCCTGACCACTGAAACTTGTGCCTTAGGAAAATCCAAACACTGTGCACCTAGCAGCTTGGCACCTGAATTCAGTATGGCCATTTAAAATGTGCACAAAGGTCTATGAAAATATTAAAGGAGACACTTAAACCAGACAGTTTTTCAGAATCGGTGGAAGAGATAGTATACTGTTGACGAGAAAGGAATGGTGTCTGCGTGCAGGGAATTGGCATTCCTGCCCAGGGGTAAGTCACCTTTGTCTGGCTAGTACTTTGCAAATGGCTAAAAATGGCAAGTTGCATTGGCTGCTCACACTACCTTGCAACCTAATATTACAGGGTTTCAAGCTCCTGTTTGGAAGGTTTTGGAAGTGATGGAGCTTCCATCATTCCATATGTAGACCAACAACCACTTACAATGGGATTTAAATCCTGTTTTACAGACTTGTGCTTCCATCGTTTGAACCTGCTCCCTGAAGCAGCTTCCTGTTTAAGGTGACTTCTAATGGCCATCACATCCTTGTGAAGTGTTGGCACAAGGATACCATAGTGTTTAGGATACAACTAAAGTTTGCACCAAAATGTATAGCTAAATTTCATGTCACACAATTGTGTTAGAAGTCTTTTTCAGTCAACCGCACTAACATAGGAAAGTCTACTCAGGTTTGAGGTGCATAGATATTCTGGCTTATAGAAACTGAATGAAATGCATCAAAGACTAGAAACGTCTTGTATAGTGTAGTCAGACCCTTTCGCCTTCCACCACCAGCCCCCATGGATATTGTGGCATTTTGTCAAACATTTTGTGACACGAAAATGCAAATACTGCTACACTATGTTTGTTCTGCAGCATTTATGCTTCATTAAAATAGTTGAAGGTGGATATTACATTTAAAGAATTACATGCTGGTGACCTACTTCTTCTTACAATGATAGATAGACAAGGGAATCATCCGTTCCAGAGAGTGTCAAAGCTCGTGACAGAGCTGGCCGTGAACCATGTCTTGGTGAGACCAAGGACATCGAGGTCAAGTTCTTCCAGGAGGCGGCAGATATCAGAGGAGTGTTTGACAGCAGAGTTTAGAGTGGCAATATGGAGAAGGTTGCTGTCCTTGAAAGACTTCCAGGGAGGGGTACAAATCAGATGTAGACGCGGCAGAAGGTGTAGAAGAAGCCAGAGGGGGGGGAGAAGAGGAAGGAGGAGAGGGCAAGGTAGCCAAGGAAGAGACAGCAGGAGGAGGCAAGGAAGCCGTGGAGGGAAGAAAAGGGACAGCAGGAGAAAAAAAGGAAATTGATGGGAAGCGTCTATCAAAGAGGAGAAGGTTGGCCTGAGGGCTTTGGACAAAGACGGTACCATTCAGGTAAACATAAATGATGACCTCAGAGGAGTGGAAGGAGGCCAGCAGGGCCTCCCACCGGGTGCCGCCATTAATGGGAGACGAAGAGAAAGGAGAAAGCACAGAGACCATATGAAGAGTCCAAAGGTCTGGCGAGGGAGCGATAAAGAGGATGTCACTGAGGGGTTGCCTGAAGGAAGCACTGGTATAGGTGTCAGCGATAGGGAGGCCTGTGTTGGAGACCAGGATGTCCTTTTTAAACTTCTTCCTACCAGATTTTGTGAGGAGAGCAGTATAGTCGATAGAGAAGCAGTTCGAAATGATAGGAGAGAAAGAGAGCACCATAGAGTAGGTAGGGAGAGGAGAGAAGAGGAAGGTGGAGGCAGAGGGGCTGTAGGGGTGGGGAGAACACTACGGAAGGACTCATGGAGGGGGTAAGCAGACAAGACAAGGAGAGACGAGACAGTAGTAGACAATTTAATAGAACAAGAGCTCAGACAATAGTAGAACAGTTTGCTAGATGAATGCTTTGCTAAGAAGGCAAAATCAAAGACAGCACTACTTACACAATGTGGTTTATACACCGGAGAAAAACACACCTAGGTCTGAGAGTCCTGTTTAGTGGGAGAAGGGCCTAGGTTTCACAATGCAATTTAAATACTTTCACAATGCTATTTAAATACGTTCACAATGCAATGTACACACCAGAGAAAAACAAACCTAGTTATGAGAGTCTTTTATAGTGGGAGAAAGGCCTAGGTTTCACAATGCAATTTAAATACTTTCACAATGCAAATTAAATAATTTTACAGTGCAATTTAAATACTTTCACAATGCAATTTACACACCGGAGAAAAACACACCTAGGTCTGGGAGTCCTGTAAAGTGGGAGAAAGGCCTTCACAATTCAGTTAAATAGTGCCAAAAACCACAGTGTTAACTCAGAGAGGCACAGGCTAATAATCACAGTATTATACTAGTGTAGGTGAGGTTGCTATGAGGCAGGGTTATCAGGGTAGAGTGGTGGCTCTATTACTCACCCGGGCCACTCCTACCTTACTAGTTGATTCTGGTTGACGGCTGGCCACTGGCTTCCCCTGCTGACACCTGCAGACACAACCTGGAGCCGGATCAGTTGAGCTGCCCTTTGCCTCTGTCCCTTAGCCGCAGGGACTGCACGGGTAGATGGCTGCCCTGTGAAGGTGAGCTAAGATCAGCAAAAAAGCCAATCTGGGGAGGTGGGAGGGATGGGAGGCGGGAGGGAGGGCTGACTAATCGGCAAGTAGGAAGAGGGACACAGATGCACAGAGCACCGATGGGTCTCCAGTGCACAAATGTGCGATCTGCTGTCTAGGCCTTATATGCCGGCCTTGGGTGTCAGCCGGCTGCATCTCCCGGGTGTGGGCTTCCAGAGCACATGAAGCAGTGTGTAGCCAATCGGCTGGCATGGAGAGTGCATCTTTCTGGTCTTTCTGTTTCTTTGCAAATATGGCAGCAGCCATTTTAGACTTCCAATACACATCCATGTGTCTATTGGGCAGTCTTTGTTGCTGGGGGTCTGGTTCTCCAGGGGAGCTCCTACTTATGAAAATGGCAGGCTGAGGCAGAAGGCTGCCTTATATGCCGGCCTTGGTGTCGGCCAGCTGCGCCTCCTGCCTGGGGGCTTTCCGAGCACTTGAAGCAGAGTGCAGCAAATGGGCTGGCAGGAAAAGTGCATCTTTCTGGTCCTTCTGTTTCTTTGCAAAAACGTTGGTGGCCATCTTAGACTCCGCATGCACATCCATTTGTCTATGGGGCAGTCTTTGTTTCTGGGGATCCGGTTCTCCTGGGGGGCTCCTGCTCATGAAATTGCAGGCTGAGACAGAAGGCAGCCTTATATACCAGCCTTGGGTGTCGGCCGGCTGCGCCTCCCGGCTGGACATTTCCAGAGCACTTGAAGCAGGGTGTAGCCAATGGGCTGGCAGGCAGAGTGCAGCTTGCTGGTCCTTTTGTTACTTTGCAAAAACGATGGCGGGCATCTTAGACTCAGCATGCACATCCATATGTCTATGGGGCAGTCTTTGTTGCTGGAGGTATGGTTCTCCAGGAGGGCTCCTACTCAGGAAATGGCAGGCTGAGGCAGAAGGCAGCCTTATATGCCGGCCTTGGGTGTCGGCCAGCTAGGTGCATTATATGTGTTCACGATTTAGGCTTTGTTTCCAGTGATACAAATACCCCCAACTATCAATTGGGTTTCAAATCAAGATAGCTTCAAATAAAATTGTCATCCATTCCAATCAGATGACTTGATATTAATATAGAAACTATATCATCGTATTATTATTGGGAATACATACATGCACGCCTAGTATCACACAGTGTCATTCTAGCTCAAGCGCGTATATGAATCCTACAATTTTCAACATAAGAATGATGACATCATGCATTTTATGTGTGACATCATCACAAAGATATAAACAGTAATACAAAATGGCACCCGCGATTTGAACATACGGGATGCCGCACATCATGCGTTTTGTGTGTGACATCATAACAAAGATATCAACAATAATAGAAAATGGCACCCGCGATTCGAGCACACGGAATGCCGAGCAGCCGAACTGGGCATATAATAGAGGTAAGATGTTGGTTCCTGTGCACTCGTAACTTAATCATTTTTTCTTGGTTGTAGTATTAGACATCACTTCTTACAAATTATTGTTATTCTTTTAGATATTGACAACTACATTAAATTAATGGGCAAAAATCCCAGATGTCATTTGAAGAACTAAGCACTAATTCTTACCATAAGTACTTTTGCCTAATGGACTTACCGAAGGTAATTCAACAGCTTGCTCATATATGATCTTATACAATGAATAGGAGCAATATTAAATCCATGCTAGACAATATGTCAACTTTCCTATTCCAGATTACTTCATCACACGGGAATTCATTGGACACTAATTTGATTTTCTAACCCTAATTTTACTGCAATATAGAAAAACAATTAATAAAAAGATCAACCCAATTGGGTAAGGAAACCGTGCCAAGGCAAATGGCCTTTACTGAGCTTATCTTAAATGCTCTCTGTTATTATTAACCCCTCTCCTTTATTCAATTTCTCTCATTTTTTCTTTTCACTTCTCTTCCCTGACCACCATCCTTACAATTTTTATAATACTATGGCAATAATTGATTTGTTCACACGTCATTATTTACTCACACGTGGTTGTTCAACATTATATTTAGATACATGCTATGATAAACATGAGACAAGGCACAGGAAAGTAATCTGCACAACACAGTATTCTCAGTCAAAATCCCTACCCGATAAATCAACAAAGTATCTTTAGAAAATCTTTGTATCGAAATAACTCAAGAGCTGTGACGTGACCTCCATGTCCAAGATTCAGTCTAACAAGGGAAAACTATGGGCATCTTCGTCTTGCTATTGAGAAAAAATAAACAAGGGACTATATTATGGTCCAGGTGGAAACTCTTTTAAAATGGGAGGCATGGTCCATGAATCCACTACTGTAGTATCTGTACTAGAGATCTTTTCAGGAAGCCAGAAGAACAGGCTAATGGACTGGAGCTACATCCAATATGGCCAGCTATGAAATGAAGACGGGATACTAGGGACAGAGAATGGCCTCAAATCCCTTTCTCTCTGGGAGGACTGCATTGCAATGGAGTGAAATTACTTCAACAGGATGATGTTAAATTGAAGGCCTCTAATTTGAAGTGTGTATATCTAATGCATCATGTGTATAGAGGATACTTCAGAGCACAATGGGAAAAGAGGTTGGATGGAAGGGGGTAGGTAGGGAGGAAGGCAGAGGAGTGTTGTATAGAACTCCGGTTTCAAAGAGACATAAGATAACAGGCCTCATTATGAGTTTGGCAGTATTCTGGTGGTAAATTCACTGAAATACCTACTGGCAAACTTAATTAACGTTACCGCCACTTGGCCCGTGGAGTTACCATAGGATTACAATTGGTGGTAACTCCCTATTTACTCCGTAGGGATTTTTGGCAGATTTAGCGCCAGCATAATTACCACGCAGAAAAGCTGGCGATTTTTTGAGGTAAAGTGGAGGATTTGCCTCAGCAGGTGAATCCGCCACTTTTCCTCTTAAAATCAGCAGATTTTCCATGCAGTAATTCCACCTGCAGTAAATCTGCCAACAATTAGAATTTGGCAGTGCGGGAAATGTGGTGGTAACAGAATTACTAACTCTTTTTTCCCACACTGCCAAACTTGTAATGAGGCCCCTAGGGTCTCCTTCTGAATTGGACAGATTTCCTACCACTACCACTGGTTCTTTTTGTGGGACTCCACCCAATTTAGAATGTAGCCCTGTCCCAGAGTTTACCGTCAGTGGTGTTCCAACAAGACCATTTGATGCATTTGATGCATTTCTGATGATTTTCTAGCCATTATCACCCTCATATTGGGTGATAATGGGGTTTTGGAAATGGATAATGTACATCTGTGGTATGTGCCATTACTTTACATTTTCTTTAATGCACAGGAGGTCACTTCTGACAGTTTTGTGGGAAAGGTGGTTCTACAATGACTCTATTGAAAAATGAAATGTCTCTGTATTCAAGGGAACACTTGTGGTTCCCTTCTCTATAGGAAAAATATAAAGAATAAGGGGATGTGATGACATCTCCTTCCTGTCTCTGAAGACCCTAAATTGGATGAGCAAGAAGACTGTGACCCTCCCAAAGCTAGACAATAATGGCTTGGGAGCAGAATGGAGAGGATCCACTGGTCACCTTTACTTGGTGCTCACCTAAAGGCTCGAGACAGCCAGATGATGCCAACTAGTGGTTTGGTCCCTTTACAGGGCGCAGTCCCAACAGCTGGGAAGATGAGACAATATGGGATAAGGAAAATCAGTATCACCTCAACCCCAAAGAACAGTGCTTTATCTTCTGTGGAATCTGGGGCCCTGTAACTACTGCCCTTTTAAGGGAATCAAGAAACAGCAGTTCTGCAGAACTGGAAGTGTCTACACGTGGCTACACACAATTACTCATGTGCAGGGACCCTTTATAAACCTACAGTGGGAAAGAGAGGGACTGAAATTAGGATCGGAATCTTGATAGTTAGCAAGCGATACACGGCAGAAGACCTTCACCCTCACAGAGTTAAGAGCAGATAAGCAAAGGGAGTCCACTCCGGCGGATGGGTTAGGGTGTGGCAACTAAAGAGAGGTCTGTGCCAAGTCACACATTAGGACATTCACAGGGGTGCAGCCTAGCAACCATTTCCTACACTAGCTGCCTTACCCCAGAGATAGGCTGGAAGGCAGGCCAGGGTGTGGCAGGCAGAGAGAGAACCAAAGGGATGGACGAGGCAATCTCGAGTCTCCACATCAGGCCTATATGCTATCCTCAGTGGGGAAGTCTCACAGAAAGCCCACCCAGCTAACACACCTAACCCCCATTCCATCAGAGACAGTCTGGAAGGAAAGCTCTATAAAAGCCCACACACCCAGTAGGGAAGGGAAGGAGTATAACCTGAGGCAGAAGTCAATATGGAGAAGGGTGTAGGAAGGAAAAAGAAACAGAGCAAGAAACAGGAGACTGGGAGAGAGATCTAGTAGTTGGAGCCAGACTGGAACCCGTGACATGCAGCAGAGAACCAGGGGACCTGTCAAGGAACCTGGAGACCTTGAACAAGAGGAAATGAGCGGGAGAATGGTGGCCAAAGGCGGTGACACTATTCAGGAGGTGAGCAGCAGAAGGTGCTCAAAAGGGTGAAGACTGTAAGGATGACAGTAGTAAGGAGGCGGGTGGTGCTGAGAGGAGCAAAGAAGATGCCAGGAGGGTGAAAGTAGTATGGAGGAGGGTGGAGCTCAGAGGAGTGAAGAATGTGAGGACAGAGATCCAAGTGCCCAAAGGTGTGAATAAGGTGAGAGAAGTGATAGTAGTGATGAAGGTGGGAAAGAGAAGGGAGATTAGGATCACAAAGATCAGAAGTAGTTACACATCGAGGAAGCTTTGGACAAGAGAGACAGGAGGTTTATGGGTGTCCTGAGCAAAAAATGTATCATAAAAGAGAAGGAAAGGGTGTGTGAGGGAGAAGCGATGAAGCAATATGAAATCGGAGAGTGTTAGGGGAGCGTAGGTTAAAGTGGTTGAAGAAGGAAGTGGCCAGCAAGTGAGAGACCAGGCACTCAGGATAAAGGCTGGCATCACGAGAGAAGGGGAAGCCCACAGAGTAGGTAGCCTGTCTCACTCCTCTGGTCCACATCCCAGACTCTAGGATTTTCACTGACCTCCATCTTGGCCCTTCCCTTTCTTGACATGGGTTCCGGACATATCTTCTGTGGTCAACTAACTGGAATATTAACATTTCCATTTGCGTGATAAAGTGGAATCCATCCATGGGTATTGATGCGCTATACACCGTAAAGAGATTTAAAACTAAAAACCAGGAAAGACCTGCTAGTGGGGAAAGCTTTGTGAGCTACGGAGATCAAATCAGAAGGGGAAGGTTTTACTACTTTTCCAAAAAAGCCAGAAGATCTGACATCTTTCTAAGTTCTTCCAGGAAGGCATGCCAATGTCTAGCAGCTAGAATGGAAAAGGACTTGCCCATTGGTTTGGTGCATGGATATCGAGGAATCGTTTGAAAGTAGGGAACCAACAAGGGACGAAAACCCTTTAAGGAAATCAGGATCTCCCCAAACCCAAAGCACAGTGCTAAAGCGTAGGTAGAATCTGTGGTCTCTGCAGTAAGTTCCCTTTTATGGGAATTGAGGTACGTGAGCAGAACCGGTGGTGCCTGCACGACCAGCTGCCCTCACACAGGTTTAGGAGTCCCTTATAAATCTACAGCAGGAAAGAGAAGGGCCGGGAAGAGGATTGCCCAGAAGCAGGCACTAGTCATCCCCAAATCCCTCATCAGAACTAGAAGCCAACCTCAGGGGTGGATCCCACCTGAGTACCCTTACCCAGGTAGAGCCTGAAGGCAGGGCCAAAGCCCTATGAAAGCTCACAAGCTCAATCTGGCAGTGAATGTGAGTAGGAGCTGCAGACCATATAGTGGAGACAGGAGTCTCTTTGAAGAAGGTTGGAGCCGAGAACTAGAACCACAGCAAAATCCATGAGACTGGACGAGAGGACCAGGCGACTGGGAAATACTGGAATTTGTGAGCTTGAGGTAAAACCACAAGACCTGGCCAAGTAGTCCAGAGAACTAGAGCAAAAGGCAATTTGCAGAAGAGTGCTGGCCCAAGAGGGTGGCTCTATTAAGGATGTGGGTGACGCTTCCTGGAGGGTGAAACGTTTATGATGGTAGTAGTAAGGAGGCGCAGTGTGCTCAGACGAGCAAAGAAGGTGCCCAGAGGGGTGAGCCGCATGAAATAAAAAGCAATAAAGAGGAGGGTGGTGCTCAGAGGAGCGAAGAAGGTGTCCAGAGGGGTGAAGACCTAGAGAGTGATAGTAGCACAGAGGTAGGGGGTACTCAGAAGAGTGAAGGAGGTGTGCAAGGGGTCAATATCTTGAGGTTCACATCAGTGCAAAGAAGGGTGGTGCTCAGAGGAGTGAAGAGAGTGAGTACAAGGATGGCAGTGCCCAAACTGGTGAGGAAAAGGATGACAGTAGTGAGGAAGGCAGTAAGAAAATCGAAACTGGGAGTACAACAATCAAAGGTGGGGTACACATAGATGAATCCTTGGAAGAGAGAGACAGTACGTTTGTGAAAGTCCTGATGAAAGAATGTAGCATTGATGAGTGGAAAAGGTAGCATAACAGAGAGAGAGGACGACGAGAGAGGCGAAGTAAGTCAGAGAAAGTCGAGGAGTGGAAGCTTATAGAGCAGCTGACTCCCATCCTACCCTTCCCAACTCCCCAGATGCCCATCCCAGACTCTTGGAGTTGCCCCAAACTCCACCCAAGGCCTTCCCTTTATTGACAGATGGCACAACATCTACTGTGGTCGACCAACTGGAACAGATGGCTGGGGGCACGAAGAAGAAGAAACCACTGAATACGCCTCAAAGGAAAAGGAGAAAGAAAGGAGGGAATCCCCTTCAAAAGCCAGTAAAGCTGGAGACTTCCTTAGAACCCCAGAAGCAGGACAAAGTATCACTATCATTTGTTAAAGACTTTCCTTTGTGGCACAGACAGCATATTTCAGGGACGTTAACCCTAGAACATCAAAAGGCTGAACGGATGCCATTTTGAACCTTTAGTTTTCGCTGAACTTTTGTTGGTCACCTCCTGACATTTTCATTGCACCTTATGCTTACTCCATTTATTATTTCTCCCACGAACTGTATTAGTTTGCAAATAAAGTATTTGAAATCCAAGCTACGGAGTTTCTCTGATCCTTTGATCCCAGACACATGCATGGCTGGGATGGCAGTAAAACCGGAGGTATTTGGCAACCGCTGGCGGTTTTAACTTGACTTCCCATCTTGTAATGACCCTCATAATTTTCAAGGCACTGAACGTGCTGTATCAACCAGTAAACCCTTGTCATGATGGTATAAAATGCATGATATGCAATTTAGGATTAAGAGTAAGTGAAGCTCTGTGGTGTTAGAGACAAACAAATGTAGACTTTTTAAGCAGGTCCTGGTAAGGCCTCCCTGAATAGGGGCATTTTTAATGCTTTTCTGATTTTTGGGGGTGGGATTCTAGTTTTAACTGAGAATATTGAGTGTTTCACTGGGCAGGGCCTAATACAGCGGTATCTTCAATTCCCAAATCGTTTAAGTCTGTAAGGCGCAGAAGACATGTTTTTTGAAGTTGCAAGCCCAAAAGGTCTTTGCGGAATGTATTTTAAGAGGTGGCTGGTGACGTGTTCATGTCTGATGTTCCGCCTGCTCTTCATGCGTTGCAGAGGACCTGGAAGTCCATCCAAACATGTAGAGGTAACCAATCCATGTCTATCATGGCTGTGTAGATATGTTTGTGTTCCTTAAGGGTAAACACTAAGCACACTACCTATTTTGGATGACTTGCAGACATGCTATCACTTTCTTAGGAAGCCGTGTCAGGAGGCTGTTGCAGTACTATTTGGACACGTAGGTTAAGAGTGCAGTGACAGCTTCTTCCCGTGGATTGATATGTGGGGTAAAGGATGGGTCTCAGATTCTTGGTATTCATTGTAGCATTAACTACAGAGAAGGGAACAGTGATTAACAGCCTGCCAGTCCAAGCCGAACATCGCAAGGACCTTGTGAGAGTTTAGAGACAGTAACAGCACTGACCACCCTCCAAGGAGGTAGTTAACAATATTAGCACCTCAGGACTTTCATCCCGGGGTGGCAATAGCTTTTGTTCTAAAGGGAAAAAAGCAGCAAATTGGATGTGTGTGAAATTCCTCTTTAAAAAAAAAACAGAAACTTAAAATGGCTTCTGCCAACATAGAAAAGGGACAATGGGCCTCATTATAAGTTTGCCGGTCTGGGAAAAATGTGCCGGTAATAACATTTACCAGCACTTTTCCAGACCGACAAACTACAAGGTTGCAGGTGGGGATGGCATGTCTTACCTCCAGCCAAGAGCATTAAACAGCCGGAATTTCCGGCACCGGTGTGACAATGCCGTAAATACCGGCAATTCCTCCATGTAGTCTTATGGGACTCCATGGAATGGGTAATTACTGGTATTTCTGTCGCATGTAATATCCCAGTAATACCGGGATGTCAGGTGGCAGAAACGGTAATACAAATGAAATATGAGTCTAATGTTGACAGATTGCGCTACAACTGTTCATAATCAATGCTCTTATTTGTGATCTAGTAGAGAGACAGTACTGTTGTTGTAGGCATATTAGTATTTTTTGTAATATTGATGGCCTGTTATACTGCTTGGTGGTATCCCGCCGGAATTACCAGCTGGATACCACCAAACTTGGAATGAGCCCCCCATGTCCCTTTTCTATGTTTTGTGCAGGCAGTCCAGCAGAGTGGAGGTGGCATTGAAGCAGAGAGACAGAGGAGCAAGGTAAGTGAATTGATAGGGATGGGTGGTGGCGAAATAGAACTACAGGGGGTGATGTGTCGTGAGGGGGAGGTAAGGTGAAAGAGGGGGCGAGGTGCCCCCAGCACTGGAAAGAAATGTATATCTGGGGGACAGGCCAAGTATGGCACAGGATGTCACTGACAGTTCAATCCTGCATTCCGCATGTCATGATTTGCCCATGGATGTCCCCTGATGATCATACTTCTTGCATTCTGAAATTAAAAGGGAGTGAGAGATCATTCATGAAGCAGAGGGTGCAGCTCTTGTATTGAACCTCAGTTTTCTGTAAGGAAAGCAGTTTTTCCTTATTATGTAATTATTAGTTTGAAATGGTGAATTAGCCCAAAGAATAAGGGAATTAATAAAAAAAGCCTCCTTTCTGATGGCTAGTTTTAACTGAAAAAAGTAATCAATTATGGAAAAAAGTGATGGGTGGTGTATGTGGCCGTGTTAGAGGGCAGAGGGCAACAGATCAGTCAGATGGAGAAGTACCTGGGTGTAAAATGGGGGAAGGTGCATTTCGGTGCATTCAAGAAACCGGTGTAGCGAAGGCTCTGAGAGAAACAGCAAGAAAGCAGGAAACTGCTATAGGCAGCAGTAGAGAGAAAGGGGTGTAGAGGAAGCCCACCCATTGCACCTACAAATTAAAACATTTTATTTTGTGGAAAATATATTAAATGAAATGAATATTGCATGCTGCAGCACTACTCATCAAATGACCCCACAAATTTGACCACATCACCCTAACCTTCATCGAACTGCACTGGCTCCCTCTGCAAGCCTATATCACCTTCAAATCCTTCTGCATCATCTGCAAGGCCGTCGCCTCAAGTCCCCAAGCAACCTCGCTGCATAGCTCAACATCTCCGAAACTCAGAACATGTGCAGACTGGAACCCCGCCAGAACAGGAAAGAAAGAACCAGAAGGCAAACCTTCTCTGCCTACACTTCCTTTATAACAGGGGTCTCCAACCTTTACGTTAGCTAGAGCTACTTGTAGTGGAGGCCAACAGTGGAGAGCTACTAGCGGGTGATATCGGGGTGGGGATATTTATAAACCTCGGAATTTTTACCAATATTTTTTTGGCTCCATTAGTTCCCCTCTATAAACAGATGGAATAACATATGCCTTAACGAATATATTAAGAAATTCAAAAACCTCTTTGTTGCATTATTATTTATTAGTAGCTGTCTCAAAAAGACAGATATTTGTTGGACTACCACACAAATATCCAGTAATTTTTGAGCCCCTTCTTTTGCGTTTTATGCAGGCTTTCTACATGGTAGGCACACTATTGTTTTCCAAATGTGCATTTCACACTTCCATAAGAAAAAGTAATTTCCTAATTGAAAAATGCTGCTTGCGTTCACGAGATTACTTTGAAATGTTTTTTTTGTCAGACACCACACATACTCCGTTATTTGCCAGTAAGGTAGCTCAGCGGGTTGAGCACTCGCTGGTGTGATCTGAGCGTAATCTGCAGGTCGCAGGTTCGAATCCCTGCAAGGCCAACTCAGCCTTTCATCCTTCTGAGGTCGATAAATGAGTACCAATTTCGTTTGGGTGATGTTGCATGTAAATACGTGCTCTGTAAAGCGTTTTGGATTAAGGCACTATGTAAATAACACATCATTATCATTGTGTGCCCCTCTGTGTTTTAGCACAAGTTATATTTATAAAGATGTTATATTCTTGTCAAACCGGTTAATCACAAATAAATGCTTCTGTTATGCTGACAGCAGTTTTTAGGAAATTAAACGGTGGGTTCATGGGTGCCAACTTTTGATTTTCACTACAGGGGCAGAAATATCCCCACCTCAGTCCTGAATATAAGCAAGCAACCAGCCCAACCCATACCCTGGCCAAACACATTGTACAGCACTTTTTTTTATAAGGCATTGCAAAAAGCCATGCAATTAACAACCTGTAGTTTTGAATATATAATATCTCAGCATCAGTCTGTCAACCTGCTGAGCTACCCTGGTAGGCTTCCACTGTACAGTGTGTCTATGGATCACTTAATGTACTAAAGGTGGGTGTACCTGTGTCATGGAACTGATTTAAAGTGGAAATGTACAGTGTGGAATTTGGAAAGAAGCCACATGAAAGAAATTGCACCATTTTTAAAAATATTATTTTGAACATTTCCAGGCGAGCGGCAGTGCTACTGTGATATTTTCATTACGTAGTCACAATGATCCTGATCCTGCCCCAGCCCCAGCCCCTCCAACATCTCTGGCAAACAAGAGCAGCTTGCTTAAGCAAGACAGTGTCGTGTGGGCGCACAAGGCCAACTGTGGTACTACAGGCGGCCTGCAGAAGCAGAACGTGATACTGACATCTGTCAGTGGATTTACAAGCAGCTCCAAGTGGTACAGCAGCCAAGCTCTCTGCCCGCAATCCTGAACACAGAAAATAACTGCAAAACGCACCTTTAAGTAATATAATTTAGGAAAATGTATATTCAACTGTTTGGCGACCTCTGCTTTAGAGCCTCGTCTCCCTCAACACCAGACCTGCCTGCTCGCCTTTGGCATGTCAGCAAGGAGCTCAGACTCTCCACGTCAAGGAATGGCTCCTCCTTTAACACCCAGGTCCACTCCCCCTCCATACTGCTCCATAGCAGTCTGCTGCCCCCGGTCATCCCCTGCTTGCGTGTAGATCTCTTGCAGCCAAATGGCCGCCTTTCCCCTCGACCATTATTAGCTCCCCACTCCCCTTTACCATAATAATATTAATAATAATAATACATGTCAACGTGGTTTATAATTTCGTTAACAACATGTTAGACATGTCATAGAAGTCCTTAAACATTTTTTTAAAGTTCCCAAAAATTGTCAAACAAGTTGATCAAGATAATTTATCATACAATTAAGACTGCAAAACAACATACATCCCCTTGCATATGTCACCTGTTGTGTGCTGTATAATGTAAACAAAAGACAACACTCACCAATGCATTGTGTCTAAAAACACAAGAGATGGTTTAAGACGAACTTTGCAAGCAGTATCCACATTTCTTTCATAGAAATGAGTGACTTTAATATTACTATTATAAAATGATGTCACTGCTTCATATAATCCCAGTTACATATATTTAATTGGCCTTGCTGATTCGTTTTATTTGTTTATAACGTCAAAGGCATATGTTAAATCAATTTTAATGTTTGGACGTAACTTTAAGAATCTGTGCCCTGCCCCCTCTGGACCTGCTTTCCACATGAAAAGCACCTAGCCAAGTGTGGTTTCTCTATGTTGCGTGTACGCCCATTTCCCCTGGTTGCGGGGAGCAGGGAGATGCCTTGGCAGCAATTAATCACTTTGAAAGCCCTGGAAGACAAGGTGACACAAGGGGGCAAAACAAGTTGAGGCACACTAAAGGATTTTCCTTGATATTAGACATATTTCATAATACAGTAAGAGACTGTGCTTCTGTTTCTGCCTCCTCCTCCTCAACGTCAACATTTGAAGGGTCTTGAGACTGGGCATTGTGGAGGGCAAAGACGACCTGTCATAAACTCCCATTGAAAACCATTGGAGTGGATAAATTATTCAGCAAGACGGCATGACAAATGGTAATTCTCCAGTTGCATCACAGGGGGTGTCTTAGCAGGAAGTATCTGAGGTTGCGCCCCGCATAGTCTTTCTTCATGTTACTGCAGAAGGAACAAACAGCACATTGGTTTTCAGTGATCCGAGGGCACGGTCGGCGTCGAAGGATAGATACATTGCCAAATATAAAACAGTTGCTCGCGCGTCTTCAATGAACATAGCTAAAGATGATGAGAAAGTGGTGGAGACGGCTGTGCCAAAGATGCCAACATTTCTATCGTATGCACATGAGAGTGAAACTGGAAAGATTGCGACTAAGAAAACTAACAAATGGGTTTCCTGGAGATATAGACGAAGCCAAGAGACCCTTACAACAGCTGGAAAGAGCTCAGAGAGGGAATTAGGACATACAAGCCAAATGCCCTCCTTAAGACATCTTAGAGGGTGTACGGCTTTGAGATGCAATGCTGACAAATCTCTGATCCCAGAAGGTAGTCTTTCAGCACATTGATCCTTTTGGATCTTTCCATGGCATTCCACACGGTTGGCCTTGATATCTTGCTAAAAAAAAGCAAAACAAGACTGGAATTGAGCTCCTTGCTCTTCCTTTCTAACCCTCTCTGGGAACACACTCTAGAAGTGGGCACATTTAGACAATTTTTCCCTCCTGTACTCTGAGTAGTCCCTCGTTCTTCTGTTGTTTCACCTCTACTGCGAAACATGTGTCTTCTACTCTTGGTACAAGTTATTCTGGTATTTGGTGCTACAATGTTTTAACTATGCTGATAGCACCCAGCTTCAGTTTCAACTAAAACTAACCCAGGAGGCGTTGCACCGCAATCGCTTACTCTGCTTTGCAGGTATTGATTCTTGGATGGCTCTTAGCAAACTTCAGCATAATGCTTCCAAGCGATAGATTCTAATTGTTGGTGCTGAACCTTATTATTGTCATGTTGATTTGTAACCCAATCCTCCTTCGGTTTCTGAATAAAGACCCAACACCCAGCAGGTAGCCTTTTCATTCAAGTATCCACGAGGTTAAAGGGCTGCCGACGGTGGTTAGCAACCCACCCCTCCCTGCAGGCAGCCCTTTGGCCACGCGGCTCCTTGAATAAAAGGGCTGCCTGCTGGGTGTTGGCCCCACATTAAGTCACAGATACCTTTGGTGCTCCCGGCATCTTCCCTTTGTTTCTAAATCACAGGCTACGTCCCAGCGAGCCTCGGAGCCCGTGATTTGGAGCAAAAAGGAGGGGCTGGGTGCCCCAAAGGTAATAATGCCAGTGCACCCCAGCTCGCCTGCTCTGACCAGGCCCCCCTCACCCCTATAGATGAGGGGGGCTCTAGTTAGGATGTGTGGTCTAAGTACACCCACACGTAATAAGGCCACGCCCCCAAACTAAAGCACCCCCCCTCGATTTAGCATCCCACTGAAAGCACTGGAAGAGGGGGTGGGCGAACAGTGAAGGTAAGGAATAATGGTGGGAGGAATGCATGTTGCATTGGGAAATGAAATCCTCCAATCAGGGGACAGAAGTGCTGATAGGCAAAAGAGGCAAAGAAATGCAGATGTGCGAAGGAGGCGTGCAATGTGGACTCTAAGTTGGGGAACAAGAGTAGATGGAGTGGGCCTTGATTATGGGCATTATTACGGAATATGTATATATATATATATATATATATATATATATATATATATATATATATATATATATATATCAGGGACTTTTTTGCCCTAGTGCTAATTGTACTTACACTGGTGAAATGCTAATGTAAGCGGAAGGCTAGCTTAGGTTCAGTTGAAAGCAGTTTTCCTAATCTTTCATAAGGGATCTGTTAGGCAGGATTGTGTGCAGTATCCGTCTGTCTGTACTACACAGGTTGGTAGTGTGGCTGAGCAGCCAGACTTATCTCTGGAGGGGTCAATGTGAGCAGTAGGGTTGTAACATAGAATTTCACAGTGACAGTTATTAAAATAAAGACTTACACTCAAGGTTTCTTGATTAAACAATTATTAATTTATTTAATAGTCCGTTATATAAGCCTTCTTCAGAAGGGAGGAAACATGTAATAATTATAATATACTTCAAAACACACTCTGTTTCTCTAAATCAGATGATAACCATTGGGGATGGCAAACAGACACTTCCTACACCCTCAGGTGACTTAAATAGCTAGGACATTGTGGACATTGATTTATCACTGGTACATTTAGAGCAATACTGAGTTTGGTGCAAAGGTTCGATTGGGGAATAAAACAAAGGTTAACAAATAATGCATAAACACGTAAGTACTTTTTATAAACCTTCCAATGTCAAGTAAATGTAGCCCTTTCATGGGGAAAAGGTAAAGGCATAGAGTCAGAGGTAAGAAGAGTCTCTTGGGGAGCCAGGACAGCCAATGTTAGTTGAGCAAAGTCTAGGGGAGCTGAAAGTCTTCTTTGCAGGTAAGTAAAAGTCTTGCACAATGCTTTTAGAAACGTTTGTAGAAATAAACTCACTTGAAGGGCCACAAGCTGGGAGGCTTGTGGGGGGCAAAGCTGTCAGCAACTCTGCAAAGGCAACCAAGACAAGTCTCAACTGAGAGCATGTAAGGCTATACAACAAGAGGTAAGTCCGCTTAGATTTACAGTACCTTTGGTTAGAAGAAATGGTTCCAGCTGGCTTCTGTTCCCGTACAGCTCTGCAGATCCTGGTGTTCCTGGGCCTCAGTCGTGGGGACATGCGGGAGGACGTCTGGGGACTCCTGCACTGCATTGGGAAGGTCAGCGGCAGCAATCGGCAAACTTCAATTCAGTGGCACTTTGTGGTTTCAGCTCCTCGCGTCTGACAGCAAATAGCAACACCTCGGATACCACTTCAGACTTTCCTCGCATCTGGGGTCCAACACTCGGTTGAGGTGGCTCACACTTGGTCAGTCCTGCTTCAGGGAAGTTCAGAGGATCTTCCTAGTGCTCAAGTCTGACTTAAAAGTGATCCACTCGATTTGGTGTTCCGCTCCCTGGCACTTCGGTTCCAGCAGCAGCAGCAGTGGAAGTACAGCCAGCTCTGAGAGGATGTCCAAACAAGTTCACTTTGGGGTTGATTGGTCCCACCAACCCAAGGGAAGAAGTCGTCCATGCAGGGCTTCTCTAGTCAAAATGAATTCGGAGATTCAGCACAGCAGCAGGGCTTCACCGGGCAAACCAACATTCCAGGAGTTGCAGCAGGAGTCTCTTCCAAGTTCTTCTTTGGATTCCTTCATCCAGTGGTCGACTCTGCCTTCCAAGCCAAAAAGCCTTGCCTTTTATGCAGGTTTCTCCCATTCATTCCAGCCTAGCTGTCAAATACACAGCAGGGTGGCTGTCTTTGGGCAAATCACCTTTGGGAAAATTCCTGTAACCAAGGGGATTAAGTACAGGGAATTTCGGGAACATCCCTCACTTCCTGCCAAAACATACTGGAGCCAGAGGTGGGTTTCGCTTGTGAATCCCGTCAAAAACAAAATGAACAAAGAGACCAAACATGGTTTGGCACGCAGAGTAAACCTCAAGAAGGACCTTTCCAACAAGAAATCGCGAAAAAAGAGGACCAGGCCATTTTGGCTAAATGAGCACCCATGGGTGCCTTACTGCAGATGCGAACATAGCCTGCGGTAAAAACACACAATGGTAGTAAAAATTAAACCACTGCCACCAGCCATTAATTGTAGAAAGGGTAACATAATATTGCTACATGAGAAACTAGACAGAGGGGATACAAAGTAACTCCTCCAGCACCCTATTGTAAGATAGTGGGTGCTGGGTCTAGAAAGTTACATAATGTAAGTAAAGCCAATTTCACTTCACTGCTCCTGGAAACAGAAGTTTCACCAAGAGAAGGTATTTAAACCTTTGGGGAATCTAAGAGACTTCCCATTGTCACTGCACTGAAGTTGGTGTGTGTCACAATGTCCAAATCACAGAAAAATACATGAGAGAGTGGGAAAAAGATCTCACTCTCTCCAGGTTAGAAATTAAAAGTCCTAAAGTCCAGCAAAAGATCTGGGAGTCTCTAATGTATAGAAGAATTGGCACATTTCTGAGACTTCTCCCTAACAGGATCATTTCTGAGGCAGGGGCTCAAATCAGTTTAGAGCATGCCCTCTTTGACCGTGAGCGGTCTTCCCCATGTCTGACTTTCTTGTACCTGTGAGCAAAACGTCTGCCTACAGAGATAGTCTTTAGAGGACAAGAAGATGTGGGATTCTTGAAAACATCAGACAAGTATCTGGGACTGCTGCCATGGATTGTGTGGTGGGTCAGGTTAATAGGCTTCAAGACAACACCCAGTTTCACTGAGAGCCAATTAAATGACTTCAGATCAAGGGTGGCATGGTCCCATAGGGGACTACCCAGGGTCATCCTCACGGCCTTCTTTATCAGCAGTTGTAGGTGATGAATACTAGGAAGAGGGTGTTCCAGTACTCTGATATGAGGGCTGCCAAAATATGCCCACCACCTTTGGGTGTCTGTCAATTTCCTTTTCCTTGGTTAAGAAACCTGAAGTGCATAGATGCATCTCTCTCCTTAACACCACAAATTGCACAGCGGCGGTAAAATTGCACAGGGGCGGTAATATAGAAATGTCAAGATACTAGCACTAAGACACACATTGATTCTTTCAGTGCATTTCTGCACCGGGGCAACGTTTGGGGGGTACCTCCATTACCAACGCTTGGTTACGTACTGGGTGGTAATGCTACTTGAGGTAAATCCACTGAAAATCCCCATGGAGTCCTGTGGACTTAAAAAAAATGGGGGTTTACGCCACCTTACCATCACAAATGAACCCATGGTAAATCCACTTGACTGAGTGGCGGTAACAGAACTGAGTTAGATGATAATTCTGTGGATTTACTGCCAGATTACTACCAAACTCATAGCGAAGCCCTTCATGTTATGTTATGTAAATGACTTTTCTAAAGCATGAGCGTTCGCCCATGGGCATCTTGGCGCTGAGAGAGAGACAACTCCATGAAGAAGAACATAAAGAAAAAGAGAAGGGGAGCCTTTTTCAGAAAAGTTAGGTTTTCATCGCTTTCCTGAAAGCAAGATGATTGGATAATTTATTTCTGGAAGATGGTAGGTAATTCGTTCCATGCAATGGCAGCGGCTACAGAGAAGGCCCTGCCTCCTATCCGTGGTTGCCGGTAGGATGGTACAGTAAGAAGATCTGCAGTGGCGGAGCGCAGCTGGCGAGTAGGAACGTAGCACGTAAATTGAATTTGCAAAAACTCTGCTCCCAAATTATGTACAGCCCGGTGAACAAAACACATGGCTTTCAACCTGATACTTTGACTCATAGGCAGCCAGTGAAGGGACCGTAGAACAGGAGCGATACAGGCTCCATAGGGGAGCCTGTAGCCTTCATGTCTGGTGAACCGGGCAATTCATGACCAAACCTCCTTTCTTATTTCTTAGAACGTTTTCACATTACTACCCATCCTCTATTAAATTAAAATGTAAACGAATCAGAGGCAGAGCTTTTTCTGTTCAAGCAGTTGTTTTATGGACCATATTGCTGTTGCTTGCAGCTCTGAACACCGCTCTTTTCTTAGAGAACATATAATGTATTTGTTTCATCTGTTTAGAAACGAAAACATGGAGGCTTATATACACCCTGCTAACAGGTCTGTTGAGGGTCACTGTAAATGCCAAGAGTCTTTTCAGGTAAGAGTGCACCCTAAAAATATCTATAGCATATCATAAATGTATCATGCATAGACATATGGATGAATTGAGAATTTGCATCGCCCATATGGGTTCAATGTGATTTCATCGAGTTTTTTTAATGGCAGGAGAATTAATCACATTTTTTTTCTTTTAAGACATGTTGACGCAAATATATGCAGGGGGAGACGCCCCCCGCAATCCCCCCCAAAACACCTCTACCTTTTTTATTACCCTAACCCACCCCCGCCCCATACATTTGCGCCAAAACGCGATAAACAAATGCGATGAATTCTCCTTCGATGGAAAATCCATCAATGGACACTCCCTATCCCTGCACGTGCCACTGTAGGGCAGCTGGCAAATGTTAATAAGCACTGGTAAAGCCAATAGGTTGGGATTTTGCAGCTTTTCATTGTATTTCACATTTTATTTATTTATTTGTTAATTGTTGACGCGTAAGGCACAATTGTGAAGGCAGATCCTACAGAGCACCCTGGCATTTGTAGGCATGAGGTTGTATTTGCCTCGCAAAGAACGGGCCCTGCTCAAAGAGCATACAAGATGACAGACGGGCGATCCAATGGCCATTAGTGGTGAGCAGTTAGCCTCCGCTGGCTGATTAAAAAGCATTTTACAAAGGCTGAGGAGGCACAAATCCTGCAACTTCAACAGTCCACTATAGAGGCCCATAAAATGCTTTTGATGATCTCTGTACAATCCGTCCTGGCATTGTGCATAAAGTTAAAAAACCGCTTGAAGCCCCATTTATTCAATGCTGTAACAAAATGTTCAACAGACCGGTGTAACCCCTCGCTGTCTGTTTATTACAGGGATGAAAGATAACATGTGTTACTCTGAAACAGAATGCAGGCATTTATAATGTATGTGCAGCAGGGAATATACACTGCTTGACAACTATCATTTGCAGCATGTTGAGACCATTGCACTGTGCCAAGACCCAGCACCCATGTGCCTGCCTGCACAAAACAAAGGCGACAGACTATTGCAAAGGAAAAGAGGATGTCAAAAATGAAGGATTATGACAAAGGCCATGGCAAAGGTCTAGGGTGAAGGAATATGATGGACTATGGGGAAGGGGAAGGACTATGATGAAGGACTAGCATGAAGAAAGGCCTAGGATTGAGGACTATGAAGGAAAAGGGCTGCTGCTGACAAAAGGGGAAGGGCTATCATGAAGGGCTAGGGCGAAGGACTGGGATGAAAGTACTGTAACACATGAGAAGGACTAGGATGAAGGACTCAAAGAAAGAATGCTGACTGAGAGAACACAAAAAACAATTGATGATGTAGGCACTACTTGCCAATGACATTGTTAATTGCCATGCCAACCCAATACTCTGCCTCGCAACCGCCTTTCTCTACCCCCTTCACTCTTTAACAATAGTTTGTTCATAAGGTAGCACTGAAGTGCCACCATATGTTCCAAAAGGAAAACAGGAAGGTTGATAATGTGAGACTGGAATTCATGAGACTGGAAAAATGATCCCTGCACCACTTCTCGTGCCCTTGCCCGAGGAGGGGGTGAAGGCACACTCAGGTCTCAGAGAGGATATCCTTCCTGTTTCCTTGTAACATACTAAAGAGAAAGTCGGTATCCCATGGCACACTTTCGTCCTGTGATACGATATATGGATGCATTGGATTTTTAAAGTGTGATCCAAGCTGTGAAGCAATGGAGCACTGTGTATATCTGCTCTAGGTTTGAGCTTTGTCTACAACACCCACCTTTACTATCAGTGAACTGGCTTGAAAATGGAGCCTTCTTGAGTCCTGACCAGAAAGGAGTAGAACCTATAATTTCAAAGGTGATCATAGGCAAACTGATATTTCTTCACTAAAAAGGATTCCGAGATTAGTAAAATGCTTGCATGCCTTGATAAATTCAATAACTCTGAAACACTCTTCCAAGTGACTAGGGTGTAGGAATGCCCCAATAATTCCTCAGGAGATCCAGGCACAGGAAGGTGTAAATTAGAAAGATCATCAGGCGACTAGAATTCTCCTCCACCTTGTTAGACTTACAGAAAGGCAAGGAGTACAGTTAAGGATGTTCACAGGCAATGTGAGAAATACATGTTGAAGAGCTGAGTTGAAGTATCTAGGGAATGTGAGGAGTAGAAGACCCCACCAACACACATGCACAGTGAACCATGGATAGACCTGAACAGAGAATGTTCAACTAAGGATAGCGCTCAGCTTTGGGGGGTTTTGGTTTAATGGATCAGGAGTGTCTGACATTATCTAGAAATTGATGACTTTTTCATTGTACTGGGCTGTTTTATTGTCATGATTTGTCTTTTATTTTTATTTTAGCATTTTTTATGCCCATGTACCTTTTTAGGTTTTTGGCTCACAGGTGTCAGCGTAGCAAGACAATGGATGCAGAGAGTGGAGAATGGCATGTTCAGGGGGATACTATATGCTAGTGCTTTTATCATGTTCTGACACTCATGCCATGCAGGCATTCGTGGCCACATCACAACAAGAAAAGGGCATAATCTGCAATTAGCCTTTTTATCTGGCATCTAGATTGTAAGCCAATGAAAGAGGATTAGTGGCTGGATTGTACCCTCCCTTATCTCAATCTATTGTCACATTGAAATGATTTGTTTTAAGCTAATGCACTTCATAAGTGAATCACATTGACTTCGCCATCTAACTCGGAGAAGCAATGAATGTACCTTTATTTGGTTTTATGTACATGCTTAACATTATTGCCTTTTATAATTGTTGTAGGAAATCTACAATTTAGCCTCTGGCTCATTGGTAAATTAAAACAAAACATGCCTACAAAGATAGAATGCTTGTATTGTAGATACGGTATGATGTTGTAAGCCCATTTTCTGTTTATTTGTGATGCTGCTTTAAAAATGCACTTTATTGTAGATGGGGGGGGGGTGCTGCCTGCTGTTGCCTGTTTTTGTCCGGAAGATTTGCTTGACCTGCCTTTGAAAATCGGCAACTGCAGAAGCCCAGGAGTGACTCGTCATGAGCTGAGACCCGGGCAGAACTCCCTGCCAGAGAAAAGGGCCGAGGGGTGGAGTGCCATCATGCCTCGTGGAGTGAGAAGAAAGAGGCCGCGGGGAAAGTGCAAGACCCGAGCCCACCAGGGGAGGGGAACTGCAGCCTGCGCACAGAGGTGCTGCGTGGAGGCTCCCGCACTGGCCGAGAGACAGCGAGCTAAGTGAGGAAGGTGCTGGGGCCGTTGGCGGCTCTCCTGCAGGGGGCTTGGTGCACTCCCCAGAGGTGCCATGTGGGCGGTTTAAGAGCCCTGGAGAGCGAGTTGAGGGGCAAAAACATCACTGGCCCTTGCCGAGAGAGGAGGCGACCAGCAAGGGTCAAGCACCTGCGCTCGGCAGTGAGTATGAATACCGAGGCGCTGCAGGAGAAAGCCCAGTCTGACTGGAAGCCAGCGAGCCCGGCACTGTCAGCGCAAAAGAACCAGAGGCAAGTCCCTATCGGAGGTCCAAGGCATTCTGCAGCCTGGACGACCGCTACCATCCGACCGATGCCAGCGGGTGTGTGGTCAAGCCTGGGGGAGAGGTAGCAAGCCCACTAACTGCGCCAGCTGTAGTGGTCAACTGCATGCAGTGATTATAGGCGCCCAATGGGGTGAGAGCACTGTGGGTCACTACAAACCTCACTAGTGACCTGAAGGCTACCTCTAGTCAGGCCACATAGCTGTGACTTGGCGGCCTACGGTGTGGAGGGGATCATTTGAACATAGTGGCAGAACGACTGGAGAACCCCCGAGAGATGTGTGCCCTACCTGTGTGCTCCCTATCAGCTGAGTGATTTTGCTGTGGCAGGGAGGACACTGGAGCTGGGAGTCCAATTATTCAGAGTTACACGTCCCCCCTCGCCATTACATTTAGGCTCATGGAGTTGACGCCTGTTCTGGAGCGAGACCTCATCGAGCTATGAAGTGGAGACAGTATGCCACCATGACAAAAGGGGGTGGAGGCCAAAGAAGACAGGCCAACTTGGAGGCGTTCACGAGTCTGGTGGACAGGCCCAGAGCTGAACCAGAACCTGCACCAAATGTGACACCAACTCAAGAGGACCATGACCCCCCAAACCTCAAGCAAATCATGGCGAGTATGCAGGCGGGCTTTGCCGCCATGACTGATAAACTAGATGCCATTACCTCGAACATCAGCACCCTCAATAGCAAAATGGAGCAGTGAGTGCAAGAGTGACAGAGGCGGAAACTCATATTAGCACGACTTAAGATGACCTAAAAGCACTCGAGAGCCAGGTCTTGGTGATGTCTAGAGACCTGGAAATAGACCTGTTGAAATGTATTGATTTAGAATCAAGATCCAGGAGAAACAATATCTGCATAATTGGTCTCCCAGAGGGTTTTGGTCATGGACCATGGAAATCGCACTGGAGACATTGCTCAAAGACCTTCTGGGTAACCAGGGATTCTCTGCAGCGTTCGTAGTTGAGAAGGCACACAGGAAACCAACAATGAAACCGAAACCAGGGGCCCCGCCTAGACCACTCATAGCAAAGCTATTGAATTATAGGGACTGTGACATCATCCTACGGCTTGCCAGGGAGAAAGGGCTATTGCATCATGACAACGCCATAATACACATATATCTGGACTTTTCCACATCAGTGCAGTTAGAGCGTAAGTCCTTTATGGGGGTCAAGAAATGACTCGGGGAAAGATCAACACCATATACAATGCTTTTTCTGGCAAGACTACGAATACAGCATTAGGGCAAGACTTTTTTTCTTCACTGTGCCGGAAGAAGCAGCAGCGTTCATATAGGCCAGTATACCTGTCCCTGTTCCACAAGACCTGGGTGAAGAGACACATCTGGCTACTTCCTCCACATGAGTAGTATAACTCATTGCTGTGTGACCCACTCAGCTCAACAAGGAGGATAGCTCAGCGGCAGCGTGCGCGTCTTGGAAGCAAGACGACACGAAGCAGCAACAGGTTCGATCCCCGGGTCCGCGCTTAGAAACCTCCGGGTGTTTAAGCGCGTTATAAATACGTAACTAAGACAAAAAAAAAAAAAAAAAAAAAAACGCAATTTCGCAACTAAGAAAAACAAACAATTCCTGTAACAGCGCCTCGATGCCTGCGGGCTGTGTGAGCGCTTTATAAATGTAAATAAATAAATAAAATAAATAAAGGTGGTTGGATAAGTTAGGATGGAGATGAGATGACATGCGTGAGCCTCATGATAAAATATGTTTATTTGACAATTGGGGTTATATATCTTGAGACAGGCGGGGACATTTGTGGTTCACTTATCTGATATGAGGACATACTGGCTAGTAACGGGGGAGGGCTAGGCAAATGGCGTTCCCCGATGCAAGGTTGCTGGCTGCATGCAGGGTTTGATATTGGGGATAGAGAGGGATCAAGTCGGGGCATGAGAATTGTGGGAGGGGAGACAATGCTCTGTTTGGGAAAGGGAAGAGGTTATGTTTTTGGATTTGTGTTGTTTGACTGAAGTGTAATGATTCGCGGCGGAATTGACTGTAGTCAATTTCACCACAAATTGCTTTGCACTTCTGCCAAACTAACCAAAATGTGCCTTACACCACCCCCAGCCCAACTCCCCGATTTACCTGCTTGCTCACCGCTGCTTCCCCTGCCCCTCTGCTGTGTCAGATCCATCCCTCTAATGCGGGTCGGATTCGAAGCCCCAGGGTCCCTTTTTCTATTTTCTTTCTTTTTTTTTCTGTCCCCCGCCTACAATGTTGTTGAAGTGGGCGACACACCCGCAATCATCGAACCTCAAAACTACTGAACATGAGGAGCGGGGGACACTCCCGCAACTCCCGCTCCACATGTTCGGTATTTTAAAAAATCGATCGAATGGTACTGGCCAAAATATGTCAAATGTACCATTCGATCATTTTTTAATGATCAAATTGGATAATTTCATGTTTTTAAAGGTTGGTAATGTTGAAACGTTGTCTTGGCAGACAGAGGATTTGCGAATCAGGAGAAAGCCAGGGCAGGTGGGGAGGTGCGCACAACATTTGATACTGTCCATAAATAGGGGTCGAACAGCGTTGTGGAATGGCAACAGTTAATGTGATGAGCTGGAATGTCTGGAGGTTGGGTAACTACACCAAAACTAGGACGATTATGACATATGCTGCCACAAAAATGAATGTCCTTTCCCCCAAGAAGAAAACACTGCGGAAGCTATAAACAAGTGTGTGGCCCCTTCTTAGGGAAACAATAGGTTCTTTACATCATTTTCACCCAGTCCTGTGGAGTCCTGACTCTGATCCATAAATCATTGAAGGTCACACAGAAAGGCACACATATAGATCCAGATAGTAGATCTGTATGGTGCACTGCATCCTGGAGGGTAAGGAAATACCCCCATTTAATGCATATGCTACAAATCTAGATACTTTTTATGTGAATGTGGCATCTATCATAGACTCATACACAGCAATTCCAGTCATATGGGGGTGGTGCATGAACACTATACTTGACATGGGGCTGGATAGGACCGGAACAGCTCCCAGACCCCCTCAAGAGCAGCGCGTAGTTGGCAGTGCCAAGTAGACGAATTAGAGCTGCGAGATGTATGGAAGGCACTACACCCTCAAGGGCGAGAGTATAAATTCTACTTTTCAGTACACGACATGGCATCCCGCATTGATATTTCCTTGATCTCAAGACTACTAATGGGAAAGGTATTAGCCATGTTATTGGATGTCGTGCTATTAACCAAACGGCTTGGAGATTTAAATCTGTGACATTGAAAGTGACATTCATACATATTTTGCTCACAATACTCCCGGGCCACCTTATATGGTATCATTTAGCAAGCTTTCAAGAAGTATATGCAGGGGATGGCCATGTCTAGGGGATTTGGGGTTCTTAAAGCTATAAGATGAGATCTTGAGCTCTTAAGGAGTTAGAAAATGCATACAATACTACTCTGAGTCGTACCATCTTGTCAGACCTACATGTCATGCTAGAGCATTTCCGGGAACATGCACAGAGAGAACCCAGATACTTTGCTAAGCCCACAACTGCTAGAAGATATGGAGAGGGAGACCTCCCGAGGAGGACACTTGCCAGACTGATAAACACTGAGAGAGGCCCCACTCAAATATAGTGCATTCTGGACCAACAAGGGGATTCTAAATGGTCTGACCAAGCTATGCTGTGTGTCTTCACGCACTTCTAGTAAAGCGAATACCACTGTAGTCCAATGAGAGGCAAGCAGGCCTTACGCTCCTTGCTGGAGGATATTCGGATATCCAGGCTGTATGCTGATGCAAGGGAGCAGATTGGTGCACCATTCACAGTGGAGGATATAATGCGGGTGATCAAGGAACTCCCCAAAGGCAAGGTGCCAGGCCCTGACGGACTGATGGCAGAGTTCTATATGACATATAGTGCAATACTCACCCCTCATCTGTCACGAGTATGGGAAGAGTCGCTTGAAAAATCTTTTCTCCCAGAATCGCTCATGGGGGCCACGATAATGGTACATCTTAAGTATTGGTTTGCTAAAAAAAAAAAACAACACTTGCAGAGTTTTCTGAAGTTTTATCTCTCCCTCTTGAGTGTATTGAAATTGCAGGATTCTCTGCATAGGTTCTAAAAATGTATTTGCTTTTCCTGGAGCAAACTTTAGAAAACTCCCCCGAGTGTTGGGTTTTTTAGCAAACCAATAATA
Organism: Ambystoma mexicanum; assembly: GCF_040938575.1. Lineage (NCBI taxonomy): Eukaryota > Metazoa > Chordata > Amphibia > Caudata > Ambystomatidae > Ambystoma > Ambystoma mexicanum. The sequence goes on from NC_090935.1 coordinate 363,991,896, forward strand.
GGAGGAAAGTAGTAAGCGAGATTAGTGTCAGCCTCTTATCTTTTCTCTTTCCTAGATAGGCAGCACATCAGCGCCAGCTCGGAATAGAATATCACTTGGGTTAGGGATAGCCTTTCCTACAGGGAGACCTAGCGAGCTGTAGGCCACTGACCTAATAGAAGTTATAAATAGAACCTCAAAAAAACATCTGTCTGTGTTGTGTGATAGTACGTTGAGCATCAGGTGGAGGTTGCTGCACCATAGGCTCTCCCCATTGTGTTTCGTTAAAGATTATAACAAACCAATTCCTCCCTCTGATGCCTCACCTGGTTCATAGTGATCAAGCAGGATTTATCCCAGGTAGGACCACAGTGCTTAACATCTGCCGCCTTTTTAATGTCTTGTCCAGGGTGTCTCCCGACTCATATGCAGTGGAAGTAACCCTGGAAGCGCAGAAAGCATTCAATATGGTGTCATGGGAGTACCTATTTGTGATATTGGGAAAATGTGGAATTGGCTTCCAAATCATCAGCTACATTAAACTCATCTATTCCAGCCCGATCGCTAGAGTCATGTAGGGTCATTAGTAGTGTGCTGGTATCCCACTGGTAATTCCGTCGGGATACCGTCAAACAGTATTACCATTCCCGCTACCTGATATCCTGGAATTTCCAGGATATTAAAGGTGGCAGGAATACTGATAATTCCCCACTCCATGGAGTCGTAGAGGACTCCATGGGGGGAATTGACAGTATAACTGGCACTGGTAATCCTGGTGCCAGTAATAACAAATGTTTTGTGCTGGTGGAGGCCTGATTTACTTCCAGCTCTTTGGAGGTAAATCAGATCACCCTACCAGCAAACTTATAGTTTGTCAGTGTGGGAAAAGTGGCAGTCACGGAATTACTGCCACTTTTTTCCCACACCGTCAAACTTATAATGAGGCCCATGGGTAACTCGCATGTATCAGAGCCTTTCCTCCTGGTCAGGGACAGTAGACAGATATGCACCCTGTCTCCACTATTTTTTGCACTGGTTATCAAACCCATGGAAGGTCTGATTAGAGAACGCCATGAGCACCACAGGATCTGCCTTATAGGTCCCCAGAGATCATCTCCCTCTACGCAGATGACGTGCGGCACTATTTCAGAGACGCACATGAGAATCTCGACCCGATAATGCAGCATATTTGTGATTTTTGAGAGTACTCAGTCTTCACTGCAAATGATACCAAGTCTGAAATGTTACCCTTGACTGCCGGCACAGATAGTAATACCCCCTAAAATGGGCGCCGGAGAAGGTCATATACCTAGGGGACTCAGTGTCTAGAGACAGAGGCTCACTTCTCTCAGACTATTCAGAATATGTGGCACGAAAAAACAGAGAAACTGGAAGGCTATACCACTCCCCTTAGCGGGCAGGTAAGCTTTAGTTAAGATGATTTTAATCCCCAAAATACTGTACCTCTTCGATAATGTACCTCTCTGGCTGGGTAAAAACTACTTTACCAGACGCCATGGGTCCCTTTCTCAATTCCTGTGGCACGCAGGGGCAGTCCAGAATAAATGGACAGAAATGACACAGGTATATGGCAAGGTAGGGTTCTCAGCCCCCCATTTGGAAATCTACTGGAATACTGCCCAGGCGCAGTTTGCATCCTTATGGTACGGTAGCGACCACGGCCCTCCGCATGCTAGACTGCAAAGCCTAGACGGACACTAATCACTGCCCCTAGACGCTCCATACAATGATAGCTGCCTATTTGACCCAGTGCTCCCCACTATCACTGCATGTCGCGCCACCTTTGTGAAAACGAAAGGGAACGTCTGTATTATAAGTGGTTACCTCAATAGATATTCCCTGGCTTCCCTCCCACTTCGGACAGCTCTCTTTGATTACACTGGGAAACGTTGGGGTACCGTGCGCTGGGTGACTTATTTCCTGAGGGGAAGTTCATCACATTGCAGACATGGAATCAAAGCCACAAGGGCACAACTACAGAGATATTGCAGTTTTACAGGTTGAGAGCCACCACATCCGCATGATGGGAGGGTTACCCTATTGAACCCCTTGAAAATGAATTTCTCGTGTATATTTCAAATTCATATGATAGCCATCGGCAGTTCGCTAGTTTATATGAGATGATTATGAGTAAGTTGGGAACACAGCACCCCAAGACCAGACATATATAGACAGCAGACATGGACATAGACATTACCGATATACAATGGGATAGGGTGTGTATGCTAACCAAAACTGTGTCCCTGAATAATAGGTTCAAGTTAATCTAATACAAGATCCTCAATGTACTGTACCCAGAATATCCCCTCATTTACTGTGTATATATATTGGGTTTGGGTTCATTACATCGAACACAATTGGTCGTCGGAGAATTCTTCGATTGTCTTTTTTTTCACAGATACATTTTGCTGCATATATATGCAGTGGAAGACCCTGGAAACCCCTCCTTAACCCATTTACATTCATTATATCCCTAAACCCACCCCCACATATATGTGCACCATAAATTGCAACCAATTCTCCAACGACCAATTCGGAGATTCGGTGATCAACCAATCCCAATAAAGTGCACTCCACTCCCGCCAGGATTCATAAAACGTGCCCAAACACAGATATCAAATTTCAAACATGCCACAGTGGTAATGCAGACCATTTACATACGCAGTGGAGCTGTAGTGGACTGCGTACACTCTGGAGTTATGTGTTAGACACGCAAGCTGATGTGGTGAAACGCCCAGTCCAACCTTTTCCCATGGATCCACTATTCGTAGGGTCGAGGGATATACCCGAGAAGAAATTTAGATCGTTTATGAATATAGGATGCTTAATTTCGAAACATATGTTATGGGGAGAGAACTGTGAGGATCTGTTCATCATAATGTTCCAAACTCTTCCAAGCCCAAAGACATTTGGTGTGAGTTCCATGTGTACCTAGCCCAAAAGCAACCACGTGGAACTCTACCTATGCAAAAACTGTAAAAGCTACCGGAGACCCCACATCTCTGTGTACGAGCCATCGGCTGGGGCCCACCTCCATAATGCATTGGGGGAAGAAAAGTGCAATGTACTGTTTATATGTCTGCCAAGCGTGAATAAAGGTTTAACAAATGCTCCTTAACTGATTACCGATTGCGCCGGCACATATTTTCTTCATCATTAGCTAAATTTACATGGTTTCTCCTGAAAGGGCATTTAATTAGATGCCTCTCTGGCGTTCGTAGATTCCATTCGGAAGCTGCCTGGAAAGAGTGCTTATTAATATTAAATACACAAATATATATGGGAATATACAGCAAAGGTTTTATGGTCAAGGATATGTGTACTTTTTGTTTTTTGGTGCATTGCCTAATAGAGGTATCTGAGGATCTCTGGCCTAAACTTTTGTCCCTCGATCCAAGTACAGTTCATTTTTGCAGCTTTATTCACTTTTGCAGATTCATTAAATTCCAGATCTATAAACTTTGGTGTAGCATCCTTATAGTCAAGTATTATAAAATATACAGACCCCAACAAACCCTCCCAACCTGACTACACGATTGTGTAGTTGTATAGATCAAAGGTAAAGATCACATGTTTCCCCTACTGTTATCTATCTCAGCAGGCATTCCATACACGGCACCACCTGCTATATCACCAGAGACCCGATAATCAGATTCTAGCATGTCTTTCAGGATACCAGTGGCATACATACCTGGGCGATCTCATGGATACAACAGTCTATGCAGTATTTGGTGCTAAATCACTGATCCATCCTTTTGGGTGTCCCCTCACATCTCTGGCTCCAGCCAGGGCAGCTTTCTCTGGCTCATCCCACCCCTGGAGGTCATCCACCACTTCCCCATACACCCTGCTCCCACTGTCTCCCACAGGATTGCCACCCTGCTTCTGGGCTCTTTCAGGGCCAGGTCCACACATTTACCAGTCTGCTTCTGGGACTTCCATCTTGTGATTAGTGCCAGCAGCCCTACCACAGAATCTTGTGCAATACATGTGGCTGCCACAAATATATCCTTGTCACCACTTCCAACCAGAATTGTTGTTGGACAGGGTGCTTCCAAAACATGCATAGTATGCCCAGTCTCAGGTGCGTGTGTGTATCTAATATGCCTAATATTGAAGGGTTCATTTTAAAAAAAGCTCTCCCTTCGGTCTGGTATGTTCTTTGCAGCACATTTGATTTTAGCAATCTGAGCTAATTTGAGCCATGCGTTACACGACACCTTATTAAAGTGTGTGCATATTTTAATGTAGTCCTTTATGTATCTGTTCACTCCATGTCAAAGTCTCTCTCCCAGTGCTTCTTAATCTTAAATTCGGGTGTTGTGCGTCAAATCTATTAATGTACAGTAGATTGTGGAAAAAGTTTTTAATTTTTTTTATATAATACAATTGAGCAAGGTCAAAGGGACCCACAAAGAGAGGAAAACACCAAACCTGGCGGTCAATAGACAAACAAATGGTGGCAATGACTACTGCATGTCATTCCATTTTAATGCATCAGAGCATATGTTGCATATACATAGGGAGGAAACATAGGACATTCAATAAAATATATACAAGAAAAAGACCTATTTTCACCTCCTCAGAAACGTGACCAATGTGGGTTCCTGACAGCAACTGCCAGTGTCTCATGACTCTGCATGTTAATTCTACATATGTCAAGAATTGGCCCACTAGCCGGCCAGGATGGTTCCTCAACTCCAGGAAAGGCATCAGAAGGCTATCCCTAAAGAAATCTCAAATATAGCCAAACCATTTCAATCCATCCCCTCTCTAATTGCTTGTAATGTTCGTTGATATTTCCTTGTTTGACTGTCTCATAGGGCATGTGTAGTGGTGCCCAGTGCAATGCTTTGACACTTTATAACCCATAGTTGTTCCTGAACCTTAGCATCTAGAGACCCAAAGAAGCTCTTACGAATATTATAGGGTTTGTTGGCAGTTATTTAATAGTTATGGAAGAACCACCATTTGAGAGAGTCCCACATCCAATTAGGGAGATGGGGGGTCAAGCACAGACACCTACAGATATTTTAAGTCCCATCATGCGCCCTTACCGTATTGGATTGTTACGTGTTATGTTACATTGGGCCTCATTCCGAGTATGGCGGTAAGGGATAGCGGCCACCGGTAACGAGACCGGTGGCAGTATTCCCTTACCGCCATACTCCGAGTTCCCTCTGCGCCCTCGCCTTTAACGCCTGCTTTGAGCAGGTGTTAAAGTCGAGGGCGCAAAGGGGCCTCCAAGCCAATAACGGTGACCGTAATGAACGGTCACCGTTATTTGCATCTTCCCCATTCCCATTGAGCCCTATGGGGGCTCATTTGGGAATGGGGAAGAGCCTTGGTGAATGGGGAATTACCGCCCCGCCAACCTTGGAATGGGGCGGTGATTCCGCCATCCACCAAGGCGCTGCCGGTCTGGGTACGGCGTCAACCAAGGCGTTAATAGCGCCATTGGTTAGCGCCGTACTCGGAATGAGGCCCATTATGTTATATGGCATTTGTATAGAGCCTTCTACCATTGGTATGGCCTCGAAGCATTGTGGGGATGAACGCCCTTCAGAGGACCATAATGCAAGATGTGAGATGTGAAGGATTTCTAAAATGCGTTTGTGCAGTTTTAGCCAACACAAAGGTAGGTCGGAGTGGTTACTAGCAGCCTATAGATATCGGAGGAGAGGTTGGGTGACGTGACAGATTGTCCAGGGAGTAGGAGAGTCAAGAAGTCTGATTATGTGAACAGCTGCACCAAATCTTTTCATGGGACAAAGCTTTATTCTATTGGAGGTGGTGATGTGTGTTTGGGTGGGTGAAGTCGAGCAGTGTTTATTGCAGATGTATGGAGGTGGGTGGGCCGTGCCCTAGGCGCGATAAAGCTATGTTCCATTGGGATGGAGTGCTTGACTTCCCAGCAAAGCAAGGTTGACACCCAGTTAGATGTGGTCTTGCAGAGCTTATCATAAGGCCTCACTGAGATGAATTCCATGGGGGGCTATTTTCCACCTTGTTGACTCCTCAGGTGCCTCTGCCTTCCTGTCAGGTGTGGTTAATAGTTGTCCCAGGAGATGGACTAAGTCTGTGAGAATGCTGAAGGGAAAAGCCAGGTTTTCAGAGCCTTCCTGAAGGTGAGGTGATCCTCTATATGGCAGATTGCAAATGGGACTAGAGTTCCAGATGGCAGGAGCTTGGACTGAGAAAGAGGAGCCCCATATTTTGGTTGATTTTGCCACTGGGAAGACGAGGAGGAGTGCTGTGCCTGATCTGAGGTTTCTGATAGGCCTTTACCGTGTACGTTTATGTCGTAGATATTCTGGTCCTGTGTTGTGGAGAGCTCGCTGGGTGATGCATATTGCCTTGAAGGTGGTTCGTCGCCTGATCAGCAGCCAGTGAAGGGCATGCAGGGCAGGAGTGATGTGTTCTTTAAGACCTAGGGCAAGGATGAGCCTAGCCGATGTGTTTTGTACCTGTTGTTGTTTACTTAGTTGTGCTTCAGGGCCCCCCTGTTATAGGGCATTAGCATAGTCTAAGCGTGAAAGGATGATAGCAATGATCCCAGAGACTCTGTATGGAAATGTTAGGTAGGGAAAGATGTGGCTGAGTATGTGCATGTGTAGGCACTTTTTTGTCACAGAATTGATGTGATATGATAGGGCCAGGTCTGTGTCCATAATACATCTGAGGTTTTTTACTGTGTTAGAGATGGAGGGAGTGGGCCTATAGAGAGTGGCCACGGAGTGGGTTGGAGGAAGAAGGTGGTCGTCCTGCAGCGCACAATCTCGTTTTTCATGCGTTGAGAAGGAGGTGGTTGGCAGTCATCCAGTGTTTGATTTTTGAGAGACATGATGCGAGATTGAGGCATGTGTAGGAGGGGCCCTTTGGGATTTTGAAGATGATTTGGGTGTTGTCTGCTTTGTTAAAGCAAGAAAGGTCATAGGATCTAATGAGTGCCGGGAGGGGGCTCAGGTAGAAGCTGAAGATCAGAGGTGAGTGGCACCCTGTCCCATTCCTTTGGCAACTAGGTGGGTAGTCAAGGAGAAAGGAGGCATGTGTATTTGGTGTGATCCGTTAGAGAGAAAGTAGGTTATCCACGTCAGAGCTGCGTTCCTGATGCTCAAAGAGTGGAGTCTGTCCGTGAGAGCAGGGTGGTCGATGGTGTCAAAAGCTGTGGAGAGGTTGAGTAGAATTAGTGCGGCACAACCTTCCAAGGCAGATTTGGTGTGGTCGAGGATATGGTTGGATTCTGTGAAATGGCATAGTTGAGAATAGGCTGTTCAGTCGATTAGTTTACATATGTATCGGCTGTATGAGATGGGTCTGTAATTGGTCTGGACAAGGGGGTCAAGTGTGGGCTTTTTGAGAAGGGGCTGTCTTGAATTCTGCTGGGAAGGTGCCGGAAATGAGAGATGTTTTAACAATAGATTTTGGGATGTCGCCGGCACAGGTGGAAGTTAGTATTTCTTTTAGTAGAGTAAGGGGCAAGGGGATCCCAGGGTGCTAACACATGGTGTTCCTCCCCAACATACCCATATGCAATCAGCCACCTCTTGGAGACATACATCATGAAAGAGAGGGAGACAGACAGCTGGCTTGGAGTACATTCATTTAATCACTGCTTCTTACTGCTGAAAAAGGAAATGTCTAAATTATGTACTGCATACATCACAGTTTCATACATCGCAACTGATTACACAATCATTGTATGCTAATATGAACCTTATATTTCAAGAGGCTCCGTTTGGCCATTTTACTTAAAGGTCAAAACATCACGTGTTTCCCATTGGACATAAACACTTCCTGAAACACATAACTTCCTATGCTAATTATCCAGACTGGGTAGTTTCCCAAATTTCACTGAACCACGAGATATATGTTGCAACCTTAAAACTGGACAGAACAGGTTTTAGCAAATGACCCATGCCTTTAGACTTCTTAGCACACTGAAGTTGTCTTGTTTTCTATTGGCCAATGACCCTTTCTTATTTATTTCTGATGGTGTTCCAGTTTTGTTTTATGAGTCACACCATTGAAAATCACATATTCTGCTATCAAATTGCCAAATTCTCTGCACCTGTCTTCAGCTGCTCTCAGTCAACCTTGGCTGGGGCACCACCATTTGTCTGGGGGTTTCCCAACCCTGTGTTTCTGTGATTCTAAACACTTGTAAATTCCTATAAGACTTAAAGCCTACATTTATTTTCTAGGCACAATTATAATGGACGTCTGTTGTGGTGACATTTCTTTTTTCTCAGGGAACCACTTTCCTGCATATATTTGAACACTACCAGTTTTCTGATGTCTAATGTCTATTGAGTGTGAGTGTCATCCTCCATGTCTAAACACAGTGTGGCCGAATGTCTGTGTTATTCTGTAATCAATACATTTTACCTTGTTTCTTATACAACTATATGATGTCAAAGGTGGAATGACCAGGGATAGGCCACCTTGTTTGTTTAGACATTTGTATGGGTGTTTAGTAGAAGAGGGCAACAGAAATATAGGGCCCCTATTGCCATATAACATAAAAGAAAAGGGCTAACCTAACTTACATCCAGAATTAGAAACGTGTGTGTTTGTTGTTTTGGTCACATTGAGTTTCCCTTAGGAAATATCACTACTCGCACTAGATAACCCATGTATTTTTGTCCTTGTGCAGCATGCAACATTAGATCTCGTTGGGCAGTACTTAATAACCTTTAGACCACCATGAATCTATCTCTTTGTTTGTATGATTAGTTTTATAGCAGGAGAGTACTTGCGCTTCCTTGCACATTGTTCATACATATTTATATATACAGTTGCTTTTAGGTATTTGTATGTATCATATTTTCTTTCAGTTTTTTGGTGAATTAAGTTCTTCTTTTATATGTGTATATGTTCAAGATATGTTAATACAAAGCAAGGGCTCCTATCTTTATTACTGGTCCGTCTAGAGACTCCTCAGTAGCTGCTTCAATTTGTTTGTAGCTCATTATATGTCTAATGTTACTGTTTATCTGTTAGTCAAATTCATGTCGCGTCTCAGTGGAGTATAGCAGTGAAAAGCCAAATACCGCTCGAAAAGACAAAATAACAAATACTCTTAGAGACATGTGCCAAGTAACTCTCCATCACCAAAGTTTAATGAGAAACTTAGTATGTGCCCTTCTGATGACACATTTTTCGGCAGTTTCCTAGGAAAAGCCAACGCGGATGATTTAAGATGCACAGATGTCGGGATTTGACCCAATAAGCCAAAGCTGAAATCAAGGGACAATAGAAGACATATGAAATAAATATGCCCTGATTTGATAAAGGCAAACTGCCGAAACACGTGTCATCAAAGGGCACATACTAAGTTTATCCTTAAACTTTGATGATGGAAAGTTACTTGGCGCATGGTCTCTAAGAGTATTTGTTATTTTGTATGTTCAAGCTATGTCACAATGGGTCCCATAAGTAATGGGTCATTTAAGTTTGTTCTTTTGGGATAAGTACTTCACCAATGTGATGGTGTAGGAAATCATTTTTTTGAGTACAATATCTATTGAAAACAAATTGAACAAAGCCTGCAAGTCTTCTTCTCTCGGAAACAGCGGAGACTGGCAAAGAAAGCACAAAAGCTTATTAAATCAACACTTTGCCCTCATTGGAGGAAGATTCACCTCTTTCCGATCTGCGTTCAAAAAAAGCAAGGAAAAGAGCAGCTAAATCCAGGAACAAGAATCTACCAGCTAAGGGCCATTTAACCAGTTGGCTTCTTAAGGAACAAGAGAAGATGAAAGCTGCGGACGAAGAAGAGGAAGTATTAGAGATTGTCGACCAGGAAGAAGACATAAGAGTACCAGGGTCTCCTGATCAATCTGTGATATCTTTGCTCGTGAAAGGAATATCAACGATAACAATTTTAAAGTCGGTAGAAGATCGGAAAGATCTGGCAGAAAACAGGGTGTGCCTGATAAAGAACCTATACCAAAGTGGTAAAAACAAATGGTTAACACAATCAGAACTATTAATTAGGCTTAACTATGTTCCTCAACTTCGTGTTCTTACATCTGAAGACTTCCTGTTCGTTGAGCCGCTAAATGGTCCTAATCCCAATGTCTCTGCGCTACATTGTAAATTCTTAGCAACAGCAAAGATTATTAGAAAATATAAAGAAGACTTGAGATCAGTGGACATTGACATTGATGTGGATTCGAATGAGCGGGACCTGAATGCTGCACAAGAAGAACTTACTACTCCAGTAAGTGAAACAGTCAGCGTTAAGGATATTGAAGGAAAGAAACTTGAACTTGCCGATGCGCAGCAAGTCTTAAAATGGTTGTTGGAGTCCTTACCGGGGGTATTAGCGAATCATTGAGATTTTACAGTTCCTTCCTGGAATTGTCGCGGCTTTACGCATTTATTAAGAACTGAGGGGTCCACTGCTCTATTGGCAAATCATAGTTGTTTTTGCCTACAAGAGACCTGGGCAATGGACCCCTTGTTATTACATGGTTTTGTTGTTCATCAATCATTCCCAAAAAGGGGCACAAGAGGTCCTCCTTATGGGGGACTACTTATTGGGGTAACAAATTCATTGGTCTCCAAACAGCTCTACGGTCACTTAGACGATTACCTTATTGCAGTAGAAGTGGAGCTGGGGAGAGAGAGTAGCCCTGAAAGATTCCTACTTATAAGTCTCTATAACCCTCCGGGTGCTGCATTTAGGGATCAAATCCAGGATGCTTTACACAATCTAATGGCAACTTGGATGTTAAAAGCTGGGAACTCAGCGGTAATTGTCTTGGGGGATTTCAATTGTCATATGAGAGGCGAGGGAGGTATCACTCAGAATTCTAAGTTAAAGCAGAAATGTAGTATGACTCATGTGAAAAAGAGTGTTGAGGGACAAGGTTGGATTCGTCTGTTTGACTGCTGGGAGTTAGAAATGATTAATGGACGCACTTTTAGCGACTCCCCAGGTAAACACACATGGTCCAATGGTGTAACCTCTAGCACGTTGGACTATATTTTTATGAGTCCCATACTGTTACTACAGGTGATGGATATGGAAGTGATTAAAAACAATTGGAGTGTTCACGCAATCCTCCAGTGCACACTCAACATCCCCAGGGACCCTATTACACAAACTAATATGGGAAAAATTAAGGTCAATAATGCTGGAACACGAATAAATTGGTCAGATTAGAATATAAGGTTAGCCACTGAATCCCTAAGCCATCTGGACATCCTGAATTATTTTGACTTCAGTGGCATGTCTATTAATGCTATTGAAGACTGGATTTTTTCCTTCTCCGGTAAACATGCTGCTAGCTCCATGGGGATAATGTTAAGAACAAAAGGTAACACGTGACCCTTTAATAAAGAGATAAGGGATGCTAAGAGGGACTTAAGAGCGAGCTTCAAAGAATGAAGGCTATGAAACTACCTATGCCACAATATGGTGAATTGGTTAGGTAAATAAAAAACAGATATAGGATAACTATTAAGAATATCAAAAAGGCTGAGAGTATTCGCTCATACCAACCAGTGGTTCAGACTATTGGCTCTGGAAACTCGCGTAGCATTTGAGGGCTTTTAAGTGAGGCAAAGGTGAAGAGCAAAGGCCAACTAGCTGACCCTATAAGTGGAGCAGTATGGGTAAAATTCCTGGAAGCACGTAATTCAAAAAGTCAGGCTGATGAGCACATGCCAGTAAGACTGACTCCATCTGGTCCTCCCTTTGATGCATTGCATGGGACGATACTTAGTAAAATCAAAGAGCTGAAAGCTTCGAGTGCCCCTGGTCCTAATGGACTGTCCAATGCCGTTATTAAGAACTATCCTGACTTCTGGGCTACTTTGCTTACTATCCTGTTTAAGAAGATCTTGTCCTCATGGAAAATTCCTTATTCTTGGCAAACAGCGATTCTTATCCCTATTTTCAAAAAGGGAAATCGATTAGATCCTTACAATTACAGGTTACTGTCAATGTTAGACAGGTAAATTGTTTGCATCATCATTGCTTAGAGAAATTCAGAAGTGGGTAGACAAAGCTAACATTTTGTGTAAATTTCAGAGTGGGTTCCGTCGGGACTACTCCACTACCCATAAACTGATGGTTAAGGATATTCTACGCACCAGAGCGAGCATTAAGGGGCAGCCACCGCTCTATGCATTATATATTGATTTCAAGGCAGCATTTGATTCCATTCCTAGAGACCGGTTATGGGCGAAACTTGAAGATATGGGCTGCCCTGAAGGCCTACTTTATTATCTTAGACTTTTACACCTAAACACCTCAGTCAGACTTAAACTAGATCAGGAAGGACATCTGACTAATAGGGTGCTGCAGAACAAGGGGGTGAAGCAAGGGTGCGTCACAGCACCATTGGTTTATAATTTATAGGTCCACGACATACCAATGGCACTATCAGCTGCGGAAAATTGTCCCCCCAAAGTTGGAGAATCCCCTTGTGTAGTGTTAGCCTATGCAGATGATCTAGTTATACTAGAGAACACCATATGTGAACTGCGAAGGTCTGCAATGGTATTATGGGAATATGTCAGTAACAATGGTTTAACTATTAATTTAGAGAAAACCAAAGTACTTAGATGTACCCATAAAAGAGTTACCCGGGTCAATCTTGTGGTGGGCAACACTACTATTCTTTATGCTCATTCATATCGCTACCTAGGGGTAGAATTCAAACCGAATGGGGATTATAAAATCTGCAGACAAACACGTACTATCAGAGCTGCCCAAGTCACGGCCTTGATGGCCAAATTTACTCATAAACAGGGTGGCTTTACGCTGGGGGCAACACGACAATTATATGATCAAGTGTTCATTCCCATGATTACCTGTGGACTGGAGGCCTTGCTAACTCTCGATCTGGCGTGGCTACAAATTATTGAAGGCAAATTCTGGCGACGGATATTGGGGTTGTCTCCCGGTGTGCCGATGGCTCTTATAAGATTAGAATTAGGACTCCCTTCTCTAAAGCAGTGGTGTTAAAAAAGAGAGCTGGTTCTTTTCTGAGGATGATGGGTTCCACCTCCAATCCCCTACTAACGACAGTCCACCAGGAATTAAATAAAAGTTACATCACTGGCCCATTATTCGAACCCATGATGAAATACCTAGCGGAGATAGGTTGGAACCATAGAGTAGTCAGTTTCTCGAAGCCTGTTATAAATGCACTTGGAAAGAGAGTTGCTTTGTGGGACTGGCTAGAGAACTTTGCTCATTTGAGTACATTGAAGAGTTATCAGTTTGTTCAACTTAGAAACTATAACTTTATGCAGCCACAGACTTATTTGAACCTCTGCACAGCTAAAAGACTTAGACAATTTATCAATCTTTTTAGAATGGAACAGTTACCAACTATGATGAACTTGGGGAGCAGAGCAACGATTCCTACTAAAGACCGATTTTGCTGTCTTTGTAAGCAAATGGATAAACTGGAGACAGCTAGACATCTAGTAACTGATTGCCAAGAAATGGCCGATACTATTCACTTGCTACTTGGCAAATATGTACATAACTTGGAAACTTTGAAAGATCTGTCCTTTTGGTTTTATTATACAAACTCGGGGAATAGGAGCTTATTAATTGCCCTTTACAATATATGGCTAAAGGTTGAACATAAGTTAGGAATGTCAAAATGAGTTATCGATAAGATAGTAATAAATCTGTCTAGCCCAGGGGAAAAAGAGCTGGAACTGCGATAATACTTGAGTTGTTATTTGTATATATGCAGGTGGCCGAATAAGAATCAAAGCGGCCAACTAGTTGATGTAGGAATCATTTTAAGTGCTATGTGAATCACTGATTTGTTGTATCTACTTTTATATAATTGTTAAATATTATCGTATAATTGTTATAATATGTGTAAAGTTTGAGTTTTCTTAGACTAAATCACATTAAATAAATAATAATAAAATAGAGGTACTAAAGACCTCAGTGGTGATTAAAACACCTATTCAATACCTTTTTGCTTCATTCCAATGTTTTCAAAAAACCACATAATTTTCTCAAGCATTCATGCAGACCAGAAAAAGAGTTTACAGACTGATTATTCATGAATTGTTTGTTAGGCCATTTCTCATGTTATAGTAAAGGTGAAATGACATCACTTCTGTCACCCATTGGTCCACACCATGTTTATCCTCACTGTTTCCATTTAGAATATGGACAATAGTTATCTGAGTGCAAAATTCTTCTCATATTTGCTCTATTGGACCAGGGGGCATGACACAGCCCCTAAATGGCATAGACACCTGTCTGTCACTCCTCTACATTCCCCCCTCTGGTCGACATATTCAACCACATACCTATTGTTTACCCTCCCCCGCATGCAATGTACCTATGCATCCTTATCTCAGTCACCCTCCTCAACTCAATGCTCCATCTCAATATGGTAGGTATTGTGGCAGACACTTCTAAAGACCCAATAGTGTCTCCAATCATATTGTATTCTCCTAATCTATTGTGTATGTATTTCCTTTATCAAAGGTGTGACATATTTTACCCTCTTTTATTATTTGTGTAACATCGTTTACTTCCATCTTGTTCCCACCCCTCTTACCCAATTAAACATTAATTTACATAAAGAGTGACTCTGCCATTACGAGAATCGGGAGATATCGTTAAACTACATGTATATATATATATAATCGGGAGATATCGTTAAATTACATTTATATATTTTCTTTTGAGGGGACCCACCAGCTCATTCATTCATTCATCATGTTTTTTCTTCTCTCCTCTTGTCCTCTTGTTTCCTGTAGGCAGTAGATTATTATTTATTTATTGATAAACCCATATGATATGATATGATATGATATGATATGGCATTTATAACGCGCCTATACACAAGTGTTTCAAGACACGACGAGACAAGGGGGGGAACAATGGGAGGACAAACAATGATCCTATTAGGCCAGGTGTCATTCAGATCGCGCAAGTGCATGGGAAGGGGGGAAAGGAAAAGTGTGCTGGGGGAAGGGAGAGGGGAAGTGCAGTACATGGGAAGTGGAATAAATATGACACATAAACAGCCAGCTAGTTGCAAGTGCAAGGAAGTGCAGACGTAAGTGCTAGTAAGGGGACTGAAAGGATACAGAAAAACGGTCCCCAAGTGCAGGGGTTGCCAGGGAGGCAGTGCAGGTGGGTAATTGACGGGGCCTGGGCCAGAGTTCAAAAGGGTGGCCAGGTAACCAGGGCAATTACGGTCAGGAATTCAGCAAGGGAGGGGAGGAGAGAAAGCAGAAGCAAAAAGGAAGGTTTTGAGGTGTTTCCGCAACCGGAGATGGTTCTCCTCAAGTTTCAGGGAGGCAGGAAGGCTGTTCCAGAGAGAGGCCCCTGCTGAAGAGAGTGATCTGCCACCAACTCGTTGCTTGGAGAAACGACTGACCTTAAGGGAGTTGGAGGCAGATGAGCGAAGAGCACGAGAAGGGAGATATTTAGGTAGAGAAAGTTGAAGGTATTTCGGTCCCAGACCCCAGAAGGCCTTGTGTACAATGCAGAGGGTTTTTAACTTAATCCTCGCAGCCACTGGGAGCCAGTGCAGAGATTTCAGTCCTGGAGAGATACGATCCCTGGGCTTGAGGCCAAGGACAAGTCTCGCAGTCCTGTTCTGGATAAGCTGCAGAGGGCGGAGAGTAGAGGCAGGCAGATTTAGATAGAGGCTGTTACAGTAGTCCAGCTTGGAGAGGACCAGGGCTCTGGAGACAGTGAGCTTCTGGGGGAAGGAGAGGAAATGAAGAATACCTCTAAGGAGGTGCAGCTGGTAGCGTGACTTCTTGGAGCATCAGAGATGTGAGGGGAGAAGGAGAGTGCAGGGTCGAAGATGACCCCGAGGTTTTTAGCCTTGCAGGTGGGAGTGGGAGGAGGGCCAAGAGAGGCCGGCCAGAGAGCTGCAGGGAAGGAGGGATTGGGTGTGCTGATGAGTAGAATATCAGTCTTACTGGCATTAAGGCAGAGGTCGTTGGCGGCACACCATTCCTGAATGGCAGACAGACAATTCAGAGATGAGGGAAGGAGAGGAGGAGGGTAGCCTGAAAATGAGCTGGCTATCATCAGCTTAGCACTGAAAGTTGGGACAGAAAGCGGCGATGCGGTGGGCAAGGAGTGCCAGGTATTGGTTGTACAGCCAGGGGGGGAGGTTAGATCCCTGGGGGACAACACAGGTAGGGAAAAAGATGTCGGAAAGGAAGGACCCAAGTTGGACCTGGGAGGGTCGGACGGAGAGGAAAGAAGTCAGCCACGCCAGAGCCTGACCAGTGATACCCAGGTTATCACGGAGACGGTTGAGCAGGATGGAATGGTTGACTGTGAAGAGAGATCAAGCAAGATGAGAACGCAAGGGGTGTTTGAGTCGAGGTTGGTGAACAGGTCTTCACAGATGCTCAGGAGAGCAGTTTGCATGCTTCTGGCAGCTCTGAAGCCAGACTGATGGTCATGAAGACAACCAACGGATTCAGTGTGGAGATTGAGCTGGGATATGGCCAGTTTCTCCAGGAGCTTGCCCAGAAAGGGGGTGATGGAGATTGGATGATAGTTAGCCGGGCAGGAGGGGTCGGCAGAGGGTTTCTTAAGAAGACATGCTTTGCCTTCTCCACCCTTCAACATTTCCTTTGTCCCTGTCCCATTTACTAGCTGATTGGAGCTCATTTCCTGGCCATCATTCAATTCAAGGATCTTTCATCGATTCATTACTGGGTTTTCTTTTTCTCTGCTTTGCAGCAAGTTCAGGGGCTCCTCAATTCATACAAGGGCCATGCTTTAGGACGCTCCTGGTCCCCCGAAAGGGAAATTACCAGGCCGGCCAAGGTCGGAATGGCCCGGTTATTCTCCTTTTGCGGGACCCAGAGGCAGAACTGAGTTTGGGGGCATGGCTACCTCCAAACTTGTAATGAGGCCCATTGTCTTTTTGAGTAAAATAGTCAGTTGAGAGGACATAAGGATGGGGGAGTCCATAACGAGGATTGTTGCTTGTTGTTGTTTTCTTCAATTCAACAGCAATGAGCATCTGGCTGGGTCCCCCAACCCCTTTTTCATGACAATTAGAGACTTTCTCCATGCTCATAGGCTCAGTTGCTGACGTCAATCGAAGTGCAGGTGTTCCGTGTCCATCTGAAATATAAAAAATGGGGTGAGTTTCTTGAAAAATAAGTGCATTCTATTATCGGCTCTTCCTCTTAAAACCTAAACATTAGTACTTCAATGCCCTAATTTTCCAAAATATTACTCCTACCTCCTAAAATACATGCTATTAAATGTCCTCTTCAATGTAATTTAGGGGCTGCTTCTCCTCCCTCTTGGGCATACTTCAGTGTAACCTGTGTTTATGTATGCTTATACCTGGGTGTGTCTGCAACGTACGACCAAAAAGAACAGACATATGTTGTTACGCATATGTTGTTTTACCCTCACTTGCCCCACTTTTTTCATAGGCTCACACCCCATTTATTTCTTCTTAGTGCCGTGCTGAGCTTAAACATCATCTCCAAACTCGTAATTTGAAAAAGGAAACATTTCTCCTCTATTCTTAATAGAGCTTTTTTATAAATGGTTGTGTCATTCTTAACACTACTGGGGTTAAATTGTCCCCTTCTTTATAATAACAAATGATTGCAAGTGAACAGCAAGTGGAGTGGCACAGTCTGCAGTCGCTACGCTGCCGGTGAATCTACTGGTTGTTTTCTTGAGTGTGGAGAACAAGTTAGACATACAGGTGAGCCGCCCCCTAACTTATTAAAATACTGCGTGGCGCGAAGCGGCCACAAATTGGACGGCAAGTGGAGTGGCACAGTCTTCAGTTGCTATGCTGCCTGTGAATCTACTGGTTGTTTCTTTGTGTGTGGGGAATGAGGTCGACATGCAGGCGACTCCGCACCTAATTTATTAAAATGCTGCATCCCCGCAAAGTGGCCGCAGAGTGGACGGCAAGTGGAGTAGCACAGTCTTCAGTCTGTGGACGGGGAAGCAAGACGGACCAAGTTGGACGAGCAGGTAGCAGGTAAACTTGGTGCTTGGGTGCATCGCATTGGACTATTAGCTTTGTTGACTGTCGCCTGTGGTTCACTGGGTTTCCCTTTGCTGCTCCTTAAGAAGATTATCCTTGCGAGGCTGGTGGTGGATCCACAGTCTTAAATATCCAGACGAGTGGTCCTTGAACCTTCTCAGCTATGAAGGCAAAAAACAAGCGATATCCCCTAAGAAGCGAGGACAAAACTCGGCCTCTGAGGGGAGGGAGGCTGATGGGGTTATAGCTGTCATCTAAGCCCCTGCTATGGAATGGGGGATAATCACAAATGTGTTTTCCACAGTGCCAGCCCAAAACATATAGCACGGTCGTATCACAGGAAAATGCTGTTACTGAGTTGCTAACTAGTGAACCTGGAATACCAGAAGAAATTACCTGTGATATCTCTGGTCCTGTACTCAAAGAGGTGGAACATAGGCCGAGTTTACCCAAGCCTACTCCCTCAGTGAATTTGGAGAATTAGATAGCAGAGCAAAGTATTATAACTGAAAGGCTGAATATGTCACTGAGCCTGTTTAATACTTCATCTCCTAGCTTTTCAGAAGATTCTACTAACTATGATTCTGAACTGGGCTCGGAAGCCGCTATGAGCTCTGTCCACTCCTCCCTACCTTTTGCAGGAGAGGAATTGGCAGATGTTGATACCACAGGCACCAGTCTTAGTTTGCTGGGGGCCCTAAATATGGTCCTACAATCCTTTATTCGTCTGTACGGTACTTTGGCCTGTGAGTTCAGAGCTAACTCGGCAACCCTGGCAGAATTAAGGGCCCTTCTATTGGCTTCACCAACAACTTCCCTGTCAGCCGAAAGTGGTATCTCTACAGTACAGGCTAAGGTGGGAGTGTCTGGGATGGAGTGTCAGAAGGTCTCAGAAACTTCTTCTATCCCAGTAATCTAACCTACTCTACCAGCCTCTGGAATATGCGGTTTGTCTGAATCTATAATTACAATCATGGATAATGATGACACACGATGAAACATGTCCAGGAAAAAAACAAAAAGTATAAAAGGAGACACAAACCAAAACAAAAAAAAGGATCCAGGAAATTCTTGCACAATATCTTACTGGCAGCAAAGAAAGAAAAACTAAGACTCAGGAAAAGGGGGCCGCTTATCTACTAGGAAAACCAATGATATCAAGACATCGATGGGGCAACCTGTTAAACCTGTACCCTGGGTTTTGAACGCCATGCCTAAATCTGCTAATATTAAGCAAGGTAACTCGGGCCAGGTTCCGAGTCAAAAGAAGGCTTGCTGTCAATCCCACAAGGAGACACACTCTAATCAGTTGAGAGAATGTGACCCCGTATCAGATGGTGTGAGATGCTAGTCTCGGTAAGGGGGTGGCTCTGGGTGTAACGCTCACCTGATTCTCGCAGAGGCGCCGGTCTTGACTGGGCGACTACTGTATCTTCAAAGGTGATGTGTAGCACCCGGTTGGCTCTTTGGGCTGGACCTCTGTGCACTGTATGCCTGACGTGTAGAGTAAGATGTCTGCAGATAGAAAATATGGGGTTAATGAACTGGGGTTATTGGGGTGTCCCTATCTCTTTCCTCTTCTCCTCTCCTGTAGACCCCCAAAGGTTAACGCTCTCACCTTAGGTAAGTGAATGCCGAGCTCTCCATCTGCCTCGGGGCAGGGTGCTGTAACCAGTTTCTTCACTGGATAGGTAGCGCAGGCCTCTTGACTTCAGAGGACTGCTGTCCGTCGTTTACTGCACGAACGGTAAGTTTCGAGTCATTCAAATGTCTTTAAAGTCTTTAGTAATGATGTCTCTTGTTTTGCAGGGTTCCGGCGATGGCGGATGACGGGCTGAAGTGAGTTGAAGATGGAGCCCGTGTGATGAATAGAAGCGCCTGGAAGCACGTAAGTAAGCGCTTGTTGCCTGCTTCACTATGCGCTCTAACTGTCTTTTTATTTTGCAGGTACGAGTTCGGAGCGGCTGCAGGGTGCCGGAATACCCACTGGATTAGATGTGGAAAGGAGTAATGGCACGTGAGTATTAAAGTTCCCCAATGTCTTTAAACGCACCTTGTTTTGTCTTTCAGATGCGGGATGCAGCGCCGAAGGCCTCCGGAGCGTGCAAAGAGTTGGTAAACTTTTGTCTTTCAGATGCCGGAATGCTAACCTCTTCTTTCTTGTCTTTATAGGTGTTGCTGAAGACTGGATTCAGGATAGTAAGCCTTTGCCTTTCAGATGCCGGAATGCTAACCTGTTCTTTCTTGTCTTTATAGGTGTTGCTGAAGACTGGATTCAGGATGGTAAGCCTTTTTCCTTAGGCCCAGGACCGGATGCAGAAGACACGATGAGCG
Organism: Ambystoma mexicanum; assembly: GCF_040938575.1. Taxonomy (NCBI): domain Eukaryota; kingdom Metazoa; phylum Chordata; class Amphibia; order Caudata; family Ambystomatidae; genus Ambystoma; species Ambystoma mexicanum. Next base: position 364,012,226 of record NC_090935.1, read on the forward strand.
TTCTGCTGCAGAGGTTGCAGAATAACGCAAAGCAAGATTCATCCACCGGGTGTGGTTTAAATAGCCTCCTGTAGTGCTTAGGTGTCTCCTTCCACAGCCACGCCTAAGTAAGAAAAGAGTTCCTGGTAAGAAAAGAGTTCCTGCCTTCCAGAAGAGTTCCAGTGTTCTGAATCTAGGGAGTGGCTCCAGCCCCACCCAACAGGAAAAGTAGTTCCAAACAGAAGAGGATCAGAGGCTCAACTGGCAGGCAAGTAAGCAGCATGGTCTGCTGAAGGTAAGTCCACCCAAGCATTATGAGCCTGGCGCTTCCAGCGCTGGGACTGGGCATATTTATGAGCCTGGTGCCACTGGCGCCAGGACTGGGTCCAAAAGGTCCCAATTGGGACTGGTTGGCACTCGGAACCTGGGTTATGGATCTGCTTCCAAGGGAGTTGGGAAAACCCTGATCTTTTGGAAGCAGAGATCATGACAGTACCCCCCCTCAAGGCCCCTCCCAAACCGGGCTTCTCCGGGGGTTTTGGCTTGTCAGGAAATGTTCGGTGAAATCTTTTGATTAGGCGAGGAGCGTGGACATATTCAGCAGGTTCCCAGGATCTCTCTTGGGGGCCGTAGCCTTTCCAGTCAATTAGGTAGAATAGTTTAGATTTGGAGATCTTGGAGTCCAGAATGCTTTTGACTTCAAACTCGAGTTCTCCATCCACTAGGATAGGTTTTGGAGATTTGGTTAGTCGGTGTGAGGTTGCACGGGTTTTAATAGAGAGACGTGGAAGACCGGATGTATCTTCATGTGCGGGGGCAAGTCCAACTTGACCGCTACTGGGTTTACTATGGTAGTGATGGAATAGGAACCAAGGTATCTTGGGTTGAATGTGCGTGGCCCTTTTAGAGATAGATATTTGGTGGATAACCAGACTTGATCCCCTACTTGATAGTGAGGGGCTTCCTTCCGATGTTGATCTGCTCCTTTCTTGTATTGTTCTTTAGCCCTTTGAAGGTGAGAAACAGCTTCCTTAAAGGCTTGGGTGATTGTAGAATGCAGGTAGTCTACTGCTGGTGTTTCAAGATCTTGGAGGGGATCCAACTCCGAGGTTCGAGGGTGACTGCCGTACAAAAGAAAAAACGGGGTTTTCCCAGTTCCCGAATGGACAGAGTTATTGTAGGCATACTCGGCTATCCAAAGGATATCTTTCCAAGTTTTTTCAGTTTGTTGCAGCATGCAGCGTAAATACTGTTCCAGAGTTTGATTGGTCCTCTCGGTTTGTCCGTCGGTCTGAGGGTGGTGACTGGTCGATAGTCTCACATCAATTTGCGCCGACCGACAGCAACTTCGCCAAAAATGAGAAATAAATTGACTACCTCGATCCGAAATTAGAACCGAAGGAAAACCGTGCAGTCGGACGATGTTTTCGAGAAATTCTCGGGCCAGAGTTGCTGCTGTTGGCAAGCCTTTGAGCGGAATGAAATGCGCCATCTTGGAGAATAAGTCCACGATTACTAGAATCGTATTGTATCCGGAGCATGGAGGTAGATCGGTGATGAAGTCCATAGAAAGCGTATGCCAAGGGCGAGGTGGGATGTCAATAGGGCGTAAGAGGCCTGCTGGTCTTTCCTTTTGACTCTTGTTTTGGGCGCATACTCCACAGGACATTATAAAGTCTCTGATATCTTTTTTCCAAGACGGCCACCAGAAGTAGCGCTTGATCTTTTCTGAGGTCTTGGCTATACCGGGATGACCTTCCATTAAAGAGTCGTGATAACAAGAGATTACTTTTTTCTGTAAATCTGTGCTGGGTAGGTATAATCGTTCTTGGAAATACAATAAGTTGTCCTTTACTGCAAAGTCCTTTCCCTGCAGATGCCAATTCTGTATGTCTGCTGGAGTTACAAGTTGCCTGGCTTTATCCTTAACTTCCTCTATGGATTCTGTGGCGATTACACCCAGAATTCTTTGTTCGGGAATGATTGGTACAGGTTTAGGGTTGACCAAGTGTTCTTCCACTCCCATCCGAGAAAGGGCATCGGCTTTACCGTTCTTTGTACCAGGTCGATAGGTAATTATGAAGTCAAACTCGGCAAAGAATAATGCCCAACGGAGTTGTCTAGAGGATTGGGCTTTTGCGGTCTTCAAATATTGCAGGTTTCGGTGATCCGTAATCACAGTAACGGTGTGTCGGGCCCCCAGCAGATAATGCCGCCAAGCCTTAAAGGCAGACTTGATAGCCAGAAGTTCCTTGTCAGTAATCGTGTAATTGATTTCAGGAGGCGAGAATTTGCGGGACCAAAATGCCACGGGATGCAACTGATTGGTTACCGGGTCCTTTTGTGATAGAACTGCCCCCATGGCAAGGCTTGAAGCATCAGTTTCCACGATGTAGGGGAGTTCGGGGCGAGGGTGTTTTAAGATTGGTGCAGAGATAAATTTAGTCTTCAAATCCTGGAAAGCTTGTTCAGCCTCGGTAGACCATTCAAAACGTTTGTTTTTCTTTAACAAGGCAGTGATGGGCTGGACTATTCGAGAGAATTCGGGGATAAACCTGCAGTAAAAGTTAGCGAAGCCTAACATGCTTTGCACACCTTTTACGGAGGATGGTGATGGCCATTTGAGAACTGCATCGACCTTCTTTGAATCCATACGCACTCCGCCAGGTGATAATATGAATCCCAAGAATTCAACTTCAGTCACGTTGAAAACACATTTTTCCAACTTAGCGAAAAGTTTGTGTTGACGCAATCTTTCGAGGACCATTTTCACGTGTTTCCGATGTTCAGATTCCGATGAAGAATAAACGAGGATGTCGTCAATGTAAACAACAACACATACATCTATGAGCTCTCTGAGGACATCGTTCATGAAATATTGAAAGGCGGCCGGGGCATTGCAAAGTCCGAAGGGCATGACCTGATATTCAAATAGCCCATACTTGGTGCGGAAGGCCGTCTTCCATTCATCGCCCTCTTTTACTCGTACCAAGTGGTAAGCTCCTCTAAGATCCAGCTTTGTATATATGCATGCTTTTCTGACCTGGTCCAGGAGTTCAGGGATCAAAGGTAACGGATATCTATTCTTAACGGTGATCTGGTTCAGGGAGCGATAATCGATACAAGTTCTAAGGTCTCCTTCCTTTTTTGGAACGAAGAACAAAGCTGAAGAAGCAGGGGACTTGGAAGGACGAATAAACCCATTTGCCAGGTATTGATCCAGGTATTGTCGAAGGTGAAGGTTCTCAGGCTCGGTGAGGGCATAAATTCTACTACAAGGAGGAGTAGATCCAGGTATCAGGTCTATCTGGCAGTCATAAGACCTATGAGGAGGTAGAGAGTTAGCCTGATCCCTCCGGAAAACATCTTGGTATTCTAGGTATTCGGGAGGTAACTGGGGAGTCTCTGAAGAAATTGCGGCCAGTGCAACACCAGGTGGAGGGTGACAAGTAGAGACACATTCTGGAAACTGGACCGTTCTTGCTCGCCAATCGATCAGAGGATTGTGTTTCTCTAACCAAGGTATTCCTAGAATAATCTGAAACTGAGGGGCCTTGATCACATCGAACACGATCTTCTCATGGTGTCCATCTTGACTTACTAGCGTCACCTCTTGAGTGGTATGCGTTACTGGCCCAGAGGCTATCTCCGTACCATCCACCGTAGTAATGACGTCCTTTACAGCCTTGGGACAAAGAGTTAGATTCATCCTCAAAACCATTTCATGATCCACATAATTGCCGATGGCACCGCTGTCGACGTAAGCTTCAATTGCATGTAATCGATCCGGATTATCAGGGCTAATGAGGACCATAGGTATCACGAAATGCGAGGTCACGGAACTGGTTTTCACGCTCGGCAAGAGGACCTCTATTCTTGTCGGGCGAGGTCGTTTCCCTGCTCAGAGTTTGTAACTTTGGTAACTGCAGCTCCTACTGCCTTCCTGGCAGGTTTCACCGGACAGTCTCGAAGAAAGTGCCCTGAGTTTCCGCAATATAGGCATAATTGCAACTGTTTCCTCCTTTCCCGCTCCCTTTGTGTTAGAGGACCTTTCAGACCCCCTATTTGCATGGGTTCCCCGGAGTCTACTCCTTTGGAAGGAGTTGGAGGTTTGGAAAATACTCGAGCATCAAACTTGGAACGATCGGCCTTCCTGTTCTGCAGCCTGTGATCTATTTGAACAACCAAGTCTATATAATCCGAACAGTCTTGTGGGGGATTCACTACTTGGGCTAAAACGTCTTTGAGCTCTCCACGTAGACCTCTATAAAACAGCGTAATCCTTTTGTCCTCAGGCCATTGAGTTTCCACTATTAGTCTATTGAAAGATGCAATATAAGCCAAAAGGTCTTGATTACCCTGTCGCAACGAAAGAAGCTCATTGTCCAAGGCCTGCCCCTGTGAATGTCTTGCGAACAGTTTTTCCATACTAAGCTGAAAGGCTTGAAAATCATGGAGAACCGGATCATCTTGATTAACTAGAGGGATCGACCAGTCTGCCGCATTGCCACTAAGGTACGAAAGTACAAAAGCTACTTTTGCTTGATCAGTTGGAAAGGCTGCTGGCCGGCATAAGAAGTGCAACCGGCACTGATTGATAAATACTGCAAACGTCTTTGGGTCACCAGAAAATCGTTCGGGCGGAGCCAGAGGTACATTCCCAGGTAGGTTGATCTGCACTGGATTCATAGAGGATGTTGAAGGAAGATTTGCCCCTGATGCGGGTAACGGGGTCTGTCCGGCTTGTGACTGTAGCACTTGTCTAGCAAGATTGTCTGTTCTCTCCTTGGAAATAATTAGTTCCCTTCTTAGAGCATTCGTTTCCTGACGAGCTGCATGCACTTCTGCCCTTAGTTCCCCAAGTAACCGGGCTAGGGGGTCAGTATCCGAGGTTTCCATAGCGCCTGGGCGAGAGTTTTGCGGTAGGCTTTGCGTTCTGTAACGCTCACCTGATTCTCGCAGAGGCGCCGGTCTTGACTGGGCGACTACTGTATCTTCAAAGGTGATGTGTAGCACCCGGTTGGCTCTTTGGGCTGGACCTCTGTGCACTGTATGCCTGACGTGTAGAGTAAGATGTCTGCAGATAGAAAATATGGGGTTAATGAACTGGGGTTATTGGGGTGTCCCTATCTCTTTCCTCTTCTCCTCTCCTGTAGACCCCCAAAGGTTAACGCTCTCACCTTAGGTAAGTGAATGCCGAGCTCTCCATCTGCCTCGGGGCAGGGTGCTGTAACCAGTTTCTTCACTGGATAGGTAGCGCAGGCCTCTTGACTTCAGAGGACTGCTGTCCGTCGTTTACTGCACGAACGGTAAGTTTCGAGTCATTCAAATGTCTTTAAAGTCTTTAGTAATGATGTCTCTTGTTTTGCAGGGTTCCGGCGATGGCGGATGATGGGCTGAAGTGAGTTGAAGATGGAGCCCGTGTGATGAATAGAAGCGCCTGGAAGCACGTAAGTAAGCGCTTGTTGCCTGCTTCACTATGCGCTCTAACTGTCTTTTTATTTTGCAGGTACGAGTTCGGAGCAGCTGCAGGGTGCCGGAATACCCACTGGATTAGATGTGGAAAGGAGTAATGGCACGTGAGTATTAAAGTTCCCCAATGTCTTTAAACGCACCTTGTTTTGTCTTTCAGATGCGGGATGCAGCGCCGAAGGCCTCCGGAGCGTGCAAAGAGTTGGTAAACTTTTGTCTTTCAGATGCCGGAATGCTAACCTGTTCTTTCTTGTCTTTATAGGTGTTGCTGAAGACTGGATTCAGGATAGTAAGCCTTTGCCTTTCAGATGCCGGAATGCTAACCTGTTCTTTCTTGTCTTTATAGGTGTTGCTGAAGACTGGATTCAGGATGGTAAGCCTTTTTCCTTAGGCCCAGGACCGGATGCCGAAGACACGATGAGCGTTCTGCTGCAGAGGTTGCAGAATAACGCAAAGCAAGATTCATCCACCGGGTGTGGTTTAAATAGCCTCCTGTAGTGCTTAGGTGTCTCCTTCCACAGCAACGCCTAAGTAAGAAAAGAGTTCCTGGTAAGAAAAGAGTTCCTGCCTTCCAGAAGAGTTCCAGTGTTCTGAATCTAGGGAGTGGCTCCAGCCCCACCCAACAGGAAAAGTAGTTCCAAACAGAAGAGGATCAGAGGCTCAACTGGCAGGCAAGTAAGCAGCATGGTCTGCTGAAGGTAAGTCCACCCAAGCATTATGAGCCCGGCGCTTCCAGCGCTGGGACTGGGCATATTTATGAGCCTGGTGCCACTGGCGCCAGGACTGGGTCCAAAAGGTCCCAATTGGGACTGGTTGGCACTCGGAACCTGGGTTATGGATCTGCTTCCAAGGGAGTTGGGAAAACCCTGACCTTTTGGAAGCAGAGATCATGACACTGGGCTAGGGATCCAGACTTGTAAAGGACTTAGGGCTTACTCATCCTCTGGGGATGGGAAGGATTTTGAATCGAGAATTTCTGGAGTTGTGAGTGGACATGCTCAGGCTGAGGGCTGTAGTAAAAGGGATGCAGGGGCACCTAGTCGGAGATCTGGGCCTGACACTTTTGGCCCGATTATATTTGAAACTGTTTTTGATGAAGAAAGATGGATTCCATTAAATCGATCTAGGATTCTAACTATGCTTTCTTCAGTGCCCGGACTGGACTCAATATCATTGTCGGAGCCAGCATTTGTCCATCTATTTGACAAAGGGAGCTTGGGTAAATGAACTGTTTATTTTGCCTCAAAGTTAGTGGAAAAATTGTGTATGCTTCCATCAAGAGGATATTTTGTCAAAGGTTTTGAGAGCTATGGTGTGACACAGCTTGTAAAGATTTGGGAAATAGAGCCAAGAAGAAATCTAACTGTACCATGTCATATTGATAATGATCAATGGAGGCTCCCTTAGAGGAAACAACCATCCTTCGGTTGGGAATGGCTTGCAAGTACCTTACCAGGAATTGCAACATTCAGACCGGCTTCTAAAATTGGGGTTGTGAGCTGGAACTGACAAGGTTTTAATTATTTTTTGCAGAACATACAAGCAATAAGAAAATATCCAGTGTTTGATGGGTTTATGCTAAATGTGAGGCGGGCAAAAAAGAGTGGAAGAGGGTGCCCTATTGGAGGGCTATTAACGGCCTTTGGAATTTATAAAGTTCGCCATATCAACAACTGGCCCTGTAGATCTCAAGCTGCATTAGTAACCGAGATTACTGATAATAACAATGGCTTTCTCTCAAACACTCTAGTATTGAACATCTATGTATACCCTAATTGTATTTCTTGATGAAATGGCAGCGACTCTACCCTCAGGGTCTGATTATTGTGGGATGGGACTTTAATTGTAAGTATTATATAGAGGATGATGTTATGATATTTGATGAGGTTAAAAACGCCATCATAGCAGATCCCTCTGATGGCTCCAAAAGAAGTTTGTAAGGTAGAGCTTGGGCATCGTTATTTAAGAGATGGGACTTTCTTCAGACAAACGTTCTATTTGAGGCCAAGTGGATGGACACCCCCACGTGGCAGAATCTGGGAAGGAAATCTGCAATTGACTATCTGGTTGTGGGTAACATAGATTCGTCAAACGTTTGTAGCTTGGAAATATTTCCTACCAGATGGAGAACCCACGCAATGCTCCTCTTGTCTCTATATCTGGACATAGTAAAAACAATGGATTCAGGGGGTTCTAAAGATCTTGTGATAAGGGGGAACAACAACAGAGTTCAGCAAATTAGCGACAACAATAAAGCAAATATCAGCTTGAGCAAGTGGTGGGATTCGCTTTCAGATGCAAATTAAAATGCTCATACTCACCCTTATGAGTTCCAATTGGTATTGCATAAATTGGGAGTTACTAAGACTGCCCAAGTAAAATTGTCAAGGGCTATCATTCTGGGTCATTGCAATCAGTTTGACATTCAAATAAATGAGAGAAAGAAATCATTTCCACATTATATTAAGGCATTGGCAGGTTGCTATGCAACCCTATCAAGGGCCGAACTAAAAAATAAAATAAAGTTGGCCAGATGGCATATGGTAGATTGCTTGGATTTCATAAAATGGAATCACTTATTCAGAAAAATCAGGCAATCTTTAAGAATGTTATTAGGAAAGATATGCGCTCATTCTGGTGAACCTCAAATGGTATCGACGACCAGCAGTCAACCCTGCAAAACTGCTGTATGTTGTAGAGTGCATGGGTTGAGCATCTGACCTTAAAATTTCAGAGGGACTCAGGATATATGACATCTAGTGTTGAGAATAATGTGAGTGATAATGGATGGAAAGTTCAATTTAACAGAGTTGATATAGAGATGATCATAGGGAATCTAAACAACTCTCGAGTTAGTGCTTCCGGGTAGGTCCTCAAACTGTATATAAAAGCAAAATCCGATGTCACAGAGTTCTGGTAGGTACTGGGAAAGTTCCATACAATAGGCAGGGAGCATTCTATGAATCATTTTACACATAGTGGTATTCATTTGGCTTCAATTTGGAAATTAAAGAGTAGCACAAATTCATTTGAGGATCCAAAATATGGTTACATTTCCTAAGACCAGAAATTATACTAATATCTGTTTTGTACTGGCTGTAGTTTAGCTAAGTATTTTTTCATCAGATTAAGATAAACAGCTGAGCAATAATAGACATGTACACAGTGATCCAGATAAGATTTGGAAGGGAGAGTATTTTTCTCCCTATTTTTTAAAGTTGTGAGTAAACTTATTTTTTAGAGAGTAAAAATTTCAGTCCAATTCCCAATAAGAGTATTTTATAAGTGAGTAAAATATTTTAACTGAAAAATTGAAATGGTTTTGTAATATTTATTTATTTGCACCTAGTTATTCATGCCCATTAAAAGATACATGTTTCTTTCTTCCAATCAAGCAGTTAAAATAGTAGTTTCTACCTGTGGTACTACGTGCATTACTGGTTCTAACATATCCATGAAGCTGTGAGGGTGAAAGCAGGGGAACAAGATTCTACAGGTCTTTAAAAATAACTCCTAATTTACGCACAATTTTAACAGGCGTAGTAACTAAACCAAGTTCAGCTGGCCATAGAAAAAGTAGGGACTTAATGGTAGAGCAGCACAATAGAACACATCTCGGATTTAGTCCCATTACGTCAAAAGAAGTTGTGCTGCACACAACTTTACACTTGCCTCAGACAGTCCTCTATAGCTTTACCATCTTTGGCATACTCATGTAAATCAACCAAAATCTGATTATCATTGGTAGAAATCTGGCCTCGCGAACCACACTCCCAGACCAGCCAGGCCAGGGAGGACATACAGATATTAAAAAGAAGGGGGGACAAAGCTGAACTCCAAAGCACTCCATATGTCACAGATGAGGCGGCTGAATCAGCTGACTTCTCTCCTTAAGAAATGAGCAGATCAAGGTCACTGCTTGTCCAGTCTGAGGCAGATGGGCCAGAGGAATATCTTGGTCCACTGATCAGACCTGCAGGATGACCTCTATCTGTTAAATCCAATAGTTTTTCTTAGATATCCATCACAACGGTCTCCATAATTCTGAGAGTGTAGAAACTAGACTAGACATCATCAAGCAAAGTATGTTTTTTAAATGGTCTTGAGGTTAGGCAGTTACATCAGTTTGATAACATTTGCTTTAAAAGACACATTGGAAATAGGATGTTAGTTGATTGACCCAGAAGGGTCACTTTAATAAGTGGAAAATCCAGTCTTTTTCAAGAGCTGCAGATAGCTGCCTCTTTGGAGTCAAACACTGGCAAGCATGACACGATCTTGTAGAACACATGTACAAAGTTATTTGAACTGTTTTCTACTTAGTAGGTCTAATTGAAAGTCAGTCGGCCTCAGTGACCAAACTCAATAAAAGAATCAGATAATAGAGAATTCTGAGAACACTACTTGAGGAAGCTCAACATTATCCTTAAAACAAAACTATACAGTGCTTACAGATATATTACAGTGAATGTCCTCTATTTTCACAAATAAATCCCCTACCATATTGCATAGCTCTTGTGCAAGTCGAACACTGCTCAAATTAAAAGTATTTCTAGGCAGTGTTTTCATTCTTGTAGATTTTAAATAACACTTTACTGTTTTTATTTGTGCAGTCGATATGGTTGGTAGAACCATTTTCTTTTGCTGCTCGGTGGCAGTTTTGTATTTCTTGTAATGTTCTCTAAAGGTTAAATGTTCTGCATAAAGTCTAGTTTTATGACATAATCATTCTGGAGCCTGGCCTTGTTGCATGGGCAAAAGCAAATCCTCTGGGGAAAAAATGGCTATGGTTGTGTTTTTTTGTAGAAAAACAACTATTTTCATTTTAACTGGAGCAAAGTAATCAAGAGTGGTTTTGACTTTATTCATCAATGAGATCAAATATCTGAAGGTACAGCAGAAATATCTAAAGATAACTGATTATTAGCAATATTAGAAAAGAGTCAAAAGATGATTTAAAATTATGAGTCTTCATGTTTACACAATTTTCACAGTTTTCATAATTATAAAAGTTGTGTTAAATATAATCAATGATCAGACAATGAAACCAGAGATATAGCAGCATTACCTAAGGATAAGAGAAAACCCAAGACTAAATTAATAGATGACCTCTATCATGGCTGCTACACTTCTGTTCATTGGATAAAACTCAAGACTTCAAATAATAAATTACAGGATAGTAGAGACAGTACATCCAGCCTTAAATGAAAATATCAAAGAATCAATCATTTTGTTCACAGTTGCTGCAATTCATAACAAAAACTTTGAAATCATCTAAGAAATCATTATTCAACCCAGGGCACAGTATATAACCACACTTAAAATCGAAAACTCTACACCAGACATACATTTGACTATTTAATGTTCAAAATAGTGATGACAAGTGATACAGACCTTAGAATGCTGCAATGAGTTGGTATAATGAACCCAGAACAGTGCGTTAAAATTGGAATTGGGTGTAATACGTTTAGCAATAGAGCCCTAATCCAGATTTTGAATGTATATTTTATAGAATTATTTGGTATGCTCTACTAATGTGAATATAAATGCAGTAGTAGCAGAAATGGCTGCCACCCAGGGTGTTTATAAGTACTAGTTATACAAGGTAGGCATTAGACTGAGGAAGTCTTGGTTGGAGGGAGACAACAACAAATATTTAAGTCTTTTTAGAGCAATACATATTTTAAAAAAGGAAATCAAAGCAAAAGTGATTAATATGGGAAGAGAAGTGGAGGTGCACAATATAAACAAACTGTACTTGTTAACATTATATACAAACTGCTGGGCATACCAAGAAGGGAAAATTGTCAAAATAAGATTGCCTGACTGTAGAAGGGTGTTACAGCTTATAGCACTAAATGCACAGCCCTTAAATAAATGCACAAGGTTGAGAAATCGAAATGTGAACTGTGCATGTGCAGTGGGATGGAAAAAAGATTTGATACATTTTTTTTATCTACCCCTATTCTTTACCCCTTCATCGATTTTGGTCTAGGTCCTATTTAATTTCAAAGGGATTGTGTAACAGCTATATTCTAAATGATCAACTTCGAGGACCTTGATTTTAAATACTGTTTGGTAGAGTATGTCTCTATGTTATTTCTTAATATGTGCTAAATTTTAAGATGTGTCGCTATGTATTTTTGTAAGGTGTAAGAGTTTAAAGTATTATTTATGATCGTTGGTCGTTGTTGGGAGCGGATTAATACATGATACTCTGATTGCCTGGTTAATGTAATGTTCACTGTTTTATTGACACATGCACAAGTGGTGGGGTTGTTGGAAGGGGAGGTCCACCAATCTACGATCAAATGTGCTTGCACATGTATAAGACGATATGGTACTCAATATCGGACTGTTATGATTTGTATTGTTTCTGTTCTGCTTAGGTCTTTTAATAAAATGATTACAGTAAAAAAGTATTATTTATGATGAAATGTGTATTGTATATGGAGAAAGCCGAATACATATATTTGACTTTATATAACAAATAGAAGCTCCAATACCCTTTTTACCAATTTTATTATGACATGTGGCGTTCTACCCTGCTGGAAATAATGTATTCATTGCACTCAGAGGAAAACCAAGTGTCTTACAAATACATCCAATTTCATACCTTTCAGAAAATAGTGCATACTATCACTATGCTTAATAGCAGATCTTACATTTAAAGGCCCCACAGAATAGTTCGCAAATATAGATGAAAGGTAGTGCTTCAAGAGAAACCTGTGGATCCCCCCTGGGGAATTATTCCTGCATTGTGTGAATCCCATTCATTGTGACAACTTGTTTAGGGCATGATTTTAACATCAAATGGTCTCTAAAAGCCCTACCAGACACAAATTGACACCAGTGACAATTGCTTTGTCTTTTTGAAATCCACCCTTTAAAAGATGCCCGAGCTTGAAACCCTGCACCTTGGCCTAAAGGTGCAACCTAGATAACATGATCAAGTCACATGCTCACTCAGCAGCCAATGGGCTCTGTAGTTCAGTGCGGTGGAGTCTCATTTCCCCCTTGCGTTTGTCCGTTTGTCTTGCTTTCTCTTGCGCCGGCTGGTTCTTTGGTATCATTTAGATTGTCTCACAGTTGCGAGTGGCGGCTTCCCATGATTGGTGGTTATTTACCTCACGGTTGCGAATGGCCACCTGTGATGTGTGGTTGGTAGAGTGAGGGGGATGCAGTGAGGGGGGTAGTTATCTAATGCAACAAGACTAAGATTGGAATTTTGTAAATTGTCACCCTCTACAGTGAAAGACGAGGTCCTCGCCAATAACTCAATTACATGTTGGTCATTATTACTTTTTACTTTATCTGCTGCCATATTGAGTCAATAAGGTGAGAGTGTACAATTAAAAACTTAAAAGAAATGCTAAACAAGAACGATATTTGCTTATCAACAGAGAACAAAATTAATATATCAGAATGTTGGGGGATGCCAAAACCAAAGTGACACACACCTTGTGGACAATGCAGTTGCTGCAGACAGAAAAAAAGAATAGACCCCGGTTACAAAAGACACTAACAAATTGCAATACCACAATGGTGATCTATGCTCCAAGATGTCTTTGTAACAATAGGGAAAAACTGAGCGAAAAGTAAAGATAAGAATAAGTGAGTATAAGAGGTGCATACGCAACCAGGTGCAGACTGCCCGATGGTTAGACACTATATAAGTATGCAGCACAAATGTGATGAAGTGCAATGGACGGCATTAATGAAGGTTCATCCAAGTGGAGATATTGTTAAAGATAAAAGGAAACTCTAAGATCAAGAACGACGGTTACGTTTTTTAAGAAAAAACAATGAAACTGGCCAGAATTAAAGCATTAAGTGGTATGGGCTATAATTCATGTACTCACATATGGAAACATTCGAAAGAATATTGAGAATAAAAACATTTGTTGAAAACAATACACAATAGTGATAGATGATCTTCCTACTGTGTCGTTTTGATCTATATTTGAATATTAATCACCTGCCAAATGAATAGTTATACAAACAACTTTGCCAATAATTTCTTTTAAAATGTGTTCATACGTGTCAAAGTTAATTATATTATCTCAAACCCACAATTACACTGTGATACTGTGGGAACTTACAAAATGGCCACTGAGAACAAATAGAGGTTTTCATTGAGCATACATCTCACAAGTTTAACACATGATTGCATCATGTGATTAGCATCTACATAGTCACTCATAAATGGCTACCGTGCACCCCCAGCGTCTGCTAGGAACCGGCAATCAAAAATTTAAATGCCACATAAATGGTCCATGTGACCAATAGAATCACTAAGATGGAACTTTTTCTTACAACCAGTTCAGTGATGACGGCTTAATGTGAGCGAGCGCCATGGCACAAACAGGGCCCGGTCACTAGGAAAGAAATGAGAACCCTGCAGAGGTGAGCACCTTAGGATTGGAGCATTTAGGTTGTTGCATTAGATAACTATGCAACAGTAAGTCCTGAACGCTCAGACAGTAGATAACAATCTGGTCTTGTTTGTTTGTGTTTTAGACCATGGTTGAAACAGTGAGATAAACAGGTTTCAGCAGTAACGAGTCATTAGGAATTAAGTGAAAACCCAGATAGGTGAGCACATAATGATTGTAACAATTAGGTTGTTGTAATAGATAGCAATACAACAGTAATTCCTGACGTATAGACAGCTGTTAACTGACATTAGTCTGTCTTTGTTTGTTTGTCTAGATTTTAGCTCATGGCCAGAATGGCAATATACAAGTGCCACAGCACATAAAGTGAAAGTATTACTTAATTACTTTCCTTAAGTCAACAACGGTTGAAGGTGAGATTTGAGACCTCTACCTTTATAATATTTAGCAGGGGTGAACAAACCATATTACATAGGAATTAGTTCCTAAATGGTACAGATTTGGATTCTTTATTTATCACCCCTTGACACTAGCCCTTTGATGTGAAATTGGAGTTCATGAGTGTTTTTGAGAATGAGAAACACCACATATCTTGATACAGGAAAGTCCAGTAAGTACTGGTTTTTCTTAAAACTAGGATTTAGTTTTTAAAGAAATGTTTAAAAAAAATCTTTTTAAATATAGTTTTGAAGAAATGTTGTCTATTAGTGAGGTAGGAAATACTTTTGACCCTGGAGTAAATATTTATGTCTGGTTTGCTTTTAGGTTTAAAGCCTAATTGGCAGGCACTTGACACACCAGTACTACATGAAACACAGACTAGTGGTAAGCATGAGTCGAGTTATTCATTTAGGACACGATTGCAGTAAAAAGGTTAATTGACACAGCACTACTTTAAGCTGTTCTACATTGTGTTTCAGGGAACTGAGATACTACTTGTGGACCTATAACAAGAATCCTGGAATACTGAGAGAACATATGGCGTACACCATGTGAATAGTACTTTGTGTTTAATCTATGTTTTAGAAAAACATGCTAACGTTACAGCACATAAAATCCCCTGAAGAATTTCCCAAAACATTGTGAAAAGGGAATGAAACATGTTGGGTAAGGTTACAAGCTATATGACAACAGCTTGAAATTCATGGAATAAGTCCTTAGTTGAACCACAGTGTAGCATTCCTCATCACAAACTGTAATTGGACAGAAAGTGTGTTACAGATGATACTGTGATACATCTTATTATCGTTAGCTAGACATCATCTATGTTTTAGAACACAACTTATCATTGTTTATGCACAAGTCACTTTTGGGATGCGCAAGTCACTTTGAAAAATGTATGCACATGTCACTTTGAGAAATTGTGAATATTATGTGTTTGTAATATATACTTTATATTTAAAATTGCTATGTTTTGAAATTATTTGCCTGGTGTAGATTAATACTATACTTCTCTTATGAGATTGGATGTCCTGTTTTATGGGCACTAATATTAAATCAAAATTGATTTATTTGTTGCAATAACCACAATGTTTATATCAGAAGAGCCATGTATTTGTAGGGTCACATGTTCAAGTCATGTGGTCATCCAGCAGTCAGCCAGCTGAAAAAATGTGGGTTTCAGATGAGAGAACACTTTTTTTATGTGGTGTCCAAGGATTCTCCAAAGATTTACTCATCCTTACCTGCATCTTAGTTCGCCCAAACCCTTTACAAATAGTTCAAATGTGGTATCCACAGGCCTTCCGCAGAACAATGGATACCTTACAAAGAGGGTGCTTAAATAAAGCACTTTTCCTGTATGATTCTGGTCTTTAGTCTGGTTCAAAGCTTTACAAAATTCAGATAAACCATTGTAAGAAATTACACAATTAAGCATAGTGGGGAACTCCTACGTCTTCAGGGGACAAGAACACATTCTCCACAGCATCCAGATTGTCCCATGTCATTCCATGTATTTCTCTATAAATTCCCTGATGAGTAGTCCTGCTTTTACACACTGATAAGCACAACTACAATTGCCAGAAGTCAAATGAGAAAACATGACTAGATGACTGTGGTGTTGTGAAAGTGTGGTGTTGTGAATCATATGTTCACAACAGTTCCTGTCCGATGTGTGTGTGGGGGGTATGGAACAAAAAGTGTGCTGCCGGAGCGCCAAAGAAACACCACCCGTGTTCATGTTGGCACGTAACTGCCAAAAAGTTCTTTAGAAAGTTCTGACGTCACTCTGTTTAATGGTCAACCATACCATTACGCTCAACCGTCTCTGTGAAAACCTGGGTATCACTGATCAGGCTCTGGCCTGGCTGACCTCTTTCCTCTCTGATCGACCCTCCAAGGTCCAACGTGGGTCCTTCCTATCATCTATCTTCCTCTCTACCTGTGGTGTTCCTCAAGGGTCTAACCTCTCGCCCTGGCTTTTCAACCAATACCTGGCAACTCTCGCCCACTGCATTGCCATTTTCTGCTCAAATTTCCAGTACTACGCTGATGACACTCAACTCATTTTCAGGCTGCCCTTGGCCACCGCCTCTCCCTCTCTCATCTCTGATTGCCTAACTGCCATTCAAGATTGGTGTGCCGACAATGATCTTTGTCTGAATGCCAGCAAGACTGAGATCCTCCTCATCGGCACGCTTTCACCATCCTTTTCCCTCACTCTCTGGCCGGTTTCCCTTGGCCCTCCTCCTAACCCCACCAGCGAGGCTAAGAACCTCGGGGTCATCTTTGACTCCACCCTTTCCTCCTCCACCCTTTCCTTCTCCGCCCACATCTCTGAGGTCACTAAAAAGTCAAACTTCTTACTGCACCTCCTCAGAGGTACTATGCCTTTCATCTCCTGGTATCCCAAGCTCTGGTTCTCTCTAGGTTGGACTATTGTAACAGCCTCTAGCTAAATCTACCTGCCTTTACTCTCCGCCCTCTGCAACTAATCCAGAACATGACTGCGAGACTTGTCCTTGGCCTCAAGCCCTGGGATCATACCTCTCCAGCTCTGAAATCTCTCCATTGGCTCCCAGTGGATGCAAGGATTAAATTCCATACCCTCTGCATTATCCACAATGCTTTCTGGGGCCTGGGTCCAAAATACCTTCAGCTATCCCTCCTCAAATACCTCCCCTCTCAAGCTCTTCGCTCCGCTACCTCTAACTCCCTCAGGGTCAGTCGTTTTTCAAAGAAACGAGCTGCGGGTAGATCTCTTTCTTTGTCTTGGGCTTCCCTCTGGAACAGCCTCCCTGCCACTCTAAAACTTGCGGAGAACAATCTGCGGTTCCAAAAGCACCACAAGACCTTCTTCTTTTCTTCTGCCTTTGCTCCCCCTCTCCCCTGCTGATCTGTTCTCTCTTGGCACCGTGCACCTGGCTACCCTCCGGGCCCAGGTACCTGCTCACCCTGCCATCCTCCCGCACTGCCTCCGGGCCACCCCTTGCACTGGGGTCTGTATCTGTACCCATAAACCCCTCCTTTTTCTTGCAGCACTTATCAAACCTACCCTGTCTGCTGCCTTAAACTTAGCACTAGCAAATTGCTGGCTGCACTACCACTGTTTGTTGCCTTTATTATTTATTTATTAATTATTATTTATCTGTTTCTCCTCTGCATCGCACTTTCCAATTCTCCCCACTTCCATGCACTTTTCCCCTCCCCCTCTCCCATGAACTTGCGCATACTCAATGTCACTGGGCCTAGTAAGATCACTGTTTTGTTCTACCCTGTTCCCCTCCCTTGCCTTGTTGCGCTCTGAAACACTTGTGTACAATAGACATAAAATATCAATATCAATGCCATGTCTCTGCGTACGCGATGGCGTGGTGAGAATGCAACGTCCCTCTTCTTTTTATCGATAAATGTATGTAGACTGTACATATGTGTGTTTTATTTTGACAAACTTATTTAAAGTGTACATTTGTGTGTAAGATAACATTTTGATCAAATTCACAATAAAATAAAATAAAAATTTTAAAAACATCCATCTTCTTCCGCCATGACAAACTATATACAAATTAGCACTTGTTTGTCACATTACTGTCCCAGATTAGCACACATATTCATTTCGTTTTCCTGGGGGCCTAGGTGTCGCCCTCAGGTGGTACCTGTCGTGCTGCTGTGCGGCCTTCTCAGGTGGGGTGCTTGCCGCCTGGGTTTCTTCTGCGGCTAGTGCTGGTCGCTCCGTCTCTTCTTCTGAGCCATCTTGGTTGAAGCTATGTCCTATTATGTCCGCTTGATCTTAGTCAATCTGATGGTTTCTTCTTCTTCAGTTCCCCTGCCGTCCGTTTGATCCTGGTTCTTTTTCCACATTATCGCTGGGATTCTCTTGAACCATGATGCATTCCTTGTTATTGTCTCGCTGCCTCGCCCTGCGGTTATCATGGTACCTTTCCATCATGTTACCGTTCAGGGGGTGGTGTCGAAAGAGCTGGCTAGTTTTGATCTTGTGGTATTCTGGAGGTCCAAAATCTGTTCCCCAACTTTGTGGTGGGACTCTTTGGTTCATTGTTTAATAATAATCATAATTTAGCATTTATATAGTGCTGGGAACCCTCAGGTATCTGAGCGCTGCTTATTATTACCCAAGGTGTGTGGTGCATGTCATTTATCGAGCTCGGAAGGATGAAAGGCTGCGTTTGGCCCTACCGAGATTCAAACCTGCACCGGCAGACTCTGCACAGATGTCAAAGCGAGCACTCTACTCACTATACTATCGGACCGGCTGTTCTTGAACTTATCTTTTCATTCGCTTTGATTATCTTTGCATGCATGCACCGTTGGTCTAGTGCCTCCGCTTGCTTGTGGCGGTGGTGCAGTATAGTCAAGTTTAGCAGGGTGCCATTCATGAAGTCATGAAGTCCGCCAGGGGGGTGTCATTTCATGTATGCAGGGTTAGCCTGTAGTTGTCAGGTGATTCAGAATAACGCGGTTAGGCTGGTCAAACATTTGAGGAAAAGAGACCATGTCACTAAAGATAGAATGGCGTTAAACTGGCTAAGAGTAGAGGATCGTATAAAATTTAAAGCTCTCTGCCTGGTTCATAAATGCCTTTATGGCTCTGCCCCAGAGTATTTAAAAAAGAGGTTAGTGCTTCACACCCCCAGTAGAAGTCTTCGCTCCGGGGGCAAATGCCTGTTGATCGTTCCCAAGTTCAAGCTGAAATCGGGGTTGGGCAGCTCCTTTTTGGTTCAGGCGCCCAGCTTGTGGAATAGTGTTCCGGAAACACTCAGGTCTGAAACAAACCTTCTGGCTTTCAGGAAGGGTTTGAAAACTTATCTCTTCAGATGATAAACCGGGATAAGATGGATCAGGGACATCTTCAGGGTTCAGCTCTGGACTGGCCTCTTTCTGTGTTCTATGTGTGTCTCTGTTCGTTTAAAGCGCCCTGATGCCCTTGGGCTACCGGCGCTATATAAAAATGAAATGAAATGAAATGAAATGTGGGTGGAGGTTGTCCAAATACTTTGTGAATTCTCTGCCCTGTAATGTGGCCCCGTTGTTACTCTTTATGGATTTGGGTAGCCTGTGTGTCAAAAACACTTCCTCAAGTGCCTGCAGCACTGCATCCACCGCCGTTGATGAGATTACCTTCACTTCCGGATAGCGTGAATAATCGTCGATGGCTACGAGGAGATAGGTCCCTTCCTGTATGGAGCAGAAATCAATGCTTACTGCCTCCCATCATGAGGTGGCTCTCTGGGCTGACTTGATTGACTCAGGTCTTGAGAGTGTGCGCCTGTGGCTTGGCTCAGGAGACATGTTGTTACAATGCTTTCCATTTTGGCATCCACTAGTGGTAACCACACTCTGTTCGTATTCACGCTTTCGTTCTGACAATACCCTGATGCCCTTCTTGGAAAGGGTGATGGTCCTTTCTTGCAAACTGAGTGGTACTAGGATGCGTGCACCCCTCAGTATAAGTCCCTCGCTAGTAATGGATAGTTTGTGGAGAACCATAAATACCCCTGCTAGGAAGTCCCTTGTCGCTGTGGTGCGGTAATGGTTATTCTGCAGAAAAGAATACACCCTTCCGCCAGTGTCGCATTTGTCAACAAGTCGCAGCATGGGTCAGCATTCGTTGCTTCCACAATGTCAGCCAGACAGACTCCCTTTGGTTTCATGGCTTGTATGATCTGGCAGATGTGCTCCTCTTTCTTTGCGGATTCCATTACTTCGGCCGCCATTAAGGCGCAGAGATGTCTGGCCTTGAATTGAGCAGGGATGTCATTTCCTGCTTGATATATGAGGTCAAAATCATATTGTTGTAAGTGGAGCAGCCATGCCAGGGGGGGCACGGGAGTGGTGCTGAGCTGTGAAAATGGGAATTAGCTGCTTATGATCCGTGTATGTTCTGAAATTCTGTCTGTACAATTGCAAGTGAAAATGTCTGTACCCCCACAGTACAACAATGGACTATTTCTCGATTTGCGAGTAGCGTTGCTTTGTGTGGGTCAGTGTCCAGGATGCATACACCACCAGTTGGATTCCACCCGCAGGGGAGTATTGCATCAAAATGGATCCCAGTCAAACTGTGTTTGCATCCATGTATAGTTCTCCCTGTAGGGTGGTGCCGTAGTATGTCATAGTGGTGCTGGTAGATATGGACTCTTTGGTGCTCTCAAAAGCTTGACATTGTTTGCCCCATTCCCACTTAGCGGCTGATTTGGCCAGGGCTCACAGCGGTTCCGAGATCGTGGTCAGATTGTTTATAAATCTCCCACAGTATGTTGCCATTCCTAAAAAACTGTGCACTTCTGTGGGTGTATTGGGTAGTGTCGCTGCAACCTTGGGGTGGGTCTGCTGGCATGCCCTTGCTGCTGAACACATAGCCGAAAAAGGTAATCTCTTCCTTGAGGAACTCACACTTTTTCTTGTGGATGTTTAGGCCTGCTTTGCCCAGTCATTGAGGACTGCTGCTAGTTGATGGACGTGCTCCGCTCTGTTTTCAGTGTGGATGAGAATAGCATCACTCACATTAAAGACATCTGGGAGACCCTGTAAGACTGTTTATATTGTCTGCTGGAACACTTCAGCTGCCGAGGAGATACCGAAGTTTAGTCTTTTGTATCTCCACAGTCCTATGTGCGTTGAGAACATCGCAATGTATCTCAAGTCCTTATTTAGCTTTAGCTGTTGGTAACCTGTGTATAGGTATATCTTTGAGAGAAATGTGCACCCTGTGAGCTCTGCAATAATGTTGTTCAGTGTTGGGGTCATGTGTCTTTCTCGAATGATAGCAGCATTCAGGAGGCGCATGCCAATGCATATACATATTTTTTCAGGTTGTTTGGGCTTCTTGGTCACAACCATAGGGGAGACCCAGGGTGTGGGTCCTGTTACTTCTTTGATTATTCTAGCCTTTTCCAACTCACACAGTTCCTTCATGACCAGGTCCCGCATATGAAACGGTGCTCTCCGATGTTGCATCGCTTGGTGCTGTATGGTCATGTCGATGTGTCATTTGACAACCTTGTATTTGAGACACACAATCCCCTGAAGTATGTTGGGATGTTTTGCTAGCAAGTCATGTATGCCATCAGTGTCTGTGACTTTGAAGAAGAATTGTATTAACTACAGGCCCTCTGCTGAGCTCCAGCTTAGTAGGCAATCTATGCCGGCACCAACGACATATATCTTCGACTGGATCTTTGTGCCTCCCTTCCTGCTGAGCTTCATGCAAAATCCCACTACCACAGGTAAGGGTTTTCTACTGCTGTTTGCATATAGTAGCTTGTTGGTGTTTCCAGTGTCGGTTGGGGGTTCATCCATTGTGGTGTCTTGGCATGATGTTTACTGCGGCTCTGATGTCTTTGTTCCTTGTTATGTCTTGATCATCCACTTGTGTGAGTCATCTGGGTCTTCTTTTTTTCTTTGCTTGCCTACCTCGTTACTCTAGCATGGATATCAGGTGGACCCTCCCTCTCCATTTTACTGGACGCTGAGCTTCGATGTCTGCCACCGTTCTGTCATCCTTATCTTTAGATTCATCTGACGATGAGTTGTTTTCAGGCTGGACTTGCCATGCTTTACCTGCTATTTTTTCCTTGGTGCTAGCCCCAATTCTGGTGGGTGTTGGTTCGCCGGTGGTCCTGACGATCTGCATACCTTGGCATAATGATCTTGGTGGCCACATGCACTGCATATGGTACTCTGTGCTGGGCAGTTTCGTTTGCCATGGCATTTCCCGCTGCACAAACCACAGTCGTTCTGTCCTGGCATCCTTGGACGCCACATGTGGGCATGGTTTGTCTCTCTGTCATCCCCTGTGGGTGGTGGACAGTTGGTGATTGACGCAATTCTGACCTCTGTGAGTTGGAATTTCTGCAGGGTTGTATTCATGTGAGCTGCCCTTGCATAGGAGAGCCCTCTTTGGCAACCATATTCAAGTATGCTGGGTAGTGAGATGCCTTTTTCACTCAGTATTATTCTTCATAGCTTTTCTGAGTGCATGCCATTTATGATTTTGGCCTCATCTCTTTATCAGTGTCTTTGAAGTCGCATGACAGGGCTAGCCAGTGCAGTCATGTATGATATGCGTCAAGTGTTTCTGATTAATTTTGAACCGTGGTACAAAAGCGGAATATTTCGTAGTCTAGATTAAGTTGGGGCATACAATGATTAGTGTGGGCATCCTTTGCTGCCTTCTACTCAGCTGTGTCCTCTCCACTTAGTAGTGAGTTAAAGATATGGAGTGTGTCGTCCCCCACATTCAGCAGTAAGTGGAACCACATCCTGCTCTGCTTGGCCACATGCCTTCAATCCATGGCCATTTTGAACTTCTGGAATCACAAGGCCCATCTGGGCCCCACTGAGGATGGGTCCGTGTACGAGTCAAAAGGGGCATCACCATTCCCAGGCTCCTGTGCCCACGTGCTGGGGGGGGATTTGGGCTGAATGCTGGTGCCAGTGTGACTGGTGTGGCTGGGCCTGGTGTGGCAGACATCTTTTAAAGATGGTAATGCAGGCATCCTTAGCCCATGGCCCTGTGTCAGTGAGGTTGGGTATGTAGTGCTACTTGTTGCGCTTGTGGAGCTGCTTGGGTGAGATTCTGGAGTCAGAATAAATACACCAGGTGTTTCAGTCCAGTTCTGCTAGTGGTTGTATGACAATTATGGAATGGGTAGGAAAGTATGAAACAGTGTTCAGCTGTTGTTCGCCTGCCTTGCATGAGTAAATTAAGCTCCTATGTAACCTGCCGGCTCCTAAAGCCACCCACTCACCCCGAAACCCAGTGAGTGTGAGAGTCTGGGAGAGTGGACTAAGGAGTAGTAGGGCTGAAAGGACCAAAGTGCTGAAAATATTTAAAGTTGTTCGGTATTCACCTTCAACATAAGGTAGTATGGGGCATGAAGTCATATAGCTTGTGCTCTTATGAGCACGGTAGAGTGCATTCTGATATATGTAGTCCTGTTGGGGCTTCTGCACCATTCTGGGAAATTAGTCCTATGGGTCTTCTTTCCTGAGTGGCACATAGCACATTAACAAATATGTAGTCCTCCAAGGCAAATGCACAGAATTATGCAGAATACACTGTGGGGCATGCATTCCCATGTGGGTATCTATGATGAGCGAGGAAGAGTGCATTCTGGGAAATGGAATACCGCGTGGTCTCGGTGGTGAGTGGAGCATGCTCAGAGATCCACCTCATTTTAAGCTCCTCCTACCTTAAAGCTTGAGTCGTGAGATGCCATCCGCCAAGAACTCCTCAGTCCTCCAGATTCCTACTTCTGGAAGTATCAAGATTTCAGAAACAGCAACTCAGACATCAATAATTTGCATTTCAGGCTTAAGTGCTGTGAAACACCCCCACCCCAACTTCAATGTAATCAAAAAACATACTTGTTTTGCTCTGCCTACTGACTTAATTCCCTTTTCCAGTTGTAATACGCCTATCTATCTCCTGGCCGATAGATCCACTTTCCATGTCCTCCCTCTCAACCTCACGCATCCTTTACTATCATCCTATCTTAAGAGTGAGTATTTAAGGAAATGAAGTGGTTTCTGGCACATCATTGTTATACCTAGTCAGATGGGCCTACCTCAATACAGGCCCATTTCTGCCGTAAAATACTATATCAGGGACTGGTTAGAACCTTATTTACACAGGCACTGCTTCATTGATTATGATTGTAGATAGTATTATCAGTTCTCAAGAACTCAAACTTAGTCTGAGGAAGTTAGTCACGGGGTGGATTTAAAAATAGAGTATAGCTGGCACCTGTGTGAATACGGTTCAAACCAGTCTCTGTTCAACCCACTCTCGAGGGCGCCATCTCCTAAGAACCTCATCACCGGCCGCAGGATCCGTAGCAATATCGATCCAATGATCAGTGCAGTGCACTATATATTCTAGATGGCCTGCCTCACCTTCAGGATTGTATATCACTATACAGATTTAGCCTTGTGTTCTCAGGTTCTTTTACTTAAATACCTTCTAGTGGCACTGTATGCGGCATTACTGTGCAGTGAGACAACTTTCCTAATTGGGGTCCTCAGCCGGGCATATGGAGACCGAAGATATCCATATATGGTTTTATCTGGCACATATTGGAAAGTACCTGGCCACCTGAGACTGCGCCTGGCAGTTTGAGGACAATATCTGGGATATTCAAGTCTTTTATTGGGCGTAAAATATATACGTATGAGCCATATAATAAAGCTTGTGTATTGGCTTTGTTGACACTTGTTTGATGTGTTGTTTGCTGCCTGACTGCTTGTTCAGATGCCTGGCTGATGGATTTTGTAACCCATTTTGGCAACTTGGAATCCAGCTTCACAGCATCATAAATGCCAACCCTCCCGGTTTAGGCTGGAGACTTCCGATTTTTCCATGAAAAATATTGCTATGTTTCACGTTCTCCCGCCTAAAATAATTCTAGCCCCAATTCATTCCTATGGGAAATTTTACATCTCCCGATTTCTCTGGGGAAATCTCCCTCCCAGGTGCCCAGGAATGATGGCATGGATGCGGCATCTTCTTTTGATGCTACGACTTTCTTTTCATGATAACAGGAACACGTTTTACGTGAGATATTTCATTCTCCTGAGCGATAAAATGATCGTTATTATTCAATGTATTGAGACTCAATCTATCAACCTTTTAAGGATAACTTGTGGTGCACACAGATCTATGAAGCAATCGCTCTTCCCACTGAACTAGCTTAGCTGATCACTTTCTGCGCTATCTGACCACGGATTTCTTTGCAGAAACCTTTATTAGCCAAATATTTCAGTGTCTGTCAGTGGGTAATGAAATCTAGGGGAGCAGGGACGTCTTTTCATCAAAATGCAAGGGGTAGCGGTAGTGACATCACACGACCCTTGGGCTCTGGCATCACAGGATGTGATGTCATTTGACCCCACCCCGAAGTGATATCACAGGAAGCGATGAAATACGACCTTTCAGCAGGGGTGTCATTTCACCAAAATCCCAGGAGTACAGGAAGTGACATCACATGACCCTTGACACATGTGATCCCACCCCAAAGTGACATCACATGAAGTGATGATACACGACATTTCATCCCTTGACAAGACAGGAAGTGGCATCACATAGCATTTTTTCCTAAGTACACTACAAAAAATATGGTTAAGATATCACTGTAATGTGACATACATTTCCTACAAGAATGGATCACCATATGTATCGTTAATATCAGTGAGTATAGATGCATATTACCAAATTACTGTAAATGCAAGCAGGCGTCCAAGGCCAAATGATATTGATGTGTTATTATATAGCACTTACGCTCACGCGCTTCATATAGAAAAAATATACATACAATATCACCCAACCTGGGTTGGTACTCATTTATCCACCTCAGAAGGATGAAAAGCTGATTTGAGGTGTTTAAGAACAGACTAAATCAGTGGCTCACCCCCTGAAGTGTGCCCGAAATAAACCTTTAATGAGTCTAGCAATTATTGTATAGAATTCCAGAAAGACACATTATTTGTTATTCCTATTCTTTCTTATGTAGGGTAACTGCTCAAAGTGTTACACTTGTGGAACCCCCTCTTTTTTCCTTTTTTTCTTTTTTTAGAGGCCTGAATGAGAAAGCCAGCCACTCCATAAATAAATAACAACATGAGGCAGGCCACAGCCCAGGAGTTTACACCTAAAAAAAAACCCTTTTTTTAGGGGCATCAAGGGGGATCTCAGCGGTTGCACCTGTGACCCCTGGCAACTCCCAAATGGCGTCCCTGGATGAGAGCAGTCCTATACCCGCCCACTCATATGTGACTTTATGGAGGATTACACTTCTGCACCTATGTTGAATAGCATATCTAGTCTAAACCTTTCATTCACGTATGTCACTGATGAAATGCTGTATCACAAGAAAATCCCAAAGGGGAAAATGGAGTTCACATGGAAGAGTACTATATTAGTTTGAGTACTCAATTGTGGAGAATAGAGGCGAAAAAGAGAAGGAAGCCCAGTCATAAATATTCACGTTTTCATTTTTAATTTATTACCATTATAAAATAGCATAATATACAAACATCACAACAAAAAATAAAATAGATGAATTAATTTATAGTATAAAATACTTATCAAATCTAATGCTTTACACCATTCAATCGCAATTTGATTGCCACAGTTCATAACCTCGTATTACTCAAGGTAAAATACCACTGTCTCATTTTTAAATTTCATCCAAATAGTGGAAATGCTGTGGAAAAAGCGAATAGTTAACAATTGGATAAAGTGCTGAATGTAACCAAGTGCTAAGTACCAAATTGTTAATAAGGAATAAAGTACTGAATGCAAAAAAGTGCAGGGTGCCGAATGCAAAAAAGTGCTGGGTGCCTACTGTGCATACATGATCTTCAAATATCATAACAGTTTCGGCGAAATCAACCTATCTGGCTCAATAAAACGAGCCAGTAGTCGCCTTCTTCAGGGCGCACTGAATATTGCAAATGTGAACCTGGAACATACTAATGCTTGAATTTTTGTCTATCATTCAGTAGTTCTCACAGGTAAAACTTTGTACAATTCATGAGGGCTTGATTGTAGATCTGGAAGTCTGTTTAGAGAAGTTAACCCTTAAAAACACATAAAACAAACAAAATAGAAAAAAACATAGAAACTTTATGTTAAAATACAGAATATAATGAATGAGCCTCCTAATATTCGATGCCTCTAGCCATACAAATGAAACCTGGGGATATATATATATATTCACCTAAGTTGGTCCAAAAGTGGTGCCGAAAAATGTGTTAGTTTCGATCCGCCACTCAAACAGGACTGATGATGCAAGTAAATTTACATCTAAAAAGACAAAAATAAGAAGCTAAAAGAGATGTCACAAGATTATCCCAAACTTCAATTGCTAAAACACAGTGTCCCCCATCTCCACAGGGAGCAGATCAGTATGTTGTCCCCTCTATTACCAACCTTAAAATGTTGAATATTTCCAACACTGATCATAACCGCAATGGACTCAATTATGGATACGGAAATGCTGAGCTCTTTCCTGGTCAGACTATGCAGCAATCCTCTTCTCCATGTCAAAGCTGGAGGCTTTGGGACCCAAAAGTCAGCCTCTGGCTTCAGACAGCGTAAGCAGGAGCATCTGATCAGTCACTGCAGAGTTCTGTCAGGGGGCCTTTCACCTCACCCAGTTGCACCCCCACAGTCCTCTTGCTGGACAGTTACACATTATTTCCACTCCCCTCATCATTGTGTTGCATACACCAATTATGTATTACACCTGAAATAAACCCAATTCGCAACTAGAAGTAGAATACTGGTTACCCTGCAGCCTGTTAGGGTCCTAAAAGTGTGGACAGTAGCTGTTGGCAGGCGTGGGCAATTTTTGGGAACCTGTGAACTTACGTGCCTAGTAGCCATCCACTCCAGGATCTCACACACCCACTCCTCCCCTCTGTGGTGTAGCTTCTATGCCTCACCACCAGCAGGTATCAGGCTCTCACACTCCAACTCCTCCCCTCTGTGGTGTAGCTTCTGTGCCTCACCACCAGCAGGTATCGGGATCTCACACTCCTACTCCTGTCCTCTGTGGTGTAGCTTCTCCGCCTCCCCACCAGCAAGTATCAGGATCTCACGCTCCTACTCTTGTCCTCTGTGGTGTAGCTTCTCCGCCTCCCTACTAGCATGTGTCTTCTTCTTTGAGGCCCCAGCTCCTCCGTCACTTGACGGTATCTGGCACCGGCTGAAAAGATTTTGGTGATGGAAAGGGTACTGTCCACCTTGTAATGATGGTAGAAGTGAAATGAGACTTTAATTTAGCGTACATGGTGTGGATGTAAGGATTTTCGGACAGCGGCTGCTGGCAGGCTTGGTCAATTTTTGGGAACCTGTGAACTTACTTGCCTAGCAGCCATCCACTCCAGGATCTCACACACCTACTTCTGTCCTCTGTGGTGTAGTCTGTCCGCCTCCCCAACAGCAGGTATCATGATCTCACGCTCCTACTCCTGTCCTCTGTGGTGTAGCTTCTCCGCCTCCCCACCAGCAGGTATCAGGATCTCACGCTCCTACTCCTGTCCTCTGTGGTGTAGCTTCTCCGCCTCCCCACCAGCAGGTATCAGGATCTCAGGCTCCTACTCCTGTCCTCTGTGGTGTAGCTTCTCCGCCTCCCCACCAGCAGGTATCAGGATCTCACGCTCCTACTCCTGTCCTCTGTGGTGTAGCTTCTCCGCCTCCCCACCAGCAGGTATCAGGATCTCACGCTCCTACTCCTGTCCTCTGTGGTGTAGCTTCTCCGCCTCCCCACCAGCAGGTATCAGGATCTCACGCTCCTACTCCTGTCCTCTGTGGTGTAGCTTCTCCGCCTCCCCACCAGCAGGTATCAGGATCTCACGCTCCTACTCCTGTCCTCTGTGGTGTAGCTTCTCCGCCTCCCTACTAGCATGTGTCTTCTTCTTTGAGGTCCCGGCTCCTCCATCACTTGACGGTATCCAGCACCGGCTGAAAAGAATTTGGCGAGGGAAAGGATACTGTCCACCTTGTAATCATGGAAGAAGTGAAATGAGACTTGCATTTAGCGTACATGGTGTGGATGTAAGGATTTTTGTTGAATGTTTTGAGGCCATCTTTAATGTTCATGTTTGTAGGTTTTGCACTCAGAGCGCAAAGTTGAAATGGAATATCCTAACAAAACACCCAACCATGCGGCCGAGGGCTAAAGAGGCTTCTGATCTCCCAGGAGCTGGTAATACCTCTGCCTTTGGGCTTTATTCACTAATTTAACCTTGCTTTATTATTTACACTTATACTTTTATATAAATATACATTATCTGATTTGTACTAGTATAAATGTTTGTATGCGTTCACAAAATGCTCATGGAGCCTAAAGTGTGAATAAAATCTAAATCTGCCCAATGGCTTTATTGGTTAAACATCACCAGAGAAGCCCAGCAAAAATGCCATTTAGGCCAATAAAAAGGTTGAACTTTTCTGGTTGATGGATGCACTACTGTAACATGTACAACTCGAATATGGGCTTCATTAAGGGTCCGGCGGTAACTCTGTCGGTGATACCGGCGGGTTGCCGCCGGAACCGTAAAAAAAAATGGCCCCTGACTTCCCGGTAACACTGGGGGATTACAACCCCAGTGGTTCGGGAAGTCGGCGCCGGCAATTTGTAAGTCCCCATCCCCAGGGACCACGTTAACGGTGCCGGTGCTTCCGTGATGGCTTGCCTACAGTGGCCGTTGTGCCCCTCAGAGTCAGCCCTGTCGGTCACAGTGGCTTCAGCAGGCAAACCCATAGTGTGCCAGCACAGAAACAACGGTGCTGGTAGGCTTACCAGCACCGTTGTTTCCGAACCGGCACACTTGTTATGAGGCTATTGGCCTCATTATAAGGTTTCTGGTTTGGGAACTACGGTACCGGTAAGCATGCCGGTACCATAGTTCCCGGACCAGCAAACTAAGAGTTCTGCTTGCGGGTGCCATTGCGGCCGCCAGGACTGGCCTGGCGGCCATACCGGCACCCACAAGCAGAGCATGTCGGATGTACCGGCACCGTTGATAACGGTGCCGGTGCATCCGGCTTCCCCATTCCCATTGAGCCCTATGGGACCGTAATTACTGTAATGACCCAGTAATTGCCCATCCCTGGGCTCAGGAAATAAAAAAAACCGGCTACCACCAGCCTCATAATGAGGGCCTATGTCTTGAAAGCCGAGCACGTAGGAAATCAAAGAATCCGGTGATGCATGTAGTGTATAGCAAACTTTAAGGGTAGCACAAGCGTCCATCTTGTTGCCATGCACGGCCATGTCATTGCTTGAATTTAGTGGTGATCTATCCCTGCATTTTATGGCAATTTAAGCTTTCTGCAACAAAATGTGGTCTATTCTTTTGTCCAGCATTCTCTGTCTTCGGGTTTAAAACATAAGGACGCAGTTTGATGTTCTGCAAAGCATAAGGTTCGACCAATGTTTGTAATGTCATAAACCGGCGAATGCACGCAAGTACACTTTTTACAACTGTTGCCATAACTTTCAGCCTGTTGTTTCTGGGATCTCCCGTTGATACGTAACTACCCAGCCCGGATGAGTCATCTCCACTTGTGAAAATGAATTCTACCTTGTCTCATGTTTACATCTGTAGTCAATTTCCCAATATATTTGCAAACATTTTATATCAAAACTACAGTTCTGAGAATTAGCAGCAGCTTTCAAATGATTTCATTTTATTTCATATAACTTTATTTCGATCTGACAGATCATAAACGTCAAATAAAAAATTCAACAATGAAGCAAAGGCAATACGTAAATGATAAAACAGATCAAAACAGCCTACAGTAAAAAATGCACTCAGAAAATTCATAAAACAGTAAAAGCACACTCAATTAGCCATCCAACGCTTGCACAGCCTTCTTCCCAGAAGTGATATGCTTAAATGTTATCCTCCAAGCCCAGAAGACATAATTCCCCAGGCAAATTGTTGCTACCTCATTCCCCCCTCCAGACACACATGAAAGGCCTCCATAACAGTTCTAACATGCAGCTGTTTGAAAAGCAATATCAGATATTTCAAATAATATTTACAACAATTGTATGCCTTCGATTTAGTAGATTTACATATGCCGATAAAATAGCTCACTGAGTTATGCACCTCCTGTTCAGATGTCTGTATGACCTGCAGTTTGCCAGTCTGGATTCCAGCAAAGCCAGATCAGACTTTCATCCTTCCAAGAGCGATAAAAAAAGAGTACTAATTTCAATTGAGTAATGATTTGAATAAGTTACAGATTATTACACTGCAAGTGCATTTAATGTGCAGTCTCAATTATAAAGGCTAGTATAGGTGTATAAAAATGTTCACTAAACAATATACTTCACACCTAGAAAGGTTGCACACACACAGAGCCCAGGGTACTACTCCCAATGAGCAACCTCAACACAAAGCACTGCAATCCTGTCTTTCCCTCTCCTCTCAGCTAAACAAACCCACCCACTCTCCAGATCTGAAAATGGCAGTGGTGCATAGTACACATCCTGAGAACAGAGTAAGTTCCCTATTAGGGAACTCCCGTCCACTGCACACTGTCTAGGGCTATATCGCCAAGTATTTGAGGATAAATGATTCAATCTTCATTTTGTTAATTAAGCAAGAGTAGATTAGATGAGGGATACAAACTGAAATTGTTTTACTAAATTTCCAAACATTGATGTTGAAACATAAATAATATAAATTAAACATAATTTTGACATCATCCCTGTTTGACAAAAAACTGTTATCATGTTGGAAGAAAAATGGACCACTAGTTTGAGTTTTTACAGAGAAAGGTAAGTAGGTATCAATATACTGCACAGAATTCTTTATCTAAGTTCATGGTATAATCACTGATGGTAAATTAACTCCATGGGTTAGTGGTTAGAAAACAAAGTACCTGAATATACAATGAATCTTCTAATCCCTTTGTTAATTTATCTAGGTGCAAGGGAATATGCTTACCCTGTTCCTTTTTCTTGAAGAAGTGGGTAGAAGGATAATCTTCCCTCCATGGTCTAGTCAGACCAGTGATGTTTATGTTTCTCGTTTTCTTCAGTAATATCTAAAACATATATTCTAGGGTTATCCTAACTTTGTTTAAAAACATGAAGACAAAAAAGTCTCAATTATAAAGGCTAGTATAGGTGTATAAGAATGTTCACTAAACAATATGTTTCACACCTAGAAAGGTTGCACACACACAGAGCCCAGGGTACTACTCCCAATGAGCAACCTCAACACAAAGCACTGCAATCCTGTCTTTCCCTCTCCTCTCAACAAACCCACACACTCTCCAGATCTGAAAATGGCAGCGGTGCATAGTACACACCCTGACAACAATGTACCACATGCGATGATGATAAGCTTGAAATGCAGATGAAAACTAGCCAAAAACGTGTCCCAGTATCTCTACCAAGTTCAGAGAGCCTGCCGTACCGATACCCTATCCTCCAGGGGGTTGCAGTTTAGTAACGTCCAACGTGAGGTACCCTAGAGAATAAACGACTGCTTCTGACAGTGTGATCTGCGACACTGCAGGGAACATTCACCATACCATCAGGATCCCTTCAACAACGACCATTGCTGTGATTTGTAGGTCCATTCTATAACGAATGACTATAACGAATCAAGCATTGGCAATGCCAACGGTTTGGTCTTTCGTGTATGTATGGGAAAAGCACTATGGTATTATGCGGCTATTGATGGTAGCAGGTGCAAAATGGTGTGAGTACCTTGGCAGCTAATAGCAGTGCCTGGCAAATGCCTAATACTTATACACAAGCCAAAACTGTTGGCTTTGCCAACGCTTGCTTTTATCAGGACTTCAGTAAAGGACACGTAGAGTGCTTATAAATCGATTGGCTGAAGGCAGACCTGGTAAGACATTTTTATTACACCAGTAGCAGATTTACAACCCTAATTAAGTCATGAACTCTCAGAAGACCTCTTTGAAAAACCACTGGCAAACACTTTGAGTGCAACGTTTGATGGTGAGGCTTGATTAAGGTAAGCTCAAAGAGTTCCCATGAGCCAGTGTTTTTGGCAGGGAGGGGCAAGAACTGAGTTGGTATGGCCATAGGGATTAGCATGGCCATGGCCAGTCAATGGGTGGCCAAATCACCAAACAATACCTGCAAGCTGTGTGCCCCCCCTCCTCATATGACATTCCTCCTTATCTATACTCTAATGCAATCGTTTTGACTTAAAGGTGTCGCAAGTGACACCTAATAGCCTAAACTAAAAAATAATGTAAGTTCAAGTCCTAGAATGCAAAAGGTGGTTGAATAAGAGATATCGCCCGATATGACGGCAGCAATGTGATGCAGAATCAGGATACAGACCCCACTAACCCAACCCTCATATTTTCTGCACACTCGACCCACACAAACTATCACAACCATTTCTCTCCCAGCAATCCGCACGCACTTTACCACACCGCACCAACACATAAACAGCACCTACAGCACACAAGGTCTCGCCCGATCCGATACTTGCACCAAATCCCAGCACCCGGTGCACACTGGGCTGAAGCTGCCAACAGCACACCACCTCTCCCACTCTCCTCCCGACTAACCATACCCGCCCTCCTTCCTGTTTACAGAACCGCCAGAGCGCCTGGGGACCAATTCCGTTGGTGACGGTGCGCTATATAAGTACCTTTAACATAACTTAAGATAACATTATGCACATCAGAGGTCTCTAAGTGATAGCCTCGAGAGCCTCAACCACACCATGTTTCAGGAAAACCATGGCATTGTCATTAACCTCCATTACAACTCACTGTGTTCAAGTGCATTTTGTGCGATTTCCAAATCACCTGGCATGGATCTGGCTTTTAAACTGTAACACCCACAAAGACAGGATCAATTGGAAATTCCTTAATGTAATATGTTCAGGTTTGCTTAGGAGGACTAATCATCCCCGTTGCTGGTCCATTGATTCACATACCCTTAACATGCTTGTTGTGGACACCTGAGTGTATCTAAGTGTTCGTTAGGGGTCCTAGGTTGTCTGTTAGCCTGTGACTGAGACACTCCAAGCAATGAATACATCTTCTTTATACATGAAAAATACCTGTCGAATATTCCTAATACAACCTAACATCGAACAAACTTACAGAATGGCTTCATATAAAAGCTAAACATGTGGATCAACCCTTCCTTGAACAGCGCCTTGATGCCGCCAGGTCTTGCAGCGCTCTATAAATCTCTATACAATACTACACTACAACAGTATTCATAAGCATCATGACAGGCACACATCTGCACATCTCATGAAGCTTGCACTTATAAATGCATCCAATAGAATCAACTCTTACAATCGACTCAAACATACAAAATGTTCAGTAATGTCCAAGTAACCCTGCTATGCATCATCTTCTTCCCATTTCTAAATTATTGCAATCAATTAAAACATATGATACATGTTCTCCATGTATGATAAGACATGGACATGAGCCATCAGTGCCTTATCCTCTTCTTCCCCCTAACAGGCTGTTGTTGCTAGTTCTGATTTCTCATGTGTTACATGTTGGTTAAAAGATGTTAGTGGACTTAAGTAGTGCCAAGGACAGACAAACAGATTTGATCAACCCTCTCGACAGCACTTTTACAATGTGTACACGTTTTGCACAACCAGGGCCTCTCCCCCAACTGCCCGCCATAGCTCTTACCTTCCATTGACCTCAGGAAGGGCAGGGCCAGGAAGCAAGAGGGCAATTGTCCCCTGGGCTGTCATTTATATATGCTTAGGCTGGCCTTTGACTCCACAGGCGCTGCCAAACGACAAAAGGGAAGCTGCCTCCTTGAAAGGAGCCACAAGCTGCAAGGATGGCTGGGGAGGTGATTATGCGAATCTGTTTCGAAAGTGCCTGACAGACCCCACACATAAAAGAGGGAGCAGCGCACTATCAGTGCAATTAGAGGTACGAGGGAAGCTGTCTTTAGAGAGACTGGCAGGTAAAGGAGAGCTAACAGAGGGTGAATCAGCAAGGTGCTCTCTGTGGAGTCTTGGCGAGATCGAAGGGCTGCAAAAAAACTGAAAAGATATGTCCAGAGAAAGATATTTTTAGAAATACTGTATCAAAATTTATTTAAGGTGATACAAAAATTGAAAACTGGTGAGTAAATCACAAATGATTATACACTGATCACTTTAATATAGCAAAAAACAGCAGCAACAATATGACAAAAATCATCACTCATACTAGCCATTCATTGTGCATTCATTCTCACACAACTCATCATACCGTGACAAACATCCAAAATGCTTAAAGACACGAAACATACTAAAAACCTATGGGGAAAAGGAATTCATAGCTAGTCCCCATAATAACACACATTATTATAATGTTTACACACAATAGAAATAATTCGTAGACAATCTATTGTCAGGGTGGATCAGAGGAACAGTACAAAGATCACATCCCTGTAGAGTTTATCTCGAAGCTCGAAGGGCTGGACTGAGAAACAGGGAACGACCCCTAGAGAACCACCAAGTAATTTCATTCCAAGGTGTTAACTCGCTGGATAGTAAGGTCTGATGGTTGCCCCCGTTTTACTTTTCTTTTGTCTGTGGCTGTATCCGTGGTCTTGCTTCATTTTGAAGTGCTTCAAATGTCTTTGATACTTCAGTATAGCGGCTGGGTGTGGTGCACGTGTGTTCTCGCGAGTCAGGATCGGCCCACTCTTGCGAGACAGAAGAGCGCGAGGGTGTGGCGCGAGAGTTGCTGCAGAGAAGGATGATTATGAGTGGAGCATGGAGTGCAGCAGTCCACCTGCTGCAGGCTGCTGAACAATTAGATGAGTGTAATGCCGTACTTACCTTATAGTGTCATGGATTCGTAAAATTGAGGTTAATAAACATCAGGAGGTTTGTCCAATGCCTTATTGGGAGAGCCCACCGCAACATAATTGGTGACGAGGTGGGAACTTCTGCATCACAGCAATAGATGCACAACTATACCAAATGCAAGGAGCAAAGCCTCCACCACCATTTCTACCAAAGCCGGGTCGGCCAGCAATAACATGGCCCCAGCGGGAGCCACTCTTTACTACGTGGTGGCGCAGAATACCCTCGAGTAAGGCAGCAATGTTGCTCAAAGCCCTGGGTGCAGAAGGGAAAATAATATGTACAGGGTTGAATCCAGAGATGCAATGACCATATGTACAAGGAAGCTATCAACAGCACAGTTGTATTCAGTGAAATACATGCACCCCAAACTAGAAAAATAGAAAACGAATTAATAACGATGTATTTCATATATAGCGATACACACACATAGGTCTCAAAGCGCTGAAATAATAGAAGACATTATTATCCCACAGAGTGGTGCTCATTTTATAGACCTCTCAAGGATGAAAGCCTGAGTTGAACTTGCTGGGATTCAAACCTGCCACAGCAGTGTTCACACAGTTATCAGGGGTGAGCACTTAGGTCACTGTGCTGTCAGACCGGCTATTGTATATTGTGCAGTGACAGCAATGTAGGTGGTGAAAGAAGGAAAGAGACACTAAACTGCCACAGGTGTGGCAGCACGAGACACCTAGCCAATGGCAGTCAATGCCCTCCAACAGGCAAGGAATGTGGAGAATGCAGAAGAATTGGGCACTCTGCCAAAGTGTGCAGCACAGGACACAAGAAGATATCAGCGTTGGAGGCAAGTGAAGGTAGAGCAGATGACAGGTCCTCGGAGGAGGGGGAACCCACAATACTAACACAGAGCATGGGGGAGCACAGAAAAGAAACAAATGTAATGCGTAATCAAAGTGGACGGAAACAAAGATTAATGGCTGAATAATGGAGCTGGAATAGCTATACTGCCGGTGAATACCTACAAAAAGATGGTAGGAAAATGCACATTACCGTGAACATGACTAAGAGACAACCGAAAGTCTTTGGAGGAGCTATTGGCATCATCACGAGTTGGGCAGTGTATCGCGGTAAATGTGCCGGGATACCGCCCAACGCTATTAGCGGTATCGCAACTTGGTCTGGCACAATTTGTGCCAGATCCTGAGTTGCGGTGTGGCCGTAAGTCCCCATTCCTTGTGGGTCCATTGGACCCAATAGGGCTTTCTCTGCGCTATTAGCGCCGGCGCAATTAGTGCCAAAAATGGGCGGAAAGGGAAGGTTTTTACCTTCAGCAAAAAGCTTGCGCTAAACCACCCACTTTCCGCCCAAACTCAGGATTGGGCAGAGCGGTAATGCGGCAGTAATATTAAACACAATTAGGCACAAGAGATGCGTACCACCAGATATGGCTACACAAACAGTCAAAGCCTCATACCGCATTTATCACTCCGTTAGGACCCTATCAATTTCTGCCTCGTGTTTCAGAGAATGATGGACTCCCAAGACGACATTCTGGTGTATGATAAAGTGTTAAGAGGCGTCCTGGAAAAGGTACAAAGGACAGAATAAAACATAAGAATGACCAGCGCAAAATAAAATCTGATAATGTGGACTATCTGGGGTATACAATATGAACCAGCGGATCAAGCCAGAAAACAACTACTACAAGCAGTAGTAAATGTACCCATGCCCAAGAACAAAGATGAACATTGGTCCTTCCTAGGTTTGAACGAGTGTTGTGCATTGTTTGTCCCACAATTCTCAGCTTTAACAGCCAAAACGAGAAGCCTTCTGTTGAAAGGTATGGACTTGACATGGACAACTATCCAAAATGAGGAATTTGTGGGTGTAAAAAGAATGATAGTGGAAGTACCATGCTTAAAACCCTTCAATCCAATCCAACGTGGAAAATGTATGTCACGACTGATGCCAGTGCATAAGGAATAGGGGACACTTTAACTCAGAAGCAAGAAGACACATAGCACGTGGTAGCCTTTGCATTCAAGACGCTGTTGAGTCAGAAAAAAAGCAGTTGATTGATTTATTGAGGCCAGGAGGCATCGAGAACTTCATGCCCAGATCAGTGTGCATCGCAGCAAAACATCAAGACTATGCATTTAATATAACACATATTTTGGGATACAAGAACTCCCAGGTATATTATACGTCATGGATGAATTTGAGCAATAAAGGAGACAACATGTTTTTGAGAGATAAATATGTAGTGCATCAGTAGAAGACATAGGAGAGATCGTTTAAGAAACGAGTGAACAACATTGGGATGCAAATCCAAACATTTAGCATGTAGAGTGTACTTTATAACTAGCAACACATTGTTGCAAAGAGAATGGTATGGTAAGTTACATGATTAGAGTACTTAAGATGACAACCAACCATAATAATGTAAATGTTTAAACTAATGTGCCAGGCACACAATTAAAGACATGAGAGACATTATTGTAATTGCCGTTTCTTTTTCCTTGATAGGCAATGAAGTAAAAATAAGGATTCAACATATGAGGAAATAGGAAGGCATACATGGAACATAACGATAGGTACTGTGAACATTTACAAAAACTACAAAATTATTCCTACAATTAGGATGGTGGCTATTTGTCTGTTCCTTTTATTCAATGGATATACAATAAGAAAAGAGAAAAGGATTACAAAATATAATTAAACAAATAAGAAAAGCAATCCAACCCTTATGGACTGAAACTGTGTTATCAATAAGAAGGAACATTGGGATCACTCTCTGAAGGTATAGAGGTTTCCTTGCCATAAGAGTAAAGCAGACGTTAGTGCATGCATTGGCATGTTTCAGACCATATTGACAGTAGATACATAAAGACTGTAATAAATTGGTATTAAGTTCGCATGTATGGGACTACATTAACAGTAGATTCATAAAGATTGGAATATTTTGATGTTACGTTGCTCTAAAATGGGATATTTTTCCTTTTACAAATATGAATGTCTCTCAGAGGGATGCATTTGGAATACATTTATGAGAAAAGTAATGTGTCAGAATATTATAATCATAACCAATTTAAAGGAAATTGAGAGAAATAGATTTGATTACTAATTAATGTTCTTTTGCTTTTTTTGTATGTTAGTATTGTTTCTTATTTGTTTGCGTAATTGAATTCAGCAAGCCCTGAAGAAGATCACTTAAAGGTCCACATAATGATGAGTGAAACAGCTGTAGACAAATGGCACAAGAATGCTCATTTAGAATTGCTAGAGACATTGTATATGGTACAAGAATGATGGGCACATGTGGCAAGAATGTTGATTTAGAGTTTACCAGAGTCATAATAGTTGTCTACCCTAGTCAGTTTGGAGGCACATTAAACAGTCAATATAAACCATGTCTAATAATGACATGGTGGATACTGTGATCACAAAATTATATAGCCACAGCATTTGAATATTATATTAGCATCAGCTTGGTGAGAAGTGCTTCAAGCATGGCAGAGCTGATGTGCATTAGTTGTTTGGCCTGGGTGTCTCAACAACAATCATGGGGACCCTGCGCATGAATCTGCTCCTTTTTATACCCCTGAGGAAGGCTGACACATTTCTCCAGCACTCAGGGACCCTCTCCAGGAGGTCCCCATAATGAAGACTGGAGTCCTTTTGAAGTAGGCAGACATTAGAAGGGAGTAGTAATAGAGTAGCCCAAAGAAGATGGTTAGGCAAAGAGAGTGTTTCTACCATCCTGGATTCTGGTAGGGCTTCCTAAGCTTCCTGCCCCTCCCCACTTCCTGCAAACAAAGCACTCTGGATATGACATCGCAAGGCAAAAGACACTTGTTACAGCAGGCCACATCCGACCCGTGACAATCGACTTCCTTTGGACCAATTCCCTGTAGCATTTTGCATTTTGAAGTGTGGAAATCCTGCCCTTCATTAATCTTTGGATTTCAAGACAATAAGGATTCAAATGGATCTCTGTTGGGGAAACAGTCTATTCCAAAGTCCTCTGCCACAGAGGTGAAAGCAGAGGTTTCCAACGAAGAGATAAGGTCTTCTCTATACTCTCCTAAGGGGTTACACTGTTGTGTACCAAGGACGGTCTGCTGCCTATGCCCTGGACCCAGGGTCCTGCTCAGTGGAGATGAAGTGACCTCTTAAATGCCAGACAATCTTAATCATCCTGCAGTGGAAGTGCAACACAAATGACTCACCAACTCCTTGTAGAACCTGGATTGGGCATCCCAGTAAGTCAGAAGTATTGATCTATTGAAGTGGACCTCCTTGACTCGATCTGTCTACTGAAGGTAACCTACCTGCGTGCCAAGTTGACGTGCTGGATGCCATCGATTCACCTATTCCAAATGCTGACTCAGCCCTTCAGAAACATCATCTCACATTCGATAAGAACTACTGGAAGATATAGACTTGACTAGTTACAAATGCTGACTTGATTTATCTGGAGCCCGCACCTAAAACCAACTCGACACTGACCATTAGGAAAGCATGACTCTGCCATCTCGACAACAGCTGGACCTCAGTAAAGAACCTAGAAGCTGTTGAGACGCAAAAACAAGAAGCTAAACGAATTTAAAGAGGCCCTGTGCTCCTGTTCCACCTTAAAAGCCTTACAGAATTTTAAGCCCCCTTCTTTTCCTTTTAAAAGATATTCATATTTATTTTGTGTTCATGTTTTTCTGTATGTATCTGCATTTATAGTTTATTTTTTTAAAGACACGGTCCATTTGGTAGTTTTTCACATTTATTAAAATGAAAGAAATGTGTATATTTAGAAATAATATGCATGCCTACAGACAGGGTAAACAAATCTGAGCAGATTTTTGCACACCAAATCCAACTGCATGGCTACTCCTCTGACTGCTGCTGACCTCGGACAATTTTGGGCAGAAATGTAAACAGCTTCGAATGGAATATCACTCAATTGTTTCACAACCCAAGCTGCAAATGTTCACAATTACTTGCCTGAGAGGCAGGACTGACAGCATGGGGATTCATGCAGGATAATAGAAAACAGATTGATTTCTAGATGTATTTATGTGTAAGAATCGATAACAACGGAATCAGGGAGCCTTAATTATGATATTTGAAGTGTTGACCTTTAAAATGACAAGAGAGAGAGATGCAGAGAAATCAACTAATACCAGAGGCCCTGACCTCTGTATGGTTTACCTAGTGTCATGTCTCATCACCTGACCTTGCATACCGTGCTATTATCAGAACATTGAGAAATGTTTCAGGGAGCTGCTGTAAGATGCTGTAGGACAGCACTCTCAAATGCCAGACCATATTCGCTGGAGTCACATTGATGACAGGGGTGTCCCGGGTCCTACGCGCAGTGTTTTTTTAGCACCTTGAACTTTATATGATGTAGCACAGAAATAATTGATAGACATGCAGCGTTGTTCATTTGTTAGACATGGTCTGATATTGCCAGAATGTCTCCTCTGGGGTTACCCTCATACACATGTAAAGCAGTCGGAATTATGTCATAATGTCTTCGAAAGGCAGCTATTGATGTTCAAAGGGACTGATGAAATCAATAAAAGTCCTGATGATTACAATTCACCCCAACCCCCAATTACTATATAATCACCAGTGAGCTGACGTTCTGCACCATTGGATCAGACCCATTTTTTTAAGTGGGACATCGATCTTCCCTTATACGCCTCACTTGTGGATTTCATCATTCTTTTTTTTGGACAGGTACCCTCTTGAGTGTTCTGAAAACCAGAGCCTAAATTCTCACTGAGAATGAATGCAAATTCCTGCCAAAAGTGTCAAGATGCTTAATATTTCCTAGTGTCAATCTAGAGGTCAGCTGTAGATAATTTGTGAAATGATCCAATGTAAGAACTGGGTGTGCTGGAGGCTTTATGAACGTTACATGCTTTTCCTTCAGGAACTGTAGGTGGGGCCATTAAAAGAGAAGAGGTATAATTGTGACCTCTCCTAATGTGCTAAGAGACCCCTACGCCTCGTTGAATGGCCCCAATAACTATCAGCTTTTAGATGAGTTGTATCTGAGTAATGACCATAGTTCTCCATAAATACCACCACCGTTTACATGTTTTTGTTTATTTACTTATGCTTTGATTTCCCTCTCCTTTGGCTAGCTAGGTCAGACTCGCTGTTGCCTGACTGCTGTTTTCATATTCATCTTGCCTGAGCTGCTAATCATTTTGAATTTTGAACTCCTCCGTATTCAATAGCTCTTGTTTACAAGTCCTGAGGATAACTTGTGTTTCCTTTGTGTCTTCCTCAGTTGCTTTATAATCTCTAACCAGTGTTTTTGCAACATTACAATTTTTAATTTGACCTCCATTGAAGGTTTTCAAAAGTGCTCCAAGGTGTATTGAGGGTCTTGCACTCTTAATTTATTCCCAGTTTTCTTTGTGAGCATTATTCCTAAATGTGAGTGACAAACAGGGGTGTTTCAAATTACTGGGGTATACTGTCCACCTGTTCTTGCTTGCAGATCAATGGTATTGCAAACAAACACTCTGCCAAAATGTGTTTGATATCATTCTAAAAATTCTGTCCCAGAGCTTGTATTCCGAAGAGATAACTAATTCTGGAAAATTCCCTTTTACGGTTCATCTAGACCTCAGTGCTCTTATTGTTGTGCTTAAACCCGAGTCAGTCCTTTATGCTCCAAGCCTCATGGATTATATTTATTTAGGATTATTGCTTATTAGTTATCAGTTTAAATGATTGTTTGTGTCCCCATCTTAATTCTATCTTTAGATACAATGGTATATGATAAGGTGGAGTACTGCAAGGTGCTTGGTGGTCACCTTTATTTCATGTGTAATGTTGTTCATATGTTCTTGACCTTTAGATGCGGTTGCAATTGCAACACTTTAATTTAGTTTCACATCAAACAAGAACTGTCTCTCTTCCACAATAAAATTGCATCAGTTTTGCTTGATGCCTGTATTCACAAAAAAGAGTATTGGTACGTCAAAGATTGGCCTATGGGCAGTATAAATGAATTAGTACCATATCAGTCCAATGCCTATATAACCTGGTTGGTTATGTAAAGAACACTACACCTTGATGCCTGGTCAGAAAAGTCAGAGTTAACAGTGGCATGTGTGTGGGAGCGAGGGGCCAATGGGCCCCTCTCTACCATCACTTCTCAGTACAAAACTTGGACCAAGTGCCTCTAATGTTGCCTCTAGGCTCTCTTTGTTGAGCCTGAGCGGGTTCGAGCGGTCGCCCGTAGCCCCGTGTGGCCTGCTGCTGAGGCTGCCTTCCTAGCCCCATTGGGCTCCAGTAAGCCTCCTTCTGTCTCACTGTTTTTGTTGTTGCCTGAGCTCCGTGCGTGTTTGTGCTGCCCCCTGGCCCCCCCTCCTACTCACTTCCTGGTCCTCCTTCCCCTCTCCGTTGCTGCCTCCCTGCCTGCCCACACCCCCCTCTGATTGGTTGTCTCGCAGCCGCTCCGGGACTACGGAACAACTGCTCACCACGCTCGCTTCTTTGTTGAGCCTGAGCGGGTTCGAGCGGTCGCCCGTAGCCCCGTGTGGCCTGCTGCTGAGGCTGCCTTCCTAGCCCCGTTGGGCTCCAGTAAGCCTCCTTCTGTCTCACTGTTTTTGTTGTTTGCCTGCGCTCCGTGCGCATTTGTGCTGTCCCCTGCCCCCTCCCTCCTCCTCACTTCCTGGTCCTCCTTTCCCTCTCCCTTCCCGCCTCCCTGCCCGCCCACACCACCCTCTGATTGGTTGTCCTCGCAGCCGCTCCGGGACTACGGAACGACTGCTCACCACGCTCGCTTCTTTGTTGAGTCTGAGCGGGATCGAGCGGTCGCCCGTAGCCCGGTGTGGCCTGCTGCTGAGGCTGCCTTCCTAGCCCCGTTGGGCTCCAGTAAACCTCCTTCTGTCTCACTGTTTTTGTTGTTG
Organism: Ambystoma mexicanum; assembly: GCF_040938575.1. NCBI lineage: Eukaryota > Metazoa > Chordata > Amphibia > Caudata > Ambystomatidae > Ambystoma > Ambystoma mexicanum. The sequence continues at coordinate 364,055,784 of NC_090935.1, forward strand.
CCTGTGCTCTGTGCGCGTTTGTGCTGCCCCCTGCCCCCTCCCTCCTCCTCACTTCCTGGTCCTCCTTCCCCTCTCCCTTCCCGCCTCCCTGCCCACCCACACCCCCCTCCCCTTCCTCTCCCCCAACCTTAAATCCCACCTCCCCTGGGCAGCCCCCCTGCCCGGCAGCCCCCTTAGGCAAAGGGCGGCTCCTACGGCTGCGGCTCCCTGTGTGTCTGCAGGTGTCCGCAGGGGACGTCAGGCCCCAGTTTTTCGCCTACTATCTCCACCTTCTGCCGGCACACCCCTCCTACACCTGTTCACCTCATGCGCATGGTGCCTTCACCTCACTGTGTTCCACAGTTGTCTCAAACTTAGGTGGCCTCTCCACTGGGTGTACCTAATACGCATTACTGTTGTTCTCTAAAATGTGGTAAACTAGGGTTTTTCTCCCCTCGCAGGTTTCTCAAACTTAGGTGGCCTCTCCACTGGGTGTACCTAATACGCATTACTGTTGTTCTCTAAAATGTGGTAAACTAGGGTTTTTCTCCCCTCGCAGGTTTCTCAAACTTAGGTGGCCTCTCCACTGGGTGTACCTAATACGCATTACTGTTGTTCTCTAAAATGTGGTAAACTAGGGTTTTTCTCCCCTCGCAGGTTTCTCAAACTTAGGTGGCCTCTCCACTGGGTGTACCTAATACGCATTACTGTTTTTCTCTAAAATGTGGTAAACTAGGGTTTTTCTCCCCTCGCAGGTTTCTCTAATTTAGGTGGCCTCTCCACTGGGTGTACCTAATACGCACAACTGTTGTTCTCTAAAACGGTAGTAAACTTGGCCTTGCCGCTCACTTCCTGTCTGCGTGCTCTCGTATCGTCTCTCTTCCCCCCCACTCCCTCCATCTCCATGGTGCTCTCTATCTCGCCTATCTTCTCTAACTGCTTCTCTATTGACTATCCTGCTCTCCTCACTAAAACTGGTAGGAAAAAGTTTAAAAAGGACATCCTGGTCTCCAACCCAGGCCTCCCTATCGCTGACACCTACACTAGTGCCTGCTCCAAGGAAACTCTTACTGACATCCTCTTTTTTGTGCCTTCGCCTGACCTATGGACCCTTCATATGGTCTCTGTGCTCTCTCCTTTCTCCTCTTCTCCCATTAATTGTGGCACCCGTTGGGATGTCCTCTTGGCCCCCTTCCGCTCCTCTAAGTCCATCATTAATGTCTACGCTAATGGGACCGTCTTGGTCCAAGGCCCTCAGGCCAACCTTCACCTCTTTGATAGACGCTTTCCGCGCCTCATCAACTTCCTTCCCTCTCCTGCTGTCCCCCCTCTTCTGTCCTCGGCTACCTTGCCTCTACCCTCCCTCCCTGCTCCCTCTCTTGCTCCTTCTTCACTTCCCTCTTCTACACCTCCGCAGGGCGTACTTCTGATCTGTACCCCTCCCCGGAAGTCCTTCAAGGATGGCAACCTTCTCCACATTGCCACTCTTAACTCTCGCTCTGCCATCAAACATTCCTCTGATATCTGTCGCCTTCTTGAGGAACTAGACCTGGATGTCCTCGGTCTCACTGAGACATGGTTCACGGCCAGCTCTGTCACCAGCTTTGACACACTCCTACCTGACGGTTACAAGATCCTCTCCGTGCCCAGGCCCAACCGTGCAGGGGGGGGGTTGCCCTTATCTTCCCTGAGTGGATTCCTGCCACTGTCACTCCTACGCAGACCTACTCTTCTTTTGAGTGTCTTGTCTGCCGACTCTCTCTCTCTCCTAGCCATTCACTTACAGTGGCTACTATCTAACGGCCACCTGGTTAAATTTCCTCCTTCCTCTGAGTGGGCTGACCTCTCCTCCTCACTCCTGGCCTCAACCACTCAACTCCTCTTCCTTGGTGACTTCAACATCCACCTGGATGCCTCCTGTCCCCCCTCTGGACTCTTTCGTGACCTCTGCGACTCTCTCTCACTCTCTATTCTCCTGTCTGGGCCTACCCATTCTGCAGGGCACACTCTTGTTGCTCTGATCTCTTCTGACCGTCCCCTCTCCGTCCCTCTCTCCACTCCTCTCTCCTGGAGTGATCACTTTCTCCTATCCTCCCACCTCACCCTCCCTACCCCACAGGCAAAGCCACCCTCTCCACTGCCACCCACCTTCTCGGTCATCCGACCCATGAAGCGCGTGTCAGTTGAGGCTTTCGCTGCCACCTTCTCGCCCCCCCCCTTCGGCTGACTCCCACCCTGACACAGCCCTCTCCACGCTCCACTCTGCTATATCTGATACTCTTGATATCCTTGCCCCTGTCATGAGAATCCGCCTGAAGCCCAAAGCCAAATGTAACTCCTGGTATGACTCGGATCTCGTCACCCTAAAACGCAAGTGCAGGGTGGCAGAGAGGAAATGGCGTGCTTCAAGTACATCCTCTGACAAACTGGCCTGCCGCCTGCTCCAAAGGCAATACTTTCTCTCCGTTCTCACCAAGAAGAGAGCCCTTATCCAAGCCCGCATCTCTGCTGCATCTAACAACTCGGCCGAACTCTTTAAAATCTGCAAGGAGCTTGCCAACCCAGCTGCAGTCTCTACCTCTCCTGTCCCCTCCCAGGCCCTCTGCACTGCACTGGCCTCTCACTTCATCTCTAAAACTCAGGACATCCTGTCCACACTCTCCTCCTATCACCTCCCTCCATCTCTTGCTGGCTCCTCCTCTGGCCCTTCTGCAGCCACCCCTCCTCCCTCCTTCTCTGCCTTTCCCCTTTTTTCTGCTGACGAGGTTTCCAGACAAGTCCGATCTATGAAAGTCTCGTCTAAACAGGTTCACCCATGCTCCTCCAAAACTATCAAGGACCACATCGACTCCCTGGCTCCTGCCCTGGCTGACTTTTGCAACCACTCCTTCGCCTCTGGAGTCTTCCCATCCCCCCTTAAGCAGTCCCTTGTGCACCCTCTTCTTAAGAAACCTTCGTCCGACCCCTCCTGCCCGGCTAACTATCGTCCAATCTTCATCACTCCCTTCCTGGGCAAGCTCCTGGAGAAACTGGCCATCTCCCAGCTTAACCTCCATGCTGAATCTGTTGGCAGTCTTCATGACCATCAATCTGGCATCAGAGCTGCCAGAAGCACGGAAACTGCTCTCCTGAACATCCGTGAGGACCTGTTCTCGAACCTCGACTCCAACACTCCATGTGTTCTCATTCTGCTCGATCTCTCTTCTGCCTTTGACACTGTCAACCATGCCATCCTGCTCAACCGTCTCCGTGATAACCTGGGTATCACTGGTCAGGCTCTGGCGTGGCTGACCTCTTTCCTTTCCAATCGACCCTCCCAGGGCCAACTGGGGTCTTTCCTCTCTGACATCTTTTTCTCTACCTGTGGTGTCCCCCAGGGATCTAATCTCTCTCCCTGGCTGTTCAACCAGTATCTGGCACTCCTTGCCCACCGCATCGCCACACTCTGCCCCAACTTTCAGTGCTATGCGGACAATACCCAGCTCATTTTCAGGCTACCCTCAGCCTCCTCCTCTCCTTCCTTCATCTCCGACTGTCTGTCTGCTATCCAGGAATGGTGTGCCGCCAATGACCTCTGCCTTAATGCCAGTAAGACTGAGATTCTACTCATCGGCCCACCCACTCCCTCCTTCCCTGCAGCGCTCTGGCCAGCCTCTCTTGGCCCGCCTCCTGCTCCTACTTGCAAGGCAAAAAACCTCGGGGTCATCTTCGACTCAACACTCTCCTTCTCTCCTCATATATCTGACGTCTCCAAGAATTCACACTACCAGCTGCACCTCCTCAGAGGTATTCTTCCCTTCCTCTCCTTCCCCCAGAAGCTCACGGTCTCCACAGCCCTGGTTCTCTCGAAGCTGGACTACTGTGACAGCCTCTATCTTAATCTGCCTGCCTCCACTCTCCGCCCTCTGCAACTCATCCAGAACAGGACTGCGAGACTTGTCCTTGGCCTCAAGCCCAAGGACCACATCTCTCCAGGACTGAAATCTCTACACTGGCTCCCAGTGGCTGTGAGGATTAAAGTCAAAACCCTCTGCATTGTCCACAAGGCCTTCTGGGGCCTGGGGCCTAAATACCTTCAACTCTCTCTTCCTAAATATCTTCCTTCCCGAGCCCTTCGCTCATCTGTCTCCAACTCCCTCAGGGTCAGCCGTTTCTCGAAGCAACAAGCTGGGGGTAGATCTCTCTCTGCGGCAGGGGCCTCCCTCTGGAACAGCCTTCCTGCCTCCCTGAAACTTGAGGAGAACCATCTTCGGTTCCGGAAGCACCTCAAAACCTTCCTCTTTGCTTCTGCTTTCTCTCTCCCTCTCCCCTGCTAAATTCTTCACTGAAACTGCACTGAACCTGCACCTGGGCCACTCTCACCGACCTCGGTCCTTGGCCCAACCACTCTCCACTTGCACTGCCTCCCTGGCAACCCCTGCACTGCGGGACTGTCTCTGCATCCCTACAGCTCCCCCCTCCCAGCACTTGTCTGCACTTACCTTGCACTTGCCACCAGCTGGCCCTATTTATTTATGTATTTATTTTTATTCTACTTACCCCGTTCAGCAACCCCCCTCCCCTTCCCCTTGCACTTTTTCCCTTCCCCCCTACCCCTTCACTTGCGCGATCTGAATCACACCTGGCCTAGTAGGATCGTTGTCTGTCTTATCCTTGTTCCCCCCTCCCTGCCTCGTTGCGCCTTGAAACACTTGTGTATAGGCGCGTTACAAATGCCATATCATATCATATAATATCATAGTGGTGGGTACGCCCCTCGCCCTTATGCAATACTAACTTTTGGTTATATTCGCGTAGATGGGACCACCGAGCAGGACACAGGGCATCCATTTTCTGTACCCCCTTTCAACTCCATCTTGGTAACTAGGCCTCACTGCGATAGTATAAAATGCATCTCTCCCTTTTGCCCGCCGCTGTAGCTCAGAGCACATGGCCCCCACCCTCGTCCCCACTCCAACTGGAAAACTCTGCGGCTCCATTCTCACGCTGAGGCCGGAGCTGCTTGCAACAAATAATAAATGTAACACATCCCTTTTCCTCTGAGATCACTGTCCAGCATGTGAACCAACATGAGCCAAGCACATAGCTCGTCTATCTCCACAAAAGTGTCCTTGCCCTCTTACCCTTGCCAGTTGAAACTTATTGCCATTCTAACCCTGTGTCCTTGCAAGGCATCCCTTTCATGTGCCAGACGGCCAACCTCGCTATGAAGCCCACCCAACAGACCCCAACTAACATTAGACCCCTGTGCAGTATATCGTGCCCAATACTAACAAGTGCCACAAACCTGAGATTCTTGTGAGACTAACCCTATAGTTCAATGACAGTATTATAGTGGTCAAGACCCGTAAACCTGTGACCTGTGTAACCCAAATGTGTAGATGGTATAAACCCTTGAGTGATTTGTATAACAACATGATACACTACTGAGAGTCTTTTTGATCAACTGTTATTTAGTGCATGCATTATTCTGAAATTATTTTCTTAGCTTAGATAGTGACCATCGTGTCTCACAGCGACCTGACCTTCACCCATCCGGAGCACAAATGTTTGACGTCAATCCTCCCGCCAACCAAGCAACCAACCCGGAGGAAGAGATGATGCCCACACCTAAGTCACCACCACGGCTGACCAATCCTGGTCCAACGTAGCATCATATGTTAAAAATGTAGATATACTATATACATGTGTTGTAACCTTGATGTGGTCAGAGCGCTCTCAGAGATTTAGATAAACTTTCCTCAACCTCTCGCAGCCTGCGCTTTATGGCCTTATTCCCTGCCCAGGGAGTGTCTGTTTTATTCATTTTTACACGTGTGAGTCAGGGTGGGCACAAACAGGGTGGGCACAAACATTTGACGTGTGACGTGATCGGAGAGGTGCCTCGAGGCCGGCGGCGAGCGGCGAGATCTGGGACGCCCCCAGCAAAACCATCGCCTCCGCGGCCGACCAGCCTGTGCGCACTACGAAGAAGGGTCAAGGATTCCCGGTTGACGAATACCCGACTGAAAAGCTGCTCGCCGAGGCGGGCCACGGCTTGGTTGGGGTGCGAGCCTGACTGGAGTTGGACTGCGAGCAGCGACCCTCGGGTCACCTGACTGAACACGTGAGTGCCGGTTGCGAAGATTACAAAGGAAAGGTAAGGGGGAAATAGGGGGGACAGGTGGTAACGGGTAGTAGGGAAGAGTATGGCCTGTGTGAGTGATGATGAGGCTTTTCTGATCTATCCTTTATATGGCCATTAGGTTTTGGTAAGAAGTGAAGAGAAAAAGAGAAGTGGTATCCTAGCCCGAATGGGGTAGAAGGCGGCACCGCGTAGCATTGTCTCGTCCAGTGCAGAATAAATAAGTGAAGTTACAGAGAAAATAGTAGGAGTCTCGTATATTGAGTAGACTCTGAGTAGTTATTTAGAACATTATTTTTCTGGGTACGAAAGGATTCTTGGAAAAGAGTAAGAGGGTGTAAGAGGTGGGGAGTGAATGAGAAGAGTAGGCAAAATGGGAAAGGGAGTGGGAAAAAAGAGCAACGGGGAAGAAAACGCGCAGGTAGTGCATGTGCATGATAAGTGTTATATGTGTTTTCGTGTTCTGTCCATTTTTTGTCAAGGATATCCAAATACTGTGATTAATTTGTGGTTAAAGTGGCGAAATATGCAACAATGAACTGTTGAATTTGAACATGCAATAACTAAAAGGTTAACGTTGAAAAGGGGGTTGATATATATATATATATCTATCTTGATACATATATGTGCATACAAATTACAAGTAATTGACAAGACTCGTGGTATATTATCCAACTGGTGAGAAGTGATTAACGGGAAAGGGAGGTCAAAAGGTAAGTACAGACAGAGGGAGGGAAAGAAACACATCGTTATGGGAGGAATAACACCACTAGCACAAATTTGTCAGCACCTTCCGTTGTACAGTGAGAAAATACAAAAATACCATGATCAAAGGTTGACGGAGATAAAAGGGGACAGTGTGACACCAATCTGGCCAGAGGGTGGGTCATTCGACAAAAGAGTATTAGATCTAGTATCTACACACTTGTTAGCATGGTATAAGGGGAAACAACTGCAAAACAGAAGGGAAGCACTAGACCTATGGCGAATGTTTGAAGAAGTTACGCCTGCAGCAGAGGCAAATAAAGAGAAGGTGAACGAAACACAGAAAACACAGGAATAGGTAAGTGGAACCCCAAAGGGCGAGTGCACAACCACTACAGCTGAAGGCGATACAACTAAAATATATCCTCTAACGTCCAGACCAGCAGTAGGATATAGTGAGCCCCTGTACGTACCAGCATGGACAACGCCTACACCTGCAACAGGAGCAGTTGCCACAGTACCACCCCCCTATGATAAAGGAGGTTTGTATGGCCCAACAAGCGCACCCCCTGTGAATTTAGCACATATCACTGGAGAATTAGACCGCCAGCTAGCGCATGCACAGATGGAGATAACGCGGCTATGAGCATTGCGCAATAGGAGCCAGATGCTGCCAGGAGGAGGAGAAGTGCCACCATTAGCCATAGCGGATCTAACACCAACATTGAGCACAGCAGGGGAAGTGGCGCAAGCAATCTCAGAACCAGCACGGTCAGTATCATCGCAAGGAACACGCATACCACAAGGACAAGAGAAAGAGTGGCGGTCAGGGGAATTCCTGTTCAATGTAAATGACAAACCCGTGAGGATTATACGCCCACCCACCCCAGACAGTGAGAGAGGAGAAGGATGTGAAGGGAACAATGAGCAAGAATCAGAACCATTGCCAAACCGCCGGTACCCAGACATGCCATCGCCACCACTATGGCAGGGCAGGCTAAGACAGCGAGGGGAAAATATGATGGTAAGTAAGACAAAGAATGGTGCGGTAAGTAAGGTAGGGAAGAAACACAAGTTACAAATGCCATTGATACATAAAGGAGCAGGTAGGCCACATTACATTCCGTGGGCGCAAATGGATAAAAACAACTTGCTAAAGGTCCTCCCCCCAATGTCGGGAGGGGCTGAGAAATGGATACACGCCTTTGAGAAAAACACAGCAGGAGTGCCGCTAGCGATAGGGGATGTGAAGAGCTTATTAGTGTCAGCAATTGGTGACCAAGCAGACGCAGTGTGGGAAAAAGCCGGATTTCCCGGAGTAACGATGAGTTGTGACCGCCACGATGGATCGGTGTTCAATAATTTTCAAGCACAGGTATGGGATGCATTGAGGTGCATGTTTCCAGATATTCCAGATTTACATTTAGTGATGCAGTGCACAATGGAGGAGAACGAGGATCCTACGCAATTCATACTACGAGTGCAGGATTTATGGAGAAGCGAAACTGGCACGGTGTGGAACCAGTCCACCGCCTTGTTCTATTTTATCATCAAGAAGGGGCTCCCGAAGGAGGTGCAAAAGGCCTTGGACAAAATAGCTGGGATAGAAGCCAAGGGCTGGCCTGAAATACAGAGCATAATTGTGCACCACTGCAGGAGGATCAAAGAGAGAGAAAAGGAGATAGCACAAAAAAGGCTGGCAGACGAGGCAAAGCTGGTACAGAACAAATTAGTGAAGGTCGCCGCCGTTAACGCCAGCGCAACCAGAGACTGAGAAAACGAGGGGGACGAAGGAGCGGGAAACAGACCAGCAACAATAGCAGCACTGCGGGCCACAGGAGGACAAGGACAGTGGAACGGAGAAGAGAAATACAGTGGACAACAGTGGCAAGACAGACCAGCAAGAGGAAGAGGTGGGTACCGTGCCGAGAGGGGGGTTTGGAGGTATGGGAAATAGGGGATTTGGTGGCCAAGGAATGAGAGGCGGACCACAAGGGTTATGCTGGAACTGTGGAAGATGGGGACACTACTCTAGAGATTGTAGAATGCGGCCTTCAGGGTATTTCCAGGGGCAACAGCCCATGGAGAACGAACAAGGTTGGGGGTGTCCACACCCAGGTAGCCCCTACGGACTACCGATGGGAAGTGGGAGACAACAAGACTACTGCTGTAACGAACCTCAGGTACAGCAAGGACAGCAACCACCACCACAACCAATGATAAGACAAAATGCAGTGGGAAGCGCGACCAGTAATTGTTATGCAACATCTGCAAACGGTGCGCCCGCACCGTATCGTGGTGTGACCGTGATCAGAGATAATGTCTTCTCCGTGCCAGGGCAAGAAAGACATTCAGATTAGGACAGCCCACAGGGAACACTTGCGTGTCCAGTCCTATCCACCACCCTATGTGCAGAAGAGGAACCACTAGTGGGGGCAGAGATAGGAAATAAGCAGTTTATCTTTATGGTAGACTCTGGAGCAGAGAAATCATGTCTTATGGAAGGGCGGTTTCCGCTCTCAGGCAGGAATTTAGAGACGCAGGGGTTCTCTGGGGCTATTTTAAAAGTTCCTTACACTAAAGATCGGTGGGGGGAAAAACCGTGTGCGCACCCTTACTGTACCACAAAGACGCGCCAATCAACCTGCTGGGTAGAGATTTGTTGAACAAATTGAATATGACGATCTCATTTACAGAACGGAGAATAGTGTGCTCAACACCAGGAGTATGCCCAGTACAAGCAATGCTGATGATCAGCACAGTGATGAATGAAGTTGTGGTGCGAGGGGTACCCATTGATATAAGCATGTTCATATATGGTATCAAGGTGTTAGAATGAGTGGTGCCAGAGATAACGAGACAAGAATGGAGAACACCATCAGATTTCATATTCCGCCCAATTGCACACACAGACATTGTACAAGGCACGATAATGTCCATAGACATTGAGGCAGTTCAAGTATCCAGCAAATGTATTGTGATCATAGGACTGGACGCGCAGGGGTGCGAGTGGAGGACTGTGTTATGCATAGACCCAAACATAATGCTACGAGACATAACAGATGACGAGTTGTTCACTGATGGTGAGGATGATGGAGAAATAATAATGGAAATAAGCATACCATGTGATATTATGGTCCAATACAGAGAGGTACATAACCCATTGATGGCTAGTGTTAAAGCCCCACTGACTATATTTGAGGAAGACATGACAAAAGTAGCACCTGAAATTTGGACTTCCGGGCCCCACGATGTAGGGCTGCTGCATGAGGTGACACCAATAAAGATAAAACTCAAGCCAGGTGCAATGTTGCAGAGAGTAAAACAATATCCCATATCAAAAGAAGAGGAGGAGGGGATTAGAGAGACCATAAATGCACTCCTGAAACAAGGCATCATAGTGCCATCAAGGTCCCCATGTAATACAGCAATTTTCCCGATCAAAAAAGCAAAGGGAGGGGCGTGGAGGGTGATCCAAGATATCCGCCCACTCAATGACGTCATTCAAAAAGGGTTCCCATTAGTGCCTAACCCGGCATCAATATTGTGCAGTGTGACAAAAGAATCAACATGTTTTACTGTAATTGACTTGAAGAACGCTTTCTTCTCCATACCACTTGACCCAGGATCTCAGTACCTGACAGCGTTCACAATAGGGAACAACAGATATGAACACCGCCAACTTCCGCAAGGGTATTGTGAAAGCCCCAGCATTTTGAACAGGGCGTTACGGGAAGACATTGGAAACATAGATGTAGAGAGCACCATCATTCAATACGTAGACGATTTGCTCGTCTGTAGCCATACAGAAGAAAAGTGTCGAGAAGACTCAGTAGCACTACTGAATGTGCTAGCTGCCAAAGGATACAAGGTAGACAAAGGGAAATTGCAATACTGCCTGCCGAGGTTGTATACCTCGGACAGTTAATATCAAAAGATGGGAAGCGAATACTCCCAGACAGAGCAGCTGCTATACGCAACATAATAATACCAAAAACTGTGAAAGACATGCAAACATTTCTTGGCATTTGTAATTATTGCCGAGCATGGATCCTTGATTACGCGGCATATACACGCCCCCTACTGCAAGCATTAAAAGAGGCACAGAAGAATAGGGCGACAATAAAATGGACGCATGAAATGATAATACAGTACTCGAAATTAAAAGACCTCATCGCTGACGCCCCAGTCCTCGCGAACCCAGATTATGAGAGGGAATTTTTCTTGTTTTCACACTGCAATGGGACACTGATGACAGCAGTACTGACACAGAAGACATCACTAGGTCACAAACCATTGGCTTACTACAGTGGGACACTAGATCCAGTAATGCAAGGTCATTTCGCGTGCGAACAGGCCCTCGCATCTGCGGCCTTCGCGATCGATTGAAAAAAGCACCACCATTGTCATGGGATGTTCGGTAACGCTATATGCGGAGCATTCCCTGTTCGCCAAACCTTGAGCGATCAAAATCAACATTAACGACACAAAGAGCAACAGCATATGAAGTAATAATTTCAAACCCCAACGTACACGTTGTGAGGTGCAAGACAGTGAACCCAGCAATATTTAGTACGGAGCCATGCAAGACAGAGGACATACAAGAACACGATTGTGCCACATATGAGGGGGAAGGTGACAAAATCCCTAAAGCAAGTGAAAATGCCCTACAGGAAGGAGAAATATATTTCATAGATGGGTCAGCATCAATAAACCCCGAGACAGGGGAAAAACATGTTGGAATGGCAGTAGTGCGAATGGAGGAAGATGAATATGAGACAATTGTGCAAAAGCGCCCCCCATCCCATTATTCAGCACAGGCAGCAGAATTAACTGCCTTGATTGTAGCCCTGCGCACCGCCAAAGGCTGTGCGGTGACAATATACTCAGACTCAGCCTATGCAACTACCACGGTGCACTCAGGACTGTCACGGTGGCGTAGAAGAGGATTCAGGAGGGCAGACGGTTCTCCAGTACAGCATGCAACATTGTTGAATGAACTGATAGATGCATTAGCAGTACCATCGGTAGTGGCAGTGGTGAAATGCCAAGCCCATACCAACAACATAGACGCAATCTCATTGGGAAACGCGGCAGCCGACGCAGCCACGAAGGAGGCCTCGTATTTCAATGTGACACCATCACTTGAGTGCATCACAAAAGCAGCAACCACAGACCCACGAGAGGAAGCATACAATAATACCCCAATAGCGCAGATAATAGAGTTACAAAAACGAGCGTCCCAAGAGGAGCAAGAACTGTGGAGCAAACGGGGATGTACACAATCAGCCACAGATCTCATTTGGATACAAGAGACGACAGGAAAGGTTGTAATGGCCATAGAGTTACTAGAAATAGCATTCCAACAGTTGCATTTCCCCGGCCATGTAGCAAAACAACACATTGCTGCAGACATTCAGGAACACTGGTTCGTCCCCAATTTACAAGAGCACCTGTCAAAAGTCATTGTAGAATGTATAACATGCCAAACATATAATTCTGGAATGACATTAAGAACACTGCGTGGTACCTTGCCCCGACCAACAGGACCATTTAGAGAGCTCCACATAGACTATGCTGATATGGGAGAGCGGTGTAACGGAGCAAGATATTTGATTGTGGTGGTGTGCCCCTTTTCAAGGTGGGTGGAAGCAGGCCCATGTCCCCACCCAGACGCAAAATGTGCGGCCAAATTCCTTGTGCGGGAGGTGTTTTTGCGATGGGGGATATGCGAGGTGATTAGATCAGACAATGGCACGCACTTTGTGAATGACCTCTTTAAGGAAGTGACATCACTTTTGGGGGTGAAGCACAAATTATGCTCAATTTATCACCCAATGGCGAATGGGGTGGTAGAAAAGATCAACAGATTATTGAAGAGTAAATTGTCTAAGTTGTGTAACACATTGAAAAAGAACTGGGTTTATTGCTTGCCCCTAGCACTGTTCCAACTCAGGACGCAGCCATGTAAAGACCACCACCTAAGCCCCCAAGAAATTGTGACTGGGAGGCGAATACACACACCAGTATCCGCAATTAGAAGAGCTCTGGACGCGCACAGGGCTGCCACAGTGCTGGGGAAAGAGTTCAAGGAATACCTAACCCAGTTAACACGCGCAGTACGCAGCATAGCGCAACAAATTGCACCGCCTTTTACTGAAAATGTGATGACTGATACTACTACACCGGCCACAGATAGTTCAAGTGGGCCACTAATGCCAGGGACACATGTGTATGTCCGCAGCTTTGTGAGAAGGTGGAATTCACCCAGGTTTCATGGCCCCTACGAGGTCATTTATAGTACACCCACCGCGGTGAAAGTGAAAGGATTGAAGTATTGGGTGCACTTATCCGATGTGAGGAGGGCACACGATAGTACAATCCCCCAGGAGGAGCAAGACAGTGCTACTGGGACAACAAATGAGGTTGAAGGAAAATAACAAAAGAGTCAGTAAAAGAATATGCAGAGATAAAAATGATGATATGTATTTTGTTCTGCACAGCTTACTTCCTCCTTCTTTCTTTTCTGTCTCTTTCCCCCTCTTCTCTTCAATTGGCCAAGCATATTGTCTATATACCTCAACTATCTCTCCCCCTCTATCTCCCACCTTCATTTTTTTGATGGTTGTCTCTACAGCAAAAGTACATGAACGATAGTGTAACAGTACAAGCCTGACAGAAAATAATGATTAAACGTGAAGTTGAACAAGAATGTAAATATATGTATATATATTGTGATGACTTAACAAATTTATATCACCTCTCCAGGTGAACAATGGCCCAACGACCCAAGATCGGAGAGAGCGAATTAATGTTAGATAGCGATAGGGTCACCATTAGGGCTAAAAGGTTCAGTGATGTTGAATGCGTTTTGAAATGTGCTGCAATTTATATTTCAGTGATGTTTTTTGCAGCTTGGTACTATACCCTTTTATCTCTTGTTGATGACATGCAAAGGGTGGGGGAGCGGGGCTAACATGATAGGAGGAGGATCACAAATGATATGGACTGGGGTGAAGACTATATGGCAGGAGTCACATGAAATTAATGTTAACAAAACAGATGGAATGCAACCCTCAGAATACATCGCTGTGGGATCAACAAGTGTGTCAGTGTTACATTTCGATGTAAATATGAGTAATGCTTATGGATATAACGAATATGATGGAGATTATTATTGGACAAATGATTTAATTAACACTAGTATTAATGCACAGACAACCATATACCCTACCTCACACAGTTTTGCCGCTACTGATGATGATACATATGCCATATTGAATAGTAATGATACAACATGGGCTGGGATGTTTCCAATACATTACAAAAGGGTGAAAAACAATGATCAGGAAGGGAGGAGGAGGAGAAAAAGGGGGACGGGAGGGAAAAGATACGACATCTATCACGACCTGGGGTTAGATGAAATAGAAGATCCCAGCCACCCTGATCAATCAAATAAATGGCATTCTGACATGAGTGCCATGGCGAAGCAAGCAACAAATGAGAGCTGCTACGTCTGTTCACTCATCCCGCATGCATGAGGAACACCAAAAACGTTAGTACCACAGGAAGTGCCCTTGTCGAAGGCCCAATATTTGATTCATCTGGTTTTATGCAGAATAAAGAGCACATTCCAGGCACACACTGTCACATTGGAAAAACTGGAGAATGAGAAAACATGCACAAGCCGGCGCCAAGGAGTAATTTGCCTCGGGGAACCATTTCTTGTCATCAAGGGGACACGATTTGCAGAAAATAAATGGCACGAAGAAACAATACAATGCAAAGCCGAAGCGCTTCGAGGCCTACCAAATGACATTTTCCAATGGATAAAAGGGGCATGTAACCCCATCTGGTCGCAACATGTCGCAAAGCTAACATGGGTCACAACATTAGAAAAACCTATCAAAATACAAAAAGAAGTGCCACATGAACTGTGTTTCCGTGGGGAAGGGAAAGTGAACATGGGGGAAGCAAGGAGATGTAACAAAACAGTAATAATTTCCGACATGAAGAAAGGCACAGCTGCACTAATGGACATGTATTGGGTTTGCAGCAAACAAGCTTACCTGCACCTCCCCGCATCGTGGAAAGGAACATGTGCTTTAGCGACACTCCACACAGCCCTGATGGTAATACCAGAGAGCCACATCCAAGGGGCAGCAGAGCAATCGGCTGAATAATCGGCAGCGCCCCAACTAATGAGAACAGAACTCCAGCATATGAACTATTGTCAGAATATGAACTAAAGAAAAGATTGACACGAAGTAAAAGATCCTCCAATTGCATCTCATCCGAATCATCGAAACTCCTTGCTGAGATCCCGCAGAAATACAAGCTCTTTTCATCAGCAGAGATGCTCTTTGCCTCACTTCTTGCCCCTGGACTACAAGCACGAGCAAACGCCGAATGGTTGCAGATCGTGCGCTGGGAGCTCATTCAATTGGCTAACAAAACTGAAGAGGGGTTCAACGTGATAAAGATAGAGCTCCGCGCGTTGCGCCTAATGACAAAGCAAAATAGATATGTCCTCGATCTCCTCACAGCAATGGACGGTGGTGTTTGCCGAAAAATTGGGGGGGCGTGTTGCACATTCGTGCCAACTGAAGACGCTGATAACGGGACACTCTCCCATGTGATAAACGCAGTGCACAATTTAGGGGAGAGAGTGAGAGCGGAAGGAGGAGCAGAAGAAAGTACATGGTTCGACAATTTGTTCAGCTGGATACCATCATGGGTAAATGTGGCAATGAAAATACTGATCCCGATCATCGTTTTTGTGCTCCTGTTCTTTTGTGTGTGCCAACTGGGACTACAGTGTTGTGAGAAAAGCATGCCAACCTCGGCTATGATGATGGTGACAATGGGCCGACCGACAACGGTAGCTACCATGATAGATGCACAAATGCAAACAGGGGAATACACCACACCACAATACCAGCAATTTACAGGCAATATGGGGATATAGAGGATAAATTGCATTACACGACGATAAAGGAACCAAGAGAGTTGCAATGGTACCAAAAAGGATGGGTAGATCTAGATGGGGATGGAGGCATTTATTTAATGTGTACCCCAGATGAATATGCCAGAAGAGGGAACAGACTTAGAAGCGTTTGCAGAGCTTGGATGCCCATTAAAGGTACCCCCGCGTGGGACGAGGCGGTGGCAGAGGTTGAGTACTACCGAAGGGAGAATGAAAAGAATAAAAAGTAGAAGTATTTGTTACTTTAGATGTAACGAAAGGGGGGAATGTGTGGGAGCGAGGGGCCAATGGGCCCCTCTCTACCATCACTTCTCAGTACAAAACTTGGACCAAGTGCCTCTAGTGGTCGGTACGCCCCTCGCCCTTATGCAATACTAACTTTTGTTTCTATCCGCGTAGATGGGACCACCGAGCAGGACACAGGGCATCCATTTTCTGTACCCCCTTTCGACTCCATCTTGGTAACTAGGCCTCACTGCGATAGTACAAAATGCATCTTTCCCTTTTGCCCGCCGCTGTAGCTCGGAGGACATGGCCCTACCCTCGTCCCCACTTCAACTGGAAAACTCTGCTGCTCCATTCTCACGCTGAGGCCGGAGCTGCTTGCAACAAATAATAAATGTAACACATCCCTTTTCCTCTGAGATCACTGTCCTGCATGTGAACCAACATGAGCCAAGCACATAGCTCGTCTATCTCCACAAAAGTGTCCTTGCCCTCTTACCCTCGCCAGTTGAAACTTATTGCCATTCTAACCCTGTGTCCTTGCAAGGCATCCTTTTCATGTGCCAGACGGCCAACCTCACTATGAAGCCCACCCAACAGACCCCCAACTAACATTAGACCCTTGTGCAGTATATCGTGCCCAATACTAACAAGTGCCACATACCTGAGATTCTTGTGAGACTAACCCTATAGTTCAATGACAGTATTATAGTGGTCAAGACCCGTAAACCTGTGACCTGTGTAACCCAAATGTGTAGATGGTATAAACCCTTGAGTGATTTGTATAACGCCATGATACACTACTGAGAGTCTTTTTGATCAACTGTTATTTAGTGCATGCATTATTCAGAATGTATTTTCTTAACTTAGATAGTGACCACCTTGTCTCACAGCGACCTGACCTTCACCCATCTGGAGCACAAATGTTTGACGTCAATCCTCCCGCCAACCAAGCAACCAACCCGGAGGAAGAGATGATGCCCACACCTAAGTCACCATCACGGCTGACCAATCCTGGTCCAACGTAGCATCATATGTAAAAATGTAGATATACTATATAAATGTGTTGTAACCTTGATGTGGTCAGAGCGCTCTCAGAGATTTAGATAAACTTTCCTCAACCTCTCGCAGCCTGCGCTTTATGGCCTTATTCCCTGCCCAGGGAGTGTCTGTTTTATTCATTTTTACACGTGTGAGTCAGGGTGGGCACAAACACATGCCTGGCTTCACCTTGAAGCAATAGTGTAAGACTCTAGCTCTTTTTACTTTGTTGGTAATGCCATTTACAGTACATTAAGCGTTGCCATTTTAAATATTACCATGCAGTTCTATGTGTCTATGCATTCCTTTTTTCTGCTCGTCTCATAAACTAATGCCAATGATCAAATAGTTTGGCATGCTTTCTTTATCTTTTTGTTTATACAACTCACCTGTGAAGCAGACTCAAATACTACCAATCACACCATTCTCATTCTCAGTTGCAGCTTGCAGCCTGTAGGCGGTCCCCCCTTTCTCTCAGTGATGTTTCCATTGCCCTCTGACACAATGTATAATGTGTTTTATGCCTGGTCCATTCTGCTGAAATGTGGATGTATTTGTTCAAAACGACCCTTTGTGGCCTCTGGTTTGTTAGCTCTAGCCATTGCTGCATAGAAAGTTGACAAATCAATGTGAAGTGACTCACCTTTGCATAGTTGCCTAGGAATGTCTTAAAATGGTACTCTATAATCCCTTTTCATTTCATTCAAAAGGATCAGTCTACATATTTTGGCAGTCAGCTACATATATTTAATGGCGACCACGTATCCACCTTCAACATTGTTCACCTGTTTTTCACATTTTTTGTTTTGACGTGTAATCCTTTTGTCAGTTGTATGAGTTGCACATCCTGCTTGTTAGTCATATATATGCTGGCAATTCTCAATTACTGACCTTGAAATTGGAGGTGTGCGAATTCCCCCCAAATGTGACCCATGGAAATTCTCAGATAACGGGTCCAACGGTTTGGTAACCCGTGAAATTCTTTTGGTGACTTTTGGGGATGTGACTCAAGCCCCCTCATACCAAAACAGCCCCTAATGGCCTCCCTCCCAAACCGGCAGTACCCCTCAGTATACCCCACCACTTCAAGAATGGTTAACACCTTTTTTTCTATTTCCAGCACTGCAGTGCTGGAAATAAAAAAAAACACGTTTAACATATGTCAAATCTATGGGGGGGCCTGACAGCCCACAGTTCATAAATGGGGAATATCATTGGGCCATGGAGGGGATTTCAATAAACAGCTCTCCGTCTGAGGGACCTCCTTCCTTTCTGCTGGGTAAACTCAAACTCCCCCAGACTAACCCACGGGGAAGTTCCGAAAGTTTGCATTGATTAATTGAGGGAGGCACAATAGATTTTGGAGGAGTCAGCTGCAGAGTCAAGCTGCAGTTGGAGGAGGATTGCTGGTCGGTGCGCAGTCTGCTTTCACTGCTTTTCGTTGTGAGGAGGAGCTGGGTACAAATACCTCCTTTAAGCGCAGAAACTGCAGTGGCAATCTGCAGTTGGAGTAGGATGGCTGGTCGGTGTGCAGTCTGCTTTCACTGCTTTTCGTTTTGAGTAGGAGCTGGGTCCAATTACCTCCTTTCAGTGCAGAGCGCCTCGAAGTCAGCTGCAGATTCAAGCTGCAGTTGTTGGCAGTGTGTGGCAGGGAGTGGCCGCGTGGCGGCCTTAGCTTTCGCATGGACCCAAAGCCGCACTGGTGATCTGGGCAGTTGTGTAACTCACAGGCTCCTTACTTTGCCTACCTACCTCTCAGCGGTTAACCTCTTGCCGGAAGTGGTCTGCTGAGGTCTGCTCTGTGGAGTGCCTGTGGCCTGGAGCAGAGATACATGCAAAAAATCTAAATAATCTCAAACACTGTCTGAGACTGTGCCTCGGATGAAACAAGCAGAGCAAATGGGAACACGCACTCTGAGGCAGTTGAAACTACAAGGTGCCACCTCCACAACACAGACGTCTGAAGCAGACCCAGACGTCAAGGTGAGCTTGTCCACTCTTTCCCCTCCTCTACACACTAAATGTATACCTCTTGAAAAGACAAAGCGGGGCTTATTACCAACTCTAGATTTGACTGATGGTGGAATGTTGGAAGTGGGTGATGAAGTGCCTCATTTGCCTCAGTCAACCCTAGAGGTTCCAGGCATAGAATGCACACCTACGAGCTCGAACAGCTTGACTAGGGCCAATCTCCCAGACACCTTGGGGAGGGTGAGAGGGCTCATTAGAGAAGAGGTAAATGACCTAATAGCCCCCCCTTAACAGCGCTGCTGTGGGGCAAGAGAGTGGCGCTACCCAGCTGAAATTTAGACTGGATAATGTCCCCAATTTTGTACCCTTAGAGGGAGAACACCCAGCATAGGGTGTGGGGGTATAGTTGCTGCCGGAAGCCTCAAACTTTAAGATGCTTGATGCTAGTCTGACGTCGACTTCAATGCTGGCGATGCGATTATCGTGGGATGATGCTGTCATCCAAGCTACCTTGGATGGGAAAGCCTTAAAAAAACAAAATTCTACATGTGCTTTGAGCATCTCGGAAATAGACAACCCACCTGCCCTCCACTCAAAGAATCTTTGTGCTACCTCAACTAACCTCTTAAGAGAAGGGGAATTCCTACAGGAGGGGCATGGGGGGAGGCCAATGCACCAAATATCTTTCTGACTCTATTATCATAGGAAAGTGTTTTGAAAGAACAGAGGCATCTTTCCGTCCTTTCCTCAACTCCATCTGCAGCATCTACCGTGACTAGCCTAAATGAGTCTGTATTCTCACCGAATACATTCCTTTGGGATGCTCAGGGATCGACCACTTCGGCAGCTCAGACTCAAAGCATAATGTCAGCCCTCACAATCTTGGTGGCCCCTTTTATTAATCAGTCAATGAAAACTATAAAGATCAAGCCTCCCTTTCGGCAATGGTACATTCAAAGTTGATCTTCCTAGATTCAGTCATAGCAATGGTCCAAGCCAGATTGAATAGGGAAGCTGAACAATCAAGTCAATGGCAACATCGCCTGTGTGGTATAGCAAGAGAAGAGCTAACTGATGAAATTGGGATGATGAAGGCTATTCTGGAATCGCAGAAACGGATGCAAGTAATGTATAACTCAGACAAAAAAGCCTCAAAAACAAGTGGAGAGAACTGTGAATCCACATGGAAGAAATCTGGGACCACGTTGAAAGAGACAATACGGATCCCTAATGAGGCCGATACCCGACCCCAAGAAAGATCAAGAAATGATGCAGCCACTGGGAAAAGAGAATCCCAAATAAAACACAAAAGAGGGGTACTTCCAAAGTTATCGAGGCGAGAGAAGTGGGCCCAATAGAGGACGTCGAGGTAAGAGAAACAACCCCAATACAGAAAGCAAATGACCAAGAGTCGATATCCTTGATGTACAACCTACAACATGTGAGGCCATTGAACAATCAGATGAAAGTGGCAAGGTGAAATGCGCCAATGAAATCTTCCCCATTTTTCTAAAAATATTGTGCCAGATAAGAGACAAATATCGAATGCCTCTAGAGCCTTCTTTGGTAATTTGAAAACACCCTCGCCGCCACCGAGACCTGTCCGGCTACGATCCAAAGAAAAGAGACCAAAGAAGGTTTAATGGAAATAACAGCACCAATTTGGAGTTCAGATAATGAGGAGGAGGAAGGGGCAAATTAAACCTCCAAATTGCTGAAAACCAAATGGTATCCCGCTTGGAGTTCTCTATTTATTCCATTGAATCCACCAATGAAGCGCTGGAAAGAGACCAAGCGACCCCTAGTGAGGACTCGCAAATAGAGCATAGATCGGCTGATGTCTGCGGAAATTATTGTTAAGGCTCCAAACTATTCGAGAGCCCAAGATGGGGTGTTTCAAACCTTGACCCAAAAAAGAGCTGTGGCCGAGAAACAATTTCAACTAAAAACAAGGAGCTCGTTAAGCATCCTCTGGTTCAACAAATACCCATATGGAAAAACCAGATTGTTAAACAGAAGTTAAATAAAAAGGAGGTAATAACTCTATCCCTGGAGCGTCTGCTTCACTCAAATGATGGTCTTATCCTTAATCGTAGGAATGTAATGACCTTATTGCACCACATTCCTAATCTCTGTTTGATCTATTCGGATGACATTCTATTGGTTGAGTTTGTGAGGGAATCCCGAATGGACTGGGTGATTTTGCATCTGAGAACAAACCTAATAAAACGGACCTTGTGGGAAGCAGCCCCAATGTTCCTGCCACTAGGGTTTGAGCTCAAACAGGAGATGGTAGGCCCATGGGTTCCGTCAGGTAACAACATTACTACAACCAATTGTAATTGTAATTGTTTATTTGTAAAGCGCTTATACACAAGTGAAGTGCTTCAAAACGCTTCAATGCGGGAAGGGAATACATTCGTCATTCTTAGGCCTTGAGGATTTATAATGTTCAAACAACAATAGCTAGCATACTAGCCCAGAGGCATATCTACTAGTGAAGGTCTTGGCCAAGAGTGAGGGGATAAGAGGGGCTGGGGGGAGAAACATACAGATCAATAAACTACAGTACTGCCCTGGCAACATTTCAGATTGCTTGGTGGTTGGTCATCCAATGGGCCTATGCATGAGTATTTCAAGCACAACCAAGCTAGGGAGGACCGGACAGACAGACTTGCAAGGTCTAGAACTTTCAAGGTCGTGGAAGTGCGCAGAGCACGAAGTGCGCGGGAGGGGGACAAGTGTGCCCAGTCCACCACAGGCCTGGGTTAAGTGCAGATTGGTTGCCCCTCTCATGGAGCATATTGCAGTAGTGCCAGGCAGAGTGCAGAGGCCTGCAAGCAAGTTCAGGACTGGTAGGGGAGCCTGGAACCTGTGAGGCCCTGGAGGTGCACCAGGCAACCAGTCAGCTAACTGAGCAGGTTGGGGAAGAGAAGGAAGGAGGGAAAGAAGCGAAGAGAAATGAGGTTAGCAGGGGAGAGGGAGAAAGAGGAAGAGGCAAGGTAGGTCTTCAGGAGTTTCCGGAACTTAAGGAGGTCCGGCTGAAGACAAAGAGAGGTAGGTAGGCTGTTGCAGAGAGATGCACCTTCAGAGGATAAGGATCTACCCCCAAATTGCTGTTTGGAGAAAGGAGGCCGAGCGGAGGGCTCTAGAATGAGAGTATTTGGGGAGAGCGTGTTGTAGATATTAGGGGCCCTTGCCCCAGAAAGCCTTGTGGACTATGCAGATGGTGTTGAAATTGATCCTTGCGGCCACAGGGAGCCAGTGGCGTGATTTCAGTGCCGGAGAGAAGCGGACCCTGGGCTTGAGGCCAAGGATAAGTCTTGCGGTTCTGTTTGGATAAGTTGAAGAGGTCTGGGAGTAGAAGTAGGAAGATTGAGAAAGAGACTGTTTCAGTAGTCCATTCTGTAGAGAACCAGGGCTCTGGAGACAGTGAGCCTCTGGGGGAAGGTGAGAAAAGGTAGAATACCTCTGAGCAGGTGAAGTTGGTAGTGTGACTTTTTGGACATGTCCAAGATGTGAGAAGAGAAGGAGAGAGTAGAGTTGAAGATGACCCCCAGATTTTATGCCTCACTGGTGGGTGTGTGTGAAGGACCAAAGGAGGCTGGCCAGAGTGAGAGTGGAAAAGTGGAAGCTGGGGTCCCAATGAGGACGATCTCTGGCTTGCTGGCAGAGATTGTTAGCAGCACACCAGGACTGAATAGCAGACAGACAGTCAGGAATGAGCAAGGTGGAGGAAGAGGCCGAGGGTAGCCTGAAAGAGAGCTGTGTGTCATCCGCATAGCATTGAAAGTTGGAGGTGAAAGCAGAGATCTTATGGGCCAAAGGGGCCATGTAGACATTGAAAACCCAGGGGGATAGATTAGATCCCTAGGGCACACCACAAGTAGAGAGAGTGATAGCGGAGCGAAAGGACCCAAGTTCCACCGTTAAGGACGGTCAGAGAGAAAGGACGCGAGCCACGCCAGGGCCTGATCTGTGAAGCCCAGGGTATCACGGAGACGGAAGATCTGGATGGTGTGGATCACTGTATCAAAAGCGCAAGAGAGGTCAAGGAGAATGAGGACAGACCGAGTGTTAGAGTCAAGGTTTGAGAGAAGGTCTTCACGGGTGTTAAGAAGAGCAGTTTCCATGCATCTGGATGCTCTATAGCCAGACTGATGGTCATGGAGACAACCAACAGATTCAGTGTGGAAGGCAAGCTGAGAGATAGCCAACCTCTCCAGGAGTTTGCCCAGGAAAGGAGTGATGGATATGGAACAGAAGGGTGGTCAGAGGGGTTTTTGAGCAGTGGGTGCACAAGAGAATGCTTGCAGGAAGTGATGGTACCAATGATGAACATGACCAACATGAGCTAGCAAGAAAACCTCATAGGTTTAGCATACCGAGATCTGGCATACAATCTGATAAATGGGAAAGTTCCTGTGAGGTAAAGGGTCGAGAATAACCTGTCCTAAAAGGCGGACCTCTGAATGTAACCTTCTCCCGTCTAAAATCGGACAAAAGGAGGGCAGAAGAAACGCAATACAGTGCCGCTTGTGATTATCAAATGGAAGAATGGGCCTGGCTTCCGATAGCCCTTTCACACTCTCAAGACCAATAGCGTGATATAAACAGTCACTTGGAGTCTATGCAAGTTGGCTGTTGGAACACAAGAGGGTTCATCCACCTTTTCAACAATGAGGAGCAAGATTTGAAAACCTTTGACATCCTATGTTTCCAGGAATCCTGATTAAGAGAAGCTCCAATATGTGAGGGATATATAACATTTCTCAATCCAGCTAAAAAAGGCCCAACAGGTAGACCATTTTCTGGTCTCTTAACTTTGATTAAAATGGGACGAGGAATTGTGATGCAAAAACATTATACTCCCAACCCTTGGATCCAAGTGCTTAGGTTGGAAATCAGGCAAAAGATGAAAGCTCCTAAGCTAATTCTGTACTTGCTGAACTTGTATTGGAATCCGGCAAAAGTGAAGGAAGAAGTGTTCATAAAATGTGTAGTAGATCTGATAGATCAGGCGCATGTGGACTTTGTGAATCCCTATATTATACTTTGTGGAGACTTGAACATCAGGTGTATTGATAATAACCAATAATAGCTACCATCTTGTAGCGCCTGGACTATGGAAACACACTCCTCGCAGGTGCAAGTAAGCAAAGCATGCACAAATTCCAACTGGTCCAAAATAATGCAATCAGAACGATTATACAAAAAACAAGAAATGAACACATCAGTGAAGCCAGACGGGACCTCCACTGGCTGAAAATGGAGGACTGTGTACATTTTAAGTCCTTATGCCTAACACACAAGTGTCTTTATGGCAAAGCACCAGCCTATCTGAAGTCCAAAGTCACTTTTTACAACCCTTCCAGGGCACTAAGATCAGGAGCCAAGGGCCTGATAACAACCTTGAAACATAAAAAAGAACTTGCCGTGGGTAGAGCTTTCCCCAACTAAGCAGCAGTCAACTGGAACAAACTGCTGATCTGTCTTAGGTTGGAGACTAATCACTCCTCCTTTCGTAAAAATCTTAAAACTGTGCTTTTCAAGTAAACCACTTTGTAAGATCCCTGGCCTTGAAAAATGTCCCTACTCTACCTGTATCGTGATCTGTCCTGTTTTACGTTGTGTTACTATTCGTCTGTCCCTGTCTCCATGTATGCGCCCCGATGCCTGCGGGCAGTCGGCGCAATACAAATAAACAAATAAATAAATAAAAATAAAATAAGGGGGCCTCCATAAAATCTGCTGAAGCCGTACAGCCCCTAAGGGAGCTAGTGCACAAACATGGTTACAAGAGATGGAGGCCAGAGAGCTCCAGATGCTTAATGGTCAAGCAATGGGGGGTATCCTGGCTAAAACCTCCTGGTAATGTGGTCACCTTAAAACCACATTAGACAATTTCTTCATCTCAGGTAATTTCCTATGAGGGGTCATGTCACTGGAGATAGTCCAAACAGAATTCAGTGATCATGCCCTCTTGAAGTTAAGTTGGACAGGGACGGCAAATGTGAAGACTGATTGTAAATGCATTGACGTTCGGGTCTCCCAAGGTAGAAATAGATTGTGTATTAAACCACACACTACAACGGAATTCAGAGATTTAGTGGACCAAGATAGTACAACTCTGCACTACGTGCCCTTAATCACAATATTTGAACAAGTTGATTCTAGAGAGAAAATACATTAATTCTCCCGAAAACATAGATCCAGCAACAAATTGGTGGAGGAACAGAAGAGATTTAGGTTAGAAATGAGAGCGCTAAATAGTGTCCCTGGGATCACACGAACTTTGAATAAGGAAAAACGAAGGCCGCAATATAAAAACTGGCTTCTATCCTTCAAAGCCAAAAGATCCAAACAAGAGGCGGAGAATTTACTAAATGTTTTATGCAAGAAAAATTCCTGCTTCACATGAGAATTGATAAACAAGGTGGCCACTCCCCAGGAAGCGCTACAAGTGTCGGCAGTCTCTGAAGAACAGTGGGTCGAACATTTTGGATCCTTCTTTGCCTTTTAACGGCCAAGTGGGAGGAACTGGAAAAGCTTGACCCAATACTGTGGTCTTGGCAACGGACAAAAATTATATCTTGAGCTTGATTATGAAATTAAGTACTTCAAGAGCTCACGGCCCTGATGGCCTAACAAATAATATTTTAAAACAGGCCCCTGCTATATGGACCCAGTTTGTATTCCTATTATTCCATAAAATAGCAAAAGAGAAAAGGGTTCCTTTGTCATGGAAAAAGGCCCTTATAAAACCAATTTTCAAAAAGGACGACAGAACAAACCCAAAAGATCATTGACCAATTGCCCTGTTAGATAATCTAGGAAAGCTCTTTACATCCCTTATATTGCAACATCTAACCAAATTAGCCAATAAATCAGGACGCTTAGACCCTCGAGAGACAGAATTTATTAAGTGTATAGGAACCTCCGTAAATCTTTTCCTGTTGAATCTGCTCAACCACCAGGCAACCAGAAAGAGAACAAAACTCTATATTGCATTTGTGGATCTGGAACAGGCTTTTGACAGCATTAACAGGGAAAGTCTATGGGCTAAATTGAATAACTGGAATTGCCCTCCGCATCAGATTCAGGCCATAAGAGAACTGTAATCCGGAACAACAATGCAGGTTAGACTGAACCTGCAGGGTTCATTATCTAAGAATATCGAGACAAATCAGGGACTGAAGCAAGGCTGCCTGCTAGCGCCAGCCTTGTTTAATCTATATTTATCAGATCTGGCTTTCACCCGAAGCAAAGTAGCTGCTTTTCCATCAAAGCACAATGGAACCCTGATACCCTGGATCCTATACGCGGAGGATCTGATTCTGATAGATAAACCTCCCATAGGTCTCCAACATATATTAAATTGCCTTCAGGACTATATGGTTGCTAATGGCCTAAGAATCAATGTTAAAAAATCTAAAATGATGGTCTTGAATGCTAACAAATGCAACCAAAAGCCGACATTTAAATGATTGGTTGCCAAAGAAGCCCTGGAGTGCATTAATTCCATCACATAACTGGGGGTACGCCTTAACCAAAGCCTAATTGAAACGCCATGGGCACTGGGACTAAGAACTAAAGTAAAAAATGTTGCTGCGCAAGGAATGGTTCTCTGGCAAATTTACATTGATTCCACTCCTTACTTTCTATAATCAGAAACTAAGCCAAATTCTCTCCTATGGTGTGGAAACCGGACTGAATCTTCCCAGGCAAGTTTGGGAGATCCTAGAAGGAGCGTTTTGGAAGAGGGTTTTGCAACTAACGAGAAGCCTACCTGTGACATGTATTAGATTTGAATTGGGTTTGCAATCTCTATATTCAATATCCTTACGGATGTCGATAACCCTGTTCCAAAAATCTCTTATACCCCAAACATCACCTCCAGTGTATATTTTAAGTGGCTGTCCAAAGAGGTGGAATGGCCTTTGGACTATTGGAAAGCAAAGTGTACTGCTTGTTTGTCAAAAATGAATCTATCTTCTGAGCTTTTAGTACTTAATCCAATGGCTGTTAAAAGGAAATTACAACGCCATGATTGGATATTAACTCAATAAAAAAGAAACCAATGTTTGCTGATGAAGGACTATAGTGGAGAAAGTAGAGCATTGAAAATGATATCTAAATACCTGGAGAAATTCCCTAGTCTAACATACAGAGGGCAGTTTATGAGAGTCGGATTAATCCTGTATTTTACTAAAGAGATTCTGGGCGCTCGCAAACAAATAGGAAAACATGCCCTCACCTGTGGATTCTTTGAAAAGCAAGATGTGGTAGAAACGTTGAAACACCTAATAGTATCATGTGTGGGGCTAACTGCTCTAAGAACGTATTCATTAGGAATCTTCTTTGACAGAGTAAATACAGCATCAACGGATCAATTGTGTAGGATGCTCTTATTAGGTGAAAATCCATCTGTGATTTCTTCAGTGGTGACATTTTTAAATGAACTCCTTAAGGGTGAGAGAATTTGATATAATAGGGGAAAGTAAATACAAAGGTGTTGGTGTAGGGTTCTTTGGGAAAAAAATAATTCTTGGCTTGCACATTTTCTTGAATTTTGTACCGGCAACTTGACCTCCATTTGGAATACTTATTTTCTTTTATGATGTTTCTATGATGAAATGATGTGTAATGGTCTGGAAATGTTAAATGTTTGAAATAAACCAATAAAACATAAAAAAAAAGATTTTTCGAGTTTATTAATTAAAGCAGTCATGCTATATGCAATTGAATTGACATCTTTGGCTGTAATGGTGGGTAGAGGATCTTCATGTCGTATGATGGGATGAAGCTTACCAATTAGATGAGAAACGTGTTCCACTGTGACATTATAAAACTTAAATCTGATCGGATGAAGATGTAGGTATAATATTCTGTGAGGTACTTTTTGCCGCCACGCGGAAATAGGTTTTATTTTGGATGTCAGAAATCTAGGACACAAAATGATTATTCAGAGCCTCACGATGTTCATGAGTAATGGTAATAATCTTATGAGCCGCAGCAGGGTTCAGAAAACAATTTCCTGAAATTATTATTGCTCTTCCCAATCAGCTTATTAAAAAATGTCTTTTTAGCGATAACAATCACTTGTTTATATTTCCTTTGGGTATCTTTGATTTGCTTTAGGAAGAGTAAAGAGTTATTTTGCCTTTCCCAAAGTCATTCAAATCTAATGAGGTTGTGTTTAATCTTTATTAATTCTTGATTAAACCAGGGAGTCATTTATTAAGAGTTGACCTGGTTCACTGTTAGCAGTGGAGTCAATTAATCGCAATTTATACCAACTCTTTGTATAGTTCCCTATGTGAGTCGACAGTAGATCTCCACCACATTGCAAGATTTAAAAACTCAGTATTTTCCAAGAATGATGATAGCGTCCTATTGGCAAGAACTGCAATCGCCGTACAAATATTAATCTACATGTGAGCGCAATTTAAATTAAATGCGTATTAGTTTGCAGTTTTAACTTTTGCCAAAGGTCACCTGAAAACTTTCTGGGTATTCACTTTTGTAACACTCTTACCTTGGCTAGTCACATGGAAAAGCAATCTATTAAGATGTCATAGCAATTGGAGGAATTATTGCTTTTGCTAATAATTATAAACCTCATTTCATGTCTTTATGAAGCTGAAGTTAAATTGGTGGCTTCAGATGACACGGGCATTTAGTTTAGGTTTTTGGTACTCTCACCCAGTTACAACTGGTACTACATACATTTTGTACAACATTTTTGGAGTGCCTCTCTATGTCTGCAGTATTTGTACTGGCTAGTGAATTAGGTGTATAACTTTCGGATGATGATCTAGCCTTAACTCTGATTACCTTGTCTTTAAATATAATAAGTAAAGAGAAAGCCCAATTATCAAAGCTGTTGCTTGGGAGTGTACTGAAAAATAACTACATTTGTAAGATTTCTTGCTACGTTACGTGAGTGACAAATATTGGCAGGACCAAGACCCGACCTTGGAGATTTTCTCCAATATTTTACCAAAACCTATGAAAAAGAAAATTCTTGATGATTTAACATTGTAATTGAAGCTTGCACAACACTAGCTACTCTATCAGTACCAGGAATCCAGGGTTATCAGATTCATAGCCCCATTTTGCATGACAGGTGTCTAATTACATGATTACGGTTTAATTGTTTAATGATAAACTTAACATACACAAGGTGATGACAGCAACACACAAAGGAGTTTGCATATGTGTGCCTCTTTTCTCTACCTACACCTGAGACTGCATTTCACATCATATTATTTGTAAAATGTACAGTGACTTGAGGACTTTTAAGGCTAAATCAATTAGGACGGTGTGGCCCAGTTTTCATTTTTTTATTCTGGGCTAATGCACTAGCCACAGCATGTGCGATTCCACATTTTGTCAGAGGTGCAATGCAAGTTAAGAGAAACACATGTTAGGAATAGATTTATGAATTTATGGATAAGGCTAGAATACCTAGTTTATATTTACTGTTGTACGGCCACAATCATAGGTTTTCGAGATGTAGAATTGTTTTAGTATGCAAGTTTGCTGTTTTATTGGACCTTTTTTATTCAAATTATTAAAGATGAACATTTATGGAAATAACATCCTGAATAAAGATTTTTGATGAGCGTAGTCCTAGCACCCTCCCCTTTTCCTATTCACTTCTAGCAATCTAAAGCATACTGCTAGTCGACAATATAGCTAGCCATCTAAAACATGGCACAGTAAAACTAAGGATATGTCATATTAGTGCTGTCAGAATAGGGAAGCTAGTAGTCATGTGATGTTCTTTCAGGCACTGCAAACCCCTCAGTTTGAAGGGGACATACATTTTTCAAAATGTAATGGCTACCAAAAGGCAATGCCTTAAAAGCAATCTAAAGCAATGGATACAAATACAGGTTACCAGTAGCAATCCAGTTAGAATCTCTCTTCCATCCACCCATGCATGCATGGTAGGACTTATGCTGCCAAGAAGATGGGCAGGGGATGGGAGGTTTTGAAATGCGGTATGCCCAAACTGGTACAGCAACTTGGCTCATGTCTTCCCAAGCATGAGTAAGCAGTCAATAGTAACCTGCCAAAAAGCACAGCACAGACCCTTTGAATGTTAAAGACCTGTGTAAAATGTAAAAATGCAGAATAATTGGATTAAAAGTCTAGAACAAGCCTTCAAAATATGGGAGCAAGAATACAATTTGAATTTGCTAAAATAGGCAAAATGTTAATACTTTAGATCCAAGGTGCTGATTTACTTGACTCTTGGGAATGTCTACCAACCCTCCTTCCCGTGTCCAGTCCTCGCTGCTCCAGCATCCATGGACATTGGATGTGCTTCACCAGGCCCCCACTAACATCTGTCTAATCACTCTCCTTTCAGCAGATTGGTAGTGCTTTCTGGCAAGCTATGCAAACTCCCACTCAACCAAGTACCTCTGTAAGACTGACGCTCTGCTCACTGGAACTGCAGGGCCCAAAAGGGAGGATACATGCAAGGTGTGGGTGCCCTAAACCACATCATATATACAAAGATTGGTAGCCGTGGAAATCTAAATTAGAGGTGCAGCATTACAACTTATAGAATCCTTGTTATCCACACAACACCACTGCAATGTTAAAAGTAATATGGATACACCGGAAGGAGTATTTGGCAGCACAAAGTCAGTATCCAAACTCTATGTGAAATTCCACACCTTCATTTGGAACAAGGAGAACAATGCTCAGCATTTTCTAGCTGCATCGACCAGCTGCTACAACTGGCGCATCAAAATAAAGGAGTTGCTGCACAAGATATCAACTGTATCGGCAGCAGCAGATCCTGAAAGGGGCAAAAGCGGGAAATTATATTGTGGGAGCTTAAGCTGCAAAATAGAGCATGCAGGCCACCATCACTAAAGAAACTAATGAAAGGGATCAGGATATTAGTGGGACAAATGGAAAACTGTCAGTCCCAGCATCGGTGCTGCCCAGGAAACTGCCCATAGATGCAAAGGAGGCTTTGAAGAATCAGCATCAGGGGCTGCATAAACTAAGGTTGGAGATCACTGCCAAAGGGACTGCCTTGCTCATGAAGGACAGGGACAGAGCTGTATTCTTGGCATCTACGGAATAGAATTCCGGCAAGTTCCATATAGACAGTAGCTTCATTGAATCCCCTCTGCAGGCCACATGCTATGTGCCACTTCAACCATGGAAAATCTGCTACCACTTTGAAGAGGAAGTACATACCATCAGAGTGTGCCAGAACCAAGTCAATTACCAAATATTCACAGAATGGTTTGCTGCTTTTCCCATCCAAGCAAGAAGGTTTTGGGGAAATGGCAGTCAAGTTCAGGACTGGGAGCAACCAGAAGCTCAATCACAGTAAGGTCCCATCAACCATATAATTGACATGAAAACAATCAGTTGTCTCATTGTTGAATGTCCTGAAAACACCAAGAGGCCTCAGGTCCAGCAGCCCCAACCACTGCCCCACCACAAAAAGACAATGTCACACACCGCACCAACAGAACACAAACATCAGACCACCCTTGGACCAGCTGAGCTGATGCCTCAGAAAGACATCCTGAGTGTTTAGATGATTACTCAAAGAATTGATGTTGTCTATGACAGTGGAAGACAAAAGAAAGTCCTGCTTGATAGATGGTCACAGACACAGATAACCAATGTATATGCGCCTTGCAACTGGGACCCCTCTGATGCCACAGCCCCTGGCGGTGTTGAAACTTCTCGGCATGGTAGACACAGTATGCTAGTACCAGGGTTAAACCAACATAAACGTTCGGCTACTAAAGGGTGTAATAGGAGTGCAAAATGACATTCAAACACTGGCACAGCTTTGCACCACAAAAGCCCCAAACCCAACCATTAATATCAAGTTAGGCGCCAATTTATCTATGTTTGGGACCTTGGAAAACGTCTGTAGAATGATGGCTGGGATGCAGTATGGTAGGACATTGAGTATGCCCACCCATTATCAGCAAGCTTACTACAGAAGCAGTAATGGATGTCACTATCATGATTTATTTTTTTCTTAGAAAATATTTAATTTGGGAATCGGATGGGGTTTTAATCGAAAGGTTTCATGCAACAGCTCAGTAACAAAACGAAAAAACAGATTGTTTTCAAATATAAACAATGGTAACTGCTGCTTTGGATTTTGAAACAAATATAGAAATCATATCAATCCTCAAAAGGGGCACATCATCAAAAGACCACTTGAAGCTGAATATGAAGGCATCCATTCCAACGCCTCAGACAATAAGAATGCTCATCACTTCATACACATTACTGCAAGCTATGTGTGCCTGTGACTATAACAATACACCATTGATATTAATGAAGCAGGCACTGATAGGAATTTTAAAAAACTAAAATAATTGTAAAACAATATGAAAATAGTCATGAGAAGGCTGCGCACACAACAGTCACTGCTGCCTTTCCTCATGATCATTGAACTAGGAACCTGACATTCTGGCCACCCCAGGTGCTGCTTATGACACTCACAGAGAAGAGGGAAATGTACATATGGTGCTCAAGAGTCACTATTTAAGTGTAATTTCACAGTCTGATTTTGAAGAAAAATGTAGAATCCATGTAAATTAATACAGACAGTAATTCAAAATACAAATGAATACATTAATGAAATTCTCACTTTCAGATTGATTCAACTGAAACCACACACAGAATTAGATTAGTCAATACAGCACAAGGTTCGGAAAGGACAGAAAACCTTCTTACATCGTAATAAAAAGGAGAGACAAGGCAAGAGACATAACACATAAAGCTGCTGGTTGCTTCGTAATCATACAGTCCCACCGATTACTTGTTAGTATTTTGGACTTTCAGTCTCAGACTTCTTGCACCTTGCTTGTGGTAAAGATTGTTCTGTCCACTTGGATTGGCAAACTCAGCTTCTTTCCCTTTAATCCCTTTGTGGCATACAAGTAGAAGAAGTCAAAGTAAAGAAGTAAAAAATTGCTATGAGATCAAGGAATCCCTCAAAGAAATAGCGCCAAATCCAGTTGATCAAATATAAAGCACGGTACAGGCCAAGAAGAAAAGGTAATGAGTTTAGATGGTCTCTGCTTCACCAGTTTTGCTGATCATGAAGTGTTGGGGAAGGATGGCCACAGACACCAGTTAGAATGAGAATGTCCACAGAAGCTCTAGAGGAGCAAGGTCATGATTAGCCAGGAAAGATAATCCACCAAGTGGGACCACTAGGAATTCCACTCAGAAGGTAACATAGGTTTCCATCATATGTAGACTAGAAGCTTGTGTAGATATGTTATACAGTGACGTAGGAGCAACCAATGTAGGTAACCTTCATTATTTAGGAATTATATAAAGAAATGTATGCCGTAAAGAGGTCCAGATAGCGTTTGGTGAAAAGCATTGCAAAAAAAAGATGGCTTGTTCCTGAATTACCGGCACAGGACCTGGTCTTCCATATCATGAGCAGCAGGAAAATGATAGCTACCAGGAGGGACAGATCTCCCATGAGTCTGAAGATGTTTCTGTTAAAGTTGTTCTGGTGGCAGGGGTCCTGCTGGTGAGGCACTGACAGGCTGCACACCTGGCAGTGAAGGGGCTCATAAATTGTGGACAAAGCATAATTCTAACGAGATCTGCACAAATGGTGAATAGATGAGTCCAACTAGAGGTATACCATGCTTGGAGACATGCTTATCCAGAGAATCTTGGTGAATTACATTTTTGGAGGCTGAAACTCATCAGAGTTCCCCTCACCAATGTCGTAACCACAGAATCATCCTGGCTCGGGGTTTCCCTGTGTGACCCTAATGCCCTGGGTGGGGGAACTTTTATTAGCACATTCAGTCACTAATCAAAATGTACCAGGTGTTTTACCCTCAAGGTCACCTTGCAACACTCTACTACTTCCGTTCAGCTGCTATGCCATTGTATGTTGCCAGGTACATTCCAGGGAAGACAGGTGTTGGATTAAGATTTCATGATCCAAGCATATGTTGTGTCTGGGACATCCTCCAATTGTTTCAATGCTATTGGTCAATGCTGGCCCTTGATCTCTAAGGCCCGCATCCAAGGCCCCTGTCAGCTTCCCTGTCCGCTTACTGAGACCCTACATGGCGTTACCTTCAAAGCCTGACCCTCCCAAGAAACTACACTACCAAGACACTTGTACTTCCCTCTCTTTTGATTAGTCCCCTCCCACTGCCTTTCAATTTCACCTCATTGACCTTCACTCTACCTTCTGCCTGCTCCACCTGGTCTTCCCTCTATGCTCTCAAATGTTTCTCCTCTCAGCACTCACCTATAATCCTACGTCATTTCTTTTACCAATTCATGCCTTGAAACTGCCTCGAATGTCACATTTGGGTGTGTTTGGGAAAGTCAAATTTGGGTGTGTTTGGGAAAGTCAAATTTTGGGTGTGCTTGGGAAAGTCAAATTTGGGTGTGTTTGGGGAAGTCAAATTTGGGTGTGTTTGGGAAAGTCAAATTTGGGTGTGTTTGGGGAAGTCAGATTTTGGTGTGGTTGGGGAAGTCAAATTTGGGTGTGTTTGGGGAAGTCAAAATTGGGTGTGTTTCTGTAAATCGAATCTGGATTGTTTTTTGAAAGTCTAATTTGGTCTGTTTCTGTAAATCATATTTGGGTGTGTTTGGGACAGTTCACACTTGGTTGTGTTTTCACTTTACTTCAGCCCTCAATTAGCACAGTGACTGCCCCATACCTCTATTCTCATGTATTTCTCCCACTTCCTCCTCTCTCTACCTGCTCATGGCGTTATCTGTTTCTCCTATCTTCTCCAACTGTTTCTCTATCAACTATCGTTCCCTTCTCACTAAGTCTGGTAAGAGGACATTCAAAAAGAATATCCTGGCTTCCAACCCAGGTCTCCCCATTGCTGATACCAATTTCTAGAACCTCTGCAAGACTAACCCTCACTGGCATCCTCCTTTTTGTTCCCTCACCTGATCTCTGGACGCCTCATATGATCTCTATGCTCTGTACTGTCTCCTCCTCTTCCATTAATGGGGGCACCCATTGGGAAGTCAGTATGGATCTCTTTGATTCCTCCAGAGTCTTCATTAATGTCACTTTAAATGGTACTGAGATGATGCAAGGCCCTCAGGCTAATCACCTACTCTTTGATAGGCAGTTCCCTCGCCTCATCAACTTCCGCTCATCTCCAGATGTCCCCTTCTCTCTTCCCCCGGCTACCTTGCCCTCATCCACTTCCTCCTCCCCCCATCTCAAGATCCTTCCACACCTCCGCAGGGTTTACCTCTGATTTGTACCCTTCCCTGTAAGGTCTTTAAGGCTAGCAACCTTCTCCATCTTGCCACTCTAAACTCACGATCGCCTGTTAAACACTCCTCTGACATTTGCCACCTCCTACAAGAACTTGACCTTGATGTCCTTGGTCTCACGGAGACGTGGTTCATGGACAGCTCTGTCACGAGTTTTGACACTCTCCTCCCCGATGGCTACAAAATCCTCTCAGCCCCCAGATCCAACCGGCCTGGAGGGTGTAACGCTCACCTGATTCCCGTAGAGGCGCCGGTCTTGACTGGGCGTATACCGTATCTTCAAAGGTGATGTGTAACACACGGCTGGCTCTTTGGGCTGGACCTCTGTGCACTGTATGTCTGACTCGAAGGGTAAGATGTCTGCAGATAGAAAATATGGGATTAAGGAACTGGGTTATTGAATGTCTCTCTCTTCTTCCCTTTCTCTTCTCCTGTAGAACCCCAAAGGTTAACGCTCTCACCTTAGGTAAGTGAACGCCGTGCTCTCCATCTGCCTCGGGGCAGGTGCTGTAACCAGTTTCTTCACTGGATAAGGGGAGCAGGCCTCTTGACTTCAGAGGACTGCTGTCCGTCGTTTACTGCACGAACGGTAAATTTCGAGTAATTCTAATGTCTTTAAAGTCTTTAGTAATGATGTTTCTTGTTTTGCAGGGTTCTGGCGATGGCGGATGACGGGCTGAAGTGAGTTGAAGATGGAGCCCGTGTGATGAATAGAAGCGCCTGGAAGCACGTAAGTAAGCGCTTGTTGCCTGCTTCACGATGCGCTCTAACTGTCTTTTTATTTTGCAGGTACAAGTTCGGAGCGGCTGCAGGGTGCCGGAATACCCACTGGGTTAGATGTGGAAAGGAGTAATGGCACGTGAGTATTAAAGTTCCCCAATGTCTTTAAACGCACCTTGTTTTGTCTTTTAGATGCGGGATGCAGCACCGAAGGCCTCCGGAGCGTGCGAAGAGTTGGTAAGCTTTTGTCTTTCAGCTGCCGGAATGCAGTGTGAAGACCTCCGGAGCGCACGAAGAGTAGGTAAGCCTTTGTCTTTCAGATGCCGGAATGCAGCGCGAGGCGTTGGTGACAGCCGATGGACCAGGTAAGTGAAGAGCTGTCACTGAAGACCGTAATGCTAACCTGTTCTTTCTTGTCTTTATAGGTGTTGCTGAAGACTGGATTCAGGATGGTAAGCCTTTTTCCTTAGGCCCAGGATCAGATGCAGAAGACACGATGAGCGTTCTGCTGCAGAGGATGCAGAATAACGCAAAGCAAGATTCATCCATCGGGTGTGGTTTAAATAGCCTCCTGTAGTGCTCAGGTGTCTCCTTCCACAGCCACGCCTAGGTAACAAAAGAGTTCCTGCTTTCCAGAAGAGTTCCAGTGTTCTGAATCTAGGGAGTGGCTCCTGCCCCACCCAACAGGAAAAGTAGTTCCAAACAGAAGAGGATCAGAGGCTCAACTGGCAGGCAAGTAAGCAGCATGGTCTGCTGCAGGTAAGTCCACCCAAGCATTATGAGCCCGGCGCTTCCAGCGCTGGGACTGGGCATATTTATGAGCCTGGTGCCACTGGCACCAGGACTGGGTCCAAAAGGTCCCAATTGGGACTGGTTGGCACTCGGAACCTGGGTTATGGATCTGCTTCCAAGGGAGTTTCTGAAAACCCTGATCTTTTGGAAGCAGAGATCATGACAGTACCCCCCCTCAAGGCCCCTCCCAAACCGGGCTTCTCCGGGGGTTTTGGCTTGTCAGGAAATGTTCGGTGAAATCTTTTCATTAGGCGAGGAGCGTGGACATATTCAGCAGGTTCCCAGGATCTCTCTTCGGGGCCGTAGCCTTTCCAGTCAATTAGGTAAAATAGTTTAGATTTGGAGATCTTGAGTCCAGAATGCTTTTGACTTCAAACTCGAGTTCTCCATCAACTAGGATAGGTTTTGGAGATTTAGTTAGTCGGGTTTGAGGTTGCACAGGTTTTAATAGAGAGACGTGGAAGACCAGATGTATCTTCATGTGCGGGGGCAAGTCCAACTTGACCACTACTGGGTTTACTATGGTAGTGATGGAATAGGGACCAAGGTATCTTGGGTTGAATGTGCGTGGCCCTTTTAGAGGTAGATATTTGGTGGATAACCAGACTTGATCCCCTACTTGATATTGAGGGGCTTCCTTCCGATGTTGATCTGCTCCTTTCTTGTATTGTTCTTTAGCCCTTTGAAGGTGAAAAACAGCTTCCTTAAAGGCTTGGGTGATTGTAGAATGCAGGTAGTCTACTGCTGGTGTTTCAGGATCTTGGAGGGGATCCATCTCCGAGGTTCGAGGGTGACTGCCGTACAAAAGAAAAAACGGGGTTTTCCCAGTTCCCGAATGGACAGAGTTATTGTAGGCATATTCGGCTATCCAAAGGATGTCTTTCCAAGTTTTTTCAGTTTGTTGCAGCATGCAGCGTAAATACTGTTCCAGAGTTTGATTGGTCCTCTCGGTTTGTCCGTCGGTCTGAGGGTGGTGACTGGTCGATAATCTCACATCAATTTGAGCCGACCGACAGCAACTTCGCCAAAAATGAGAAATAAATTGACTACCTCGATCCGAAATTAGAACCGAAGGAAAACCGTGCAGTCGGACGATGTTTTCGAGAAATTCTCGGGCCAGAGTTGCTGCTGTTGGCAAGCCTTTGAGCGGAATGAAATGCGCCATCTTGGAGAATAAGTCCACGATTACTAGAATCGTATTGTATCCGGAGCATGGAGGTAGATCGGTGATGAAGTCCATAGAAAGCGTATGCCAAGGGCGAGGTGGGATGTCAATAGGGCGTAAGAGGCCTGCTGGTCTTTCCTTTTGACTCTTGTTTTGGGCGCATACTCCACAGGACATTATAAAGTCTCTGATATCTTTATTCCAAGACGGCCACCAGAAGTAGCGCTTGATCTTTTCTGAGGTCTTGGCCATACCGGGATGTCCTTCCATTAAAGAATCGTGATAACAAGAGATTACTTTTTTCTGTAAATCTGTGCTGGGTAGGTATAATCGTTCTTGGAAATACAATAAGTTGTCCTTTACTGCAAAGTCCTTTCCCTGCAGATGCCAATTCTGTATGTCTGCTGGAGTTACAAGTTGCCTGGCTTTATCCTTAAGTTCCTCTATGGATTCTGTGGCGATTACACCCAGAATTCTTTGTTCGGGAATGATTGGTACAGGTTTAGGGTTGATCAAGTGTTCTTCCACTCCCATCCGAGAAAGGGCATCAGCTTTACCGTTCTTTGTACCAGGTCGATAGGTAATTATGAAGTCAAACTCGGCAAAGAATAATGCCCAACGGAGTTGTCTAGAGGATTGGGCTTTTGCGGTTTTCAAATATTGCAGGTTTCGGTGATCCGTAATCACAGTAACGGTGTGTCGGGCCCCCAGCAGATAATGCCGCCAAGCCTTAAAGGCAGACTTGATAGCCAGAAGTTCCTTGTCAGTAATCGTGTAATTGATTTCAGGAGGTGAGAATTTGCGGGACCAAAATGCCACGGGATGCAACTGATTGGTTACCGGGTCCTTTTGTGATAGAACTGCCCCCATGGCAAGGCTTGAAGCATCAGTTTCCACGATGTAGGGGAGTTCGGGGCGAGGGTGTTTTAAGATTGGTGCAGAGATAAATTTAGTCTTCAAATCCTGGAAAGCTTGTTCCGCCTCGGTAGACCATTCAAAACGTTTGTTTTTCTTTAACAAGGCAGTGATGGGCTGGACTATTCGAGAGAATTCGGGGATAAACCTGCGGTAAAAGTTAGCGAAGCCTAACATGCTTTGCACACCTTTTACGGAGGATGGTGATGGCCATTTGAGAACTGCATCGACCTTCTTTGAATCCATACGCACTCCGCCAGGTGATAATATGAATCCCAAGAATTCAACTTCAGTCACGTTGAAAACACATTTTTCCAACTTAGCGAAAAGTTTGTGTTGACGCAATCTTTCGAGGACCATTTTCACGTGTTTCCGATGTTCAGATTCCGATGAAGAATAAACGAGGATGTCGTCAATGTAAACAACAACACACACATCTATGAGCTCTCTGAGGACATCGTTCATAAAATATTGAAAGGCGGCCGGGGCATTGCAAAGTCCGAAGGGCATGACCTGATATTCAAATAGCCCATACTTGGTGCGGAAGGCCGTCTTCCATTCATCGCCCTCTTTTACTCGTACCAAGTGGTAAGCTCCTCTAAGATCCAGCTTTGTATATATGCATGCTTTTCTGACTTGGTCCAGGAGTTCAGGGATCAAAGGTAACGGATATCTATTCTTAACGGTGATCTGATTCAGGGAGCGATAATCTATACAAGTTCTAAGGTCTCCTTCCTTTTTTGGAACGAAGAACAAAGCTGAAGAAGCAGGGGACTTGGAAGGACGAATAAACCCATTTGCCAGGTATTGATCCAGGTATTGTCGAAGGTGAAGGTTCTCAGGCTCGGTGAGGGCATAAATTCTACTACAAGGAGGAGTAGATCCAGGTATCAGGTCTATCTGGCAGTCATAAGACCTATGAGGAGGTAGAGTTAGCCTGATCCTTCCGGAAAACATCTTGGTATTCTAGGTATTCGGGAGGTAACTGGGGAGTCTCTGAAGAAATTGCTGCCAGTGCAACACCAGGTGGAGGGTGACAAGTAGAGACACATTCTGGAAACTGGACCGTTCTTGCTCGCCAATCGATCAGAGGATTGTGTTTCTCTAACCAAGGTATTCCTAGAATAATCTGAAACTGAGGGGCCTTGATCACATCGAACACGATCTTCTCATGGTGTCCATCTTGACCTACTAGCGTCACCTCTTGAGTGGTATGCGTTACTGGCCCGGAGGCTATCTCCGTACCATCCACCATAGTAATGACGTCCTTTACAGCCTTGGGACAAAGAGTTAGATTCATCCTCAAAACCATTTCATGATCCACAAAATTGCCGATGGCACCGCTGTCGACGTAAGCTTCAATTGCATGTAATCGATCCGGATTATCAGGGCTAATGAGGACCATAGGTATCACAAAATGCGAGGTCACGGAACTGGTTTTCACGCTCGGCAAGAGGACCTCTATTCTTGTCGGGCGAGGTCGTTTCCCTGCTCAGAGTTTGTAACTTTGGTAACTGCAGCTCCTACTGCCTTCTTGGCAGGTTTCACCGGACAGTCTCGAAGAAAGTGCCCTGAGTTTCCGCAATAGAGGCATAATTGCAACTGTTTTCTCCTTTCCCGCTCCTTTTGTGTTAGAGGACCTTTCAGACCCCCTATTTGCATGGGTTCCCCGGAGTCTACTCCTTTGGAAGGAGTTGGCGGTTTGGAAAATACTCGAGCATCAAACTTGGAACGATCGGCCTTCCTGTTCTGCAGTCTGTGATCTATTTGAACGACTAAGTCTATATAGTCCGAACAATCTTGTGGGGGATTCACTACTTGGGCTAACACATCTTTGAGCACTCCACGTAGACCTCTATAAAACAGCGTAATCCTTTTGTCCTCAGGCCATTGAGTTTCCATTATCAGTCTGTTGAAAGACGCAATATAAGCCAAAAGGTCTTGATTGTCTTGTCGCAACGAAAGAAGCTCATTGTCCAAGGCCTGCCCCTGTGAATGTCTTGCGAACAGTTTTTCCATACTGAGCTGAAAAGCTTGAAAATCATGGAGGACCGGATCATCTTGATTTACTAGAGGGATCGACCAGTCTGCCGCATTGCCACTAAGGTACGAAAGCATGAAAGCTACTTTAGCTTGATCAGTTGGAAAGGCTGCTGGCCGGCATAAGAAATGCAACCGGCACTGATTGATAAATACTGCAAACCTCTTTAGGTCACCAGAAAATCGTTCGGGCGGAGCCAGAGGTACATTCCCAGGTAGGTTGATCTGCACTGGATTCATAGAGGTTGTAGAAGGAAGATTTCCCCCAGATGCGGGTAACGGGGTCTGTCCGGCTTGTGACTGTAGCAATTGTCTAGCGAGATCATCTGTTCGCTCCTTGGAAATAATCAGTTCCCTTCTTAGAGCGTTCGTTTCCTGATGGGCTGCATGCACTTCTGCCCTTAGTTCCCCAAGTAACTGGGCTAGCTGGTCGGTATCCGAGGTTTCCATAGCGCCTGGACGGGAGTTTTGTGGTAGGCTTTGCGTTCTGTAACGCTCACCTGATTCCCGTAGAGGCGCCGGTCTTGACTGGGCGTATACCGTATCTTCAAAG
Organism: Ambystoma mexicanum; assembly: GCF_040938575.1. Lineage (NCBI taxonomy): Eukaryota > Metazoa > Chordata > Amphibia > Caudata > Ambystomatidae > Ambystoma > Ambystoma mexicanum. The sequence goes on from NC_090935.1 coordinate 364,097,293, forward strand.
GTGATGTGTAACACACGGCTGGCTCTTTGGGCTGGACCTCTGTGCACTGTATGTCTGACTCGAAGGGTAAGATGTCTGCAGATAGAAAATATGGGATTAAGGAACTGGGTTATTGAATGTCTCTCTCTTCTTCCATTTCTCTTCTCCTGTAGAACCCCAAAGGTTAACGCTCTCACCTTAGGTAAGTGAACGCCGTGCTCTCCATCTGCCTCGGGGCAGGGTGCTGTAACCAGTTTCTTCACTGGATAAGGGGAGCAGGCCTCTTGACTTCAGAGGACTGCTGTCCGTCGTTTACTGCACGAACGGTAAGTTTCGAGTAATTCTAATGTCTTTAAAGTCTTTAGTAATGATGTTTCTTGTTTTGCAGGGTTCCGGCGATGGCGGATGACGGGCTGAAGTGAGTTGAAGATGGAGCCCGTGTGATGAATAGAAGCGCCTGGAAGCACGTAAGTAAGCGCTTGTTGCCTGCTTCACGATGCGCTCTAACTGTCTTTTTATTTTGCAGGTACAAGTTCGGAGCGGCTGCAGGGTGCCGGAATACCCACTGGGTTAGATGTGGAAAGGAGTAATGGCACGTGAGTATTAAAGTTCCCCAATGTCTTTAAACGCACCTTGTTTTGTCTTTCAGATGCGGGATGCAGCGCCGAAGGCCTCCGGAGCGTGCGAAGAGTTGGTAAGCTTTTGTCTTTCAGATGCCGGAATGCAGTGTGAAGACCTCCGGAGCGCACGAAGAGTAGGTAAGCCTTTGTCTTTCAGATGCCGGAATGCAGAGCGAGGCGTTGGTGACAGCCGATGGACCAGGTAAGTGAAGAGCTGTCACTGAAGACTGTAATGCTAAACTGTTCTTTCTTGTCTTTATAGGTGTTGCTGAAGACTGGATTCAGAATGGTAAGCCTTTTTCCTTAGGCCCAGGATCAGATGCAGAAGACACGATGAGCGTTCTGCTTCAGAGGATGCAGAATAACGCAAAGCAAGATTCATCCATCGGGTGTGGTTTAAATAGCCTCCTGTAGTGCTTAGGTGTCTCCTTCCACAGCCACGCCTAGGTAAGAAAAGAGTTCCTGCTTTCCAGAAGAGTTCCAGTGTTCTGAATCTAGGGTGTGGCTCCTGCCCCACCCAACAGGAAAAGTAGTTCCAAACAGAAGAGGATCAGAGGCTCAACTGGCAGGCAAGTAAGCAGCATGGTCTGCTGCAGGTAAGTCCACCCAAGCATTATGAGCCCGGCGCTTCCAGCGCTGGGTCTGGGCATATTTATGAGCCTGGTGCCACTGGCGCCAGGACTGGGTCCAAAAGGTCCCAATTGGGACTGGTTGGCACTCGGAACCTGGGTTATGGATCTGCTTCCAAGGGAGTTGGGAAAACCCTGACCTTTTGGAAGCAGAGATCATGACAGAGGGGGTGTAGCCCTGATCTTCCCTGAGTGGATTCCTGCCTCTCATTCCCACTCAGGCTTACTCCTCTTTTGAATGCCTAGTCAGTAGGCTCTCTCTCTCCTAGTCACTCTCTTACTGTTGCTACTCTCTACCGGACCCCTGGTCAAAGCACCTCTTTTCTCTCCGACTGGGCAGACCTCTCCTCCTCCCTCCTGGCTTCACCAACTCAACTCCTCCTCCTTGGTGACCTCAACATCCATCTTAATTCTACCGGTACCTCACCTGCATTCTTTTGCGACCTCTGTGATTCACTTTCCCTCACCATCCTTCCCTCAGGCCGACTCACTCTGCCGGTCACACACTTGATGTCTTGATCTCCTCTGGCCTCCCCCTCTCTATCCCCTTACCACTCCCCTCTCCTGGAGTGAACGCAGCCTCCTCTTCTCTCATCTCTCCCTCTCCCCCCCCAAGCCAACCCCACTCCCAGACTGCCACCTACCTTCTCGGATATCTGTCCCATGAGGCGTTTGTTAGTTGAGGCCTTCGCTACAACCTCCTCCCCTCCTCCTCCACCCCAGGCTGACTCACACCCTGACACAGCTTTGTCTCTCCTCTATTTCTGCTACTCTCAATGCTCTTGCCCCTGTCGTGAGGATCCGTTTGAAGTCCAAAGCCAAGTGCAATTCTTGGTATGACTCTGACCTAGCTACACTTAAACATAAGTGTAGGGCAATGGAGAGGAAATGGAGGGCTTAGTGTTCATCCTCTAACAAACTGGCCTGCCGTCTGCTCCAAAGGCAATACCAACTCGCTGTCCGCACCAAGAAGAGAGTCCACATACAGGCCTGTGTATCTGCGGTATCTAACAATTCGGCCAAACTCTTCAAAATATGCAAGGAGCTGGCCAACCCTGCTGCAGTCTCTAGCCCTCCTCTCGCATACCAGGCTCTTTGCAATGCCCTTGCCTCTCACTTTATCTTTAAAACCCATGACATCTTGTCCACCCTCTCCCCCGCTCCCCCTCCTTCTCCCTCTTCTTCTCGGCTTGCTGACCCTGCCTCAGCTGCCCCACATCCTCCTTCTTTTCTCCCCTGATGAGGTAGCTAGACAGGTCCGATCTATGAAATCCTCATCAAAAAAGGTCCATCCCTGATCCTCTAAAACCATTAAGGACCACATCGACACACTTGCTCTGGCCCTTTCTGACTTCTGTAACCTCTCCTTTGCCTCCGGCTCTTTCCCCTCCCCTCTTAAGCACTCCCTTGTGCATCCTCTCCTCAAGAAATCCACAGCTGATCCATTATGTCCGGCCAACTATCGCCCAATTACCATTACTCCCTTTGTGGGTAAACTCCTGGAAAAGCTGGCCATCTCTCAGCTTAATCTTCATTCCAACTCTGTTGACTCCCTCCATGACCACCAATCTGGCTTCAGAGCTGCCAAAAGCATGGAAACTGCTCTCCTGAACATCCATGAAGACCTGCTCTGCAACCTTGACCTTAACATTCCCTCTGTCCTCATCCTAGTTTATCTCTTCTCTGCTTTCAACACGGTCAACCATACCACCCTGCTCAATCGTCTCCACGACAACCTGGGCATCACTGATCAGGCCCTGGCCTGGCTGACCACTTTTCTTTCTGATCGACTCTCCCAAGTACAACTCAGGTCCTTCCTATCTTCTATCTCCCTCTCCAACTGTGGTGTCCTCCAGTGGTCTAACCTCTCGCCCTGGCTTTTCAACCAATACCTGGCGACTCTCGCCTACTGCATTTTCATTTTCTGCTCAACTTTCCAGTGCTATGCTGATGACACCCAACTCATTTCAGCCACCTCCTCTCCTTCCCTCATCCATGATTGTCTAATCGCCATTCAAAACTGGTGTGCCGCCAACGATTTCTGTCTAAACGCCAACAAGACTGAGATCCTCCTCATTGGTACACCATCTCCATCTTTTCCTCTCAGTCTCTGGCCGGCCTCCCTGGCCCTCCTCCTACCCCCACCTGCGTGGCTAAGAACCTCAGGGTTATCTTTGATTCCACACTTTCCTTCTCCGCACACATTTCCAACGTCTCCAAAAAGTCAACCTTTTTACTGTACCTCTGCCTTTCCTTTCCCGCCCTCAAAGGCTCACTGTGTCCCAAGCTCTGGTTCTTTCCAGGCTGGATTACTGTAACAGTGTCTTTCTAAATCTGCCTACCTCCACTATCCGCTCTTTACAACTAATCCAGAACAGGACTGCAAGACTTGTCCTTGGCCTCAAGCCCTGGAGTAGTATCTCTCCAGCCCTGAAATCCATTCATTGGCTCCCAGTGGATGCTAGGATAAAATGTAAAGCCCTCTGCATCGCCCACTAGGCTTTCTGGGGCCTGCGTCCAAAATACCTTCAACTATACCTTCGTAAATACCTCCTCTCTTGAGCCCTTCGGTCCTCTACCTCTAACTCCCTCAGGGTTAGTCGTTCTGCAAAGAAATGGGCTGGGGGTAGATCTCTGTCTTCGGCTGGCGCCTCCCTTTGGAACAGCCTCCCAGCCACCTTGAAACTTGAGCAAAACCATCTCCGGTTACTGAAGCAACTCAAGACCTTCCTCTTTGCCTATGCCTTTGCCCCCCTTCTCCCCTGTTGATCTGACTCGTCTATTGGCATGGCGCACCTGGTCACCCTCTCTCATTCGAGCCCAGGCACCTGCTCACCCTGCCACCCTCCTGCACTGCCTCCAGGCCACCCCCTGCACTGGGGTTCTGTATCTTTACACATACAGTCCCCCTCTCACTTTTGTCTGCCCTTATCAGATATACCTTGTCTGACTAAACTTTCACCTGCCATTTGCTGGCTGCACTACCATGGTTTATTGCCTTTATTTATTTAGTATTTATTCTGTTCTATCCTCTGTTTCCGCACTTTCGACCACCCCTGGCCCCCTTCCATGCACTTTCCCCCTTCTCCCTTCTCCCTTCTCCATGCACTTGCGCTTTCTTAAATGTCACTGGGCCTATTAAGATTGCTGTTTTCTTTTATTTTGGTTGTTTCTCCCTTGTTCCCCTCCCTCTTTGCCTGATCGCGCTCTGAAACACTTGTGTATGAGCGCAATATAAATAAAATATAATTTCATTTCATTGTTCTATAGGGGAGGTTGAAAGAGCTTCCTCTGCCATGAATCCTTCAAGCAAGTGCAAAATAGTGAGTTCAGAAAACACATTCAGTAAATGGATCGAGCTTCATCGTGATGTCTGTGTAAATATCCTGCTAGACGACCACAGATGCTGCCTTAATTGCTGAAGTTATTAGAGCAAATGGCCTCTTCAGATGGGGTTACTGGGAGCAAAGCAGCCTTTGCTATTCGATAGGTTATGTGAGGCTGGATTGGAGTTGCTGTTGCATGTACGTGGGTATGTGTGAGCTCCTTGTTGGGTGTCTGCAAACTTTGTCTGTCTAGATGCTTTGGTCTATAAATCCCATCAGCCCTAGCCAGCCTAGTCAATGGTGAGGGGCCATGGGAATCGCAGTCAAAAACATCCGGAGAGCCGCAGTTTGTAGATCTCTGGTATAGGGGTATGGTGATGTGGCAAGAGCTGATGATAGATGTCAGACAACGTAAGGAGTACTTTGTGTAATGCATGTTTGTGTGAAAAGATAGGCAGGTGATGGCTGCTAGTGAAGAGTTTAATGGGCGTTGGATAGGGTGGGAGGCTGAGGCTTTGTTGCCAGTCACTGATTAAAGGCAATCACCTTGCAGTGCTCAACATGGGCGACTGCCATTGCGCAATCAGTGACACAATCTTTGATCAGTGCTTGTGTCCCCCCACACTGCATTTCATTGCAACACAGTGTGACATAGCACATAGCAGGGCAGTGTGACATAGCTGTACAGCATAATATGAATAGTAATTTGGCATAGGTCGTGTTATCCAATATAGCATGGTCAGGTGTGTCACAAGGGCTCCTTGCAGATCTTGACAAAAAACGAGCTCATATTAAAGCAGCACATCGTGGCTGATCTAAAAACAAACATGTTATACACCTCATTATATGGTGATTCAGGTTTGCACATGCATGGTACCATCCAGCATAATGTGAGGAGGAGAGACAAGTAAATGATTAGAGAGAAGCAGAGCAGGAGAGGTGGAATGGTGTAATTAAGAGAAGAAGAGGAGAATGTAGAAGGTTATGGGGGAGTAGTGAAGAGAAGGGAGACGAGAATATGAACACTGTAATGGAGGAGAACATAAGAGAAAACTAGAGGGGTGGATGAGGAAGACAGCAGAACATGGCAGGCAGTCAAGGAGGAAAGGGGGAGAGAGATGGACAGATAAAGAGGACGTACAGCCAGAGAGGAGGAAAGGGAGAGTGATAACGCAGAGGTGTGCCATAGAGGTGCAGCTGTAGAGAGCGCTGCTAGAGACGTGAGCCCTGAGTAGTCTCTGAGCCTGGTTGAAAGGTGTAATCCATGGACGGTCCCTGATAGCCCAATGATGGGTTAAAGGCAGAATACAGTTCAAAACCATGTTTTATAGTCCAATGTGCCTTCCAAAGCAGGGGGGCTAAATACACTAAGAAGAAAATTAGCAGCAGAACATCAGAATTCTATCCATGCCTTGCTGAAACACTTGTGTATGAGCGTGATATAAATAAAATATCATATCATATCTCCAACGTGACCTCAGCAGCAATAACACGCTTAAACCAGAAGCAGCAAAGAGGGTCTTCCTCCTGACCAGGCTCTGCAACTCAATGTCCAGTCGACGCCACAAAGAAGGAGCTCCTATAGTCTTCAGTAGGGGTGGACTGAATAGCATATTTAGTATTCGGCCGAATAGTTGTTCAGTTGTAGCCGAATACGAAGCCAAATACTTTTGTTTAATACATTATGCTCCAAACTGGAAAAATAGACATTTACAAAAAATAATAAAGCACTATTTTAAATGTGTTCCCAGGTTTCATTTATTTCTGTTCATTTTAATCAACATATCATCCTTATGTAAAACAGCATACAAGTCAGAAAAGAACAGATTAACAAAAAGCAGGGACCAAATGTATGAAATGATATTCCATACGCAAAACCACTGATAGTCAAAGTGGCAGGCCTCACAAATGCCACGTGCTAGGTTGCAATGAACAAAATTGAAATCATGCAATTTGAAAATGCTAGTGCTAATTATACACATTGCAATCTCTTCGGCAGTCACAAGATAGCTTATTGAAATGTGATTTCTGAACTTTCCGTGCATCTCAATTAGAAATGTTCCATTTATTTCTATCTGCTCATGCAGGACACAAGTCGAGGGTACAGGTGATGTAAATTGAAGCCATTTCCCAGCTATTCCTCTTACACTCATTAGCTAAACGAAGGAGGGGATTCTCCCAGGGGTTCAGCCGAAAATTACTGAATCCAATTTACCTACCCCACCAAAAGACCTAAAATACATACCACAAAAGGTTATAACCTTTTGTGGAATGTATGTTTTGGTGGGGTAGGTAAAAAAAAGAGAAAAATAAAGGCTGCAGGGGTGTCCCCCGCAACACCCCGCTCACTATACTATACAGTATACAGCTGACCCGAATTTGCTTTTAGCCCACTGGACTAGTCGGCCATATCTTTCATTCAGGCTAAATTGTGTAAGGTGGCCATGTTTTGCATTTAGCCTGATTGAATGAGGTAGCCATATTTTGCATTTAGCCTAATTGTGCAAAGTAGCCATATTTTGCATTTTGCCTGATTGTGCACGGTAGCCATACCTTGCTTTTAGCACAACTGCACTAGTCAGTCATATCTTGCATTCAGCCTATTTGTACAAGGTGGCAGTGCTTTGCATTTAGCCTGATTGTGTGAGGTGGCCATATTTTGTTTTTAGCCTAATTGTATAAATTATGCTATATTTTACATTTAGCCTAATTGTGTACGTTAGCCATACCTTGCTTCTAGTGCAACTGGACTACTCAACCATATCTTGCATTCAGCCTAATTGTGTAAGGTAGCCATATTTTGCACTCAGCCTGATTGTGTGAATTAGCCCTATTTTGCATTTAGCTTAATTGTGCAACGTAGCCATACTTTGCTTTTAGCACAATTGGACTAGTCAGCTATATCTTGCATTCAGCCTAGTTGTGTTAGGTGGCAGTGTTTTGCATTTAGCCTGCTTGCGTGAGGTAGCCATATTTTGTATTTATCCTAATTGTATAAGGTAGCTATATTTTGCATTTAGCCTAATTGTGAACGGTAGCCATAGCTTGCTTCTAGTGCAACCTGACTAGTCAGCCATATCTTGCATTCAGCCTAATTGTGTATGATGGTTGTGTTCTGCATTTAGCCTGATTGTGTGAGGTAGCCATATTTTGCATTTAAATTATTTGTGCAAGGTAGCCATACTTTGCTTTTAGCACAACTGGACTAATCAGCCTAACTGTGCAAGGTAGCCATATTTCGCACTCAGCCTGATTGTGTGAGGTAACCATATTTTGCATGTAGCCTTATTGTATAAGGTATACATATTTTGCATTTAGCCGAACTGTGTAAGGTGCCATACCTTGCTTTTAGCCCAAACTGGACTAGTCAGCCATATCTTGCACTCAGCCTAATTGTGTATGGTAGCTGTATTTTGCATTTAGCCTAATTGTGTACGGTAGCCATACCTTGCTTTTAGCCCAACTGGACTAGTCATATCTTGCATTCAGCCTAATTGTGTATGGTAGCCAGTTTGTGCATTTAGCCAAATTGTGTGAGGTAGCCTAATTGTGCAAGGTAGCCATACCTTGCTTTGAGCCCAACTGGACTAGTCAGCCATATCTAGCATTTAGCCTAATTGTGTAAGGTAGTCATATTTTGCATTTTTCCTGATTGTGTGAGGTAACCATGTTTGGCGTTTAGCCTAATTGTATATGGTAGCAATATTTTGCATTTAGCCTAATTGTGTAAGGTAGCAATATTTTGCATTTAGCCTAACTGTGCTAATTAGCCACAGTTTGCATTTAACCTAATAATGTGAGTTAGCCACTGTTGCAATTGGCCCAACTTTGTCAAGTTACAACAGTTGACACTTAATTTAACCTAATGGTATGGATGGCCACAGTTTGCGCACAGGGTCAGAAATGTGAGGCAGAGAACTTTTTAATACGTTCTCAAACTTTGCCATTTTATTAAATTATAAGTTTCATCAAATGCCTCACTATCACTATACCTACTCTGATGAGCATTTCCTGCCTATCAAAACAAGAAAAACACTCTAACACAGGATATCTGGCCCTCACACTTAAACATCAAATACATAAAGAACAATATTCACAGTCTTTCTTGGTAACCTGGTTGAACTCCCCTTGCCCAGGTTTCAAGGTAAAATCAGTTCCAATGTTAAACAAAAAGAAACAAGGAAAACTGGGATTGAAAACAAAGTCTCAATTCAGTTATTGGCTCCTTCAATGTGTCAAAAGACAGTTTGTTAACCCAAAGTTCAAACAACAGAAGAACTTCTCTTCTTGCTGGAATAATGACTTTCCACTTCATCAAATAGCAGCTGTGTTATTTCCAGCCAAGATGCTCTGCCACAACCTATAAATGCCCAAGAAGAAACACAGTTCCTTCTTCATATTCAAAATAGACACATATTCTGACAAGGTAAATAAAACAGAGCGTCTAGTAAATAAAATAAACACAGCTTCTATTTTTGTCAGGATGACTCACAGCACTTTTACTTCCACCTGAACCACTCTTTCATCACGTTAACTTCTGCAAGACTTCACCTTGTGGGTCTACTCACCTGCCCCATAGTGTTCCACATTCAACTGTGCCCATGATGTTTCAAATCTACTGACAACCAAAATATTACCACTTCTTCAACAGTCTGCTTCTTTGTGACATTGAACAACTGTGCATGCAAGACAAGAGTCACTTTAATGCACTTCAACACCTTCAAGTAAGCAAGGCACACTTCCTCTGAACATTTAATTTCCAGAAGGGCAGCCTCTTTGCCACTCTTGTCTGTCTGCAACAACAAAAACCCAAAGTTGCCTTTAGGGTATGCTTCTCTCTCCTATTGGCTTTGGCAATGTAGGTTGCATCAGCTTTTAAAGAAGTATCACAAGTAGCAAGCTTCCCTTTCCCCAACCTTGCCTTTGCATCTTTGCATTCTGCCAGCCAGGATAATTCCATTGTAAGCTTTGTTGTCAGTCTCTTTTGGCTTCAGGTAATACTTGCACACTCTTGGCTTGGGCAATGCTGATGTTCTGTTTGGCTTATGGCAATGCACATACCACTCTTTCGCTTTGGGAAAGGCTGGTTGCACTCCTAGCTGGAGAAACACTTAGTTCCCTCTTTGCTTGGGCAATGCTTGCTCTCTACAACTTGTAATAATTGTGTTCAGTCACTAAGATTTTATTGTTATATCTTTTTCAACTACGTTAGTATTGATTCAGAGATTACCCTTCATTTCAGAATCATTATTAAGTGCACGTGACCATTCCTTCATGTGTTTCCAGCAAGTGCAATATTCAATTATAAGGTTTCACTGTGTTTCCTTCTTACGCAAGTGAAAGAGATAATGTTTGCTTATGTGCAAGTGCTACATTTCAAGTTCCTCATTGTCTACCAATCAACAGTCAGTTTCACATCACTTTTACTCATACAGAGTGATTGTATTTAGATACTGTTCCCGGCAGTGCTCGCGCAAGGGTTCATAACGCTCGGTAAGACTCACTAGGGCTTATTACAGGGTTACCATTAAAACCCACCGGTAGGCTGTGGGTTACTGGCAACCCCGTAACACCCTTACTGCCGTCTGATATCCAGGTGTCACTGGGATATCACAAGCTGCAACGGTACGAGGAACAGTGCTGGTGCTTCAGTGAGAGACATGCTAGTAGGGGCCTGAAAATCCGGCAGATCAGGCCTGCTGGGGATCTGTTGCCCCTACCGGCATTCTCATAGTATGTCGGTCCAGTGAGGGTACCGGTACGTTGCTACCGGCACCCTTATTTCCGGACCACCATATTTAGAATGAGGGCCACTGGCTTTTGTATTCCTTCATTCTTGTGCTGCAGGACTTCTGCGACTTCTGGTTTCTGTTTGGACCCACAGTCTTCCTTGCTGAAGGTGTCTCTGGTCGGGCCAAATAATTAAGGAGCCCTTCTCACTCCTGAGACCCACAGCTTTGCAACACCTTCTGGCCACGGTCTCCTGCATGCTTCCTGCTGCGCAATCTCTGCAATCAGGTTCACATGAGGAAAGCAGTCTTCCTTCATGCCTTCCGGTGTGCACCTTCTGCAATTCAGAGTTTCGGAAAACAGGACTCTCTCAGGACAGGCAGTTGAAATCTGCTTGATCAAAGTCCTGGCGTCCCTTCAATTCTCCCACTTCTGCCTGGATTGCCAACACTGTGATTTCTTCCTTCTGCTAAAACTGCTGCTGTATGCACTACAGCCACAGCTCCATCTAATGGCCTGCACCTAAGGCGAAAGCAAAAACAAAGAGGTTGTCATGCGCGGAAGGAAGGTTACCCTCAGACACCCCGCTTTACATAACACTCATACCCCAGAGGACTCCCCGACACATAACACAGCTAGACTCCCCAAGTCACAGTGAGCCCCTCATAAGGTCACGATACCTGTGGTGCGAAAGTCACAGTCAGCCCCTCATAGGGTCACGCTACCTGTGGTGCGAGGGAAGCGTCATCAGCTCCAAGGCTCTGTCAGAGGGCGACTTTGTTTGTTCCCTCGTTTCCAGTGGCAACTGCCATGGAGATTGCCAGCGGGCTGAAGTAGCCGACCGCAACCACTTCCTGGTTCCGGGCCGACTTCCCGGTCACGTGCCCTGAGCTCCGCTCATGTGATCGGGAGTCGTCAGACATAAATACCGCGCAGTTTGAATCATTCGCCGCTTCACCGCTGTTTTCACGACACTGTTCGGCGTTCTCGATTCACGTCTTGGATTCATTGGAAACAGACCTCAAGTTTACGGATAACGGACCGGTGTTCTTGCTCCTTGGATTTGTGGTTTGGTTTCTGCTCGGATTCACAGACTTTTGGATTTTGGCTAACGGTTAACGGATTGTTTCAGATTACCCTTCTCTGCTTTGTCACTTACTCATCTGTCTTCGAGGTTCCTTGAACTGCAACTGTGCCAACAAGTAATCCACGAGTACCACAGTGCCACAAATACTTCCAGGATCATCAGGCGTGTAGCCAGCACTGAGTTTCTGGCGCCTGGCTTTATGGATTGCTGACGCTTCCTTGCACCATAGCCTCAGAGTTCCTAGCGCCTTTCCATTAAACTTAGGTAAGCCCCTTTTCAATACAGTTACATTGTTTACAGTACTGTGCTTGTTTGTGCTAATACCTGAATTCATTCCACAGCTCTGGGGTCCTGGGCAGCGTCTGATCCTGCGAAACAGCAACCACCTGTGGCCTCAAGGCTCGCACAGAGAGTAGTTTTCTCTCTCCCTGTGTGGAACTTGGGGACAGAGGCCCATATATTCTTCACGACGCATCAAGTCATGACAGAGGTGATGGCTGGAAGGTTTAGAATGAATCTTAACCACTGGCAATGCTCTCGGCAACCCTCCAGACCACCATTCTTCGCCTGCCAAGCCATTACAGAAGGGGAAAGACCATATGCAAATCAGGCTTGGCCCCACCCCAAAAGGGGCAGTCCAGCCCGAACTGCTAGGCCACATCCCTTCTGCACGAGACCACAAGCATCCCCAAACATGTTTTTCCCTTGTTGGGGCTCATCAGTGAGGAGTAGCTTGGGTCTCTAGGCCCAGCAGGCACGGGACCCACGTCTGGGCATACCCGTCCCACTCGGGGTGACAAAGCAAAAACAAAGAGGTGATGGCTGGAAGGTTTAGAATGAATCTTAACCACTGGCAAGGCTCTGGGCAACCCTCCAGACCACTGTTCTTCCCCTGCCAAGCCATTACAGAAGGGGAAAGACCATATGCAAATCAGGCTTGGCCCCACCCCAAAAGAGTCAGTCCAGCCCGAACTGCTAGGCCACATCCCTTCTGCACGAGATCACAAGCATCCCCAAACATGTTTTCACCCTTGTTGGGGCTCATCAGTGAGGAGTAGCTTGGGTCTCTAGGCCCAGCAGGCAGGGGACCCACGTCTGGGCATACCCGTCCCACTCGGGGTGACAAAGCAAAAACAAAAAGGTGATGGCTGGAAGGTTTAGAATGAATCTTAACCACTGGCAATGCTCTGGGCAACCCTCCAGACCACCGTTCTTCACCTGTCAAGCCATTACAGAAGGGGAAAGGCCATATGCAAATCAGGCCTGGCCCCACCCCAAAAGGGGCAGTCCAGCCCGAACTGCTAGGCCACATCCCTTCTGCACGAGACCGCGAGCATCCCCAAACATGTTTCGCCCTTGTTGGGGCTCATCAGTGAGGAGTAGCTTGGGCCTCTAGGCCCAGCAGGCACGGGACCCACGTCTGGGCATACCCGTCCCACTCGGGGTGACAAAGCAAAAACAAAGAGGTGATGGCTGGAAGGTTTAGAATTAATCTTAACCACTGGCAATGCTCTGGGCAACCCTCCAGACCATTGTTCTTCGCCTGCCAAGCCATTACAGAAGGGGAAAGACCAAATGCAAATCAGGCTTGGCCCCACCCCAAAAGAGGCAGTCCAGCCCAAACTGCTAGGCCACATCCCTTCTGCAGGAGACCACGAGCATCCCCAAACATGTTTCGCCCTTGTTGGGGCTCATCAGTGAGGAGTAGCTTGGGCCTCTAGGCCCAGCAGGCACGGGACCCACGTCTGGGCATACCCGTCCCACTCGGGGTGACAAAGCAAAAACAAAGAGGTGATGGCTGGAAGGTTTAGAATTAATCTTAACCACTGGCAAAACAGGCTAACCTACATTACAACATTGCTCTTCAGCCCTCTTCCTTATCCCAATCCTCATGAGATTTTGGATCTTGCTGTCCCAAACAACAGAATTAGGTTTTCTTGCCAACTTCTTATTTCTAAATGCATTGCTATTTTTCTCACATGCATTTAAAGAGGAAGAATTATGGTTTATTTGAAATGAGGCAGGAAGTTGGTTTGAACCAATATTTATAGGTTGCCTTTCACTGTACTTTTGGGAGTAAGGGTGATTGTGGAGTCTCAAACAATCTTTCTTTTATGGGAGAATGGAAAGACGTCACACTGTCTTTATCCACATCCACAGGATTAATAGGTGGTTCCAAAACATCACACAACCACGACCATAAGCCATTATGTGTTTTGGCACCCTTAAATGGTACTTTCCTTTCAAGGATAAACACTGTTTCTCACCCCACTTCCCTGGGCCCTGTCTCCCCCCAGGTGATCCTCCGGCAGATCACCCGCCCCCGGTCAGGATCAGGAAGCGTCTGCCTTTCCCTGGCCACTTGGGAGGAGACTTTAGCCGGGTTTTTAGTGAGGGATCCACAGGATTCATCACATTAGGTATGGTGCCGATAACTCGCAACTGGGCCTGCAGAGTAAGTTTGCCTATTTTGCATCGGGCCCACTTTGTATAGACTATCATTGAGCCCCCTACCGTGCTCTGGGATAGGCTTGTGTAGCATCTATATTGTGTTGGGCTCTGCTTACTGCAGCATTCAGAGATAAGCATTGTGCCATAGTTACAGTCTGCCGGACTCTATTTCCTACCGCGCTCAGTGATAGGTAGTATATTATACACAATGTCGGGACAACCAGCATGATATTTTAAAAACTTGGATATCGACTGTGTGGTATCTCACTCACGGCTACACTCAAGGGTAGCCCCTCTGCCCTCCAACCTGCCCTACCCCACTAGGACCTTGTCCCTCCCCTACACAGTACAGACAGTAACGCTCTCCTTGAAACCTGACATAGATACAGTGTATCCCTTTGAAAGCCACTAACCCTAACCCAGTCCCACTCACATTTCACCAAAACTAACTACAGGCATTACAAAAAAACGTCCACAACATAGAGGGGCCTGCAAAAGAACAACCACAGAGGAAACAACAAGGTTGACAACATCCTGGCAATGTCACACAAAGGCTAAAACCTCTGTGATCCAATAACAAACACCAAAGACCCAACCAAAGGAACCCAAAAGAAAAGGGAAGAAGCAAAACAACAATAAACCATAGAAATAACCTCACATCAACAACTACCACTCTTGAAACAAAGCCACAAGACCTGAAAACTTCAGAATCAGACTCACAGAAAGGAAGTAGCAACTGTGAACCACAACAACACTTCCAGGTACTGAACGGCAAACCCAAGAAGCAACACAAGGAGAACCTCAAATCAGCAAGTACCACCTTTGGCACAAAACCAAAGAATACACTACAATCAAATATCAAACCTCAGATTCACAGGAAGGCATTCACAGCTGTGAAATACTCCAACGCATCCAAGAATTCAAAGGAAAAACCACTGGGAGACATAGAAGCCACGCCACAGGAGAGGACAACATGCAAGAAACCACAGGAAAAAGGACAAGCTAAATGGAATCATACCAGGATACCACACCAGTAAACATGAAAACAGCAATGGAATACACACCCACGTGCCCGACAGAAATAAAGGTCACCACAAAAACCAGACAAAAATCACTCTACCTAACCTGTCAGAGCAGAAACAACAATCATAAACATAAGACACATTGGAAGGATATCAGGAGTGCAAAGTGAAATGCACGAAATACACAGAAACAAAACAATAGGAAACAACACCTCCGCTTCATGCATTACAAAAAAACCATTGGCACCATCAACCTGAAACAGAAGAGGATCCAGAAGAAGACATGAACCCAATACTAACCGAACTACTTAATGATGAAACAGACTCAAAAGAACATAACCAGCACCTGATAACAATAAAGAGCGTCAGCAACAAGACCACCAGAAGACACAAGGAAGGATAAAACAGGCCAAAATAAAGAAAATATACACTGCAACCTAATAAATGCCAAATCTCTGTCCAAACACACAACAGAAATATATTATCTACTTTGCGATGGGTGATAAGCATCCTGTTCATCACAGCGACCTGGCTAGCTCAAACCTACAAAGTCAAACTTTACAGCTGTCTGCCTGACAACTTTAAGTGCATACAGGAAAACAGAAAAGAAAAAAGAGGAGCTCTTGCAGTGGCATACGAAGAACATCTAAAAATAAGAAAAGCTGATCTGCTGAACATCCCGAACTGCAAATACCTTGTCCTACACCTGACCTCAGACTCGCAAACAAACCTCACATTTATACTCATCTACAGACCCGACCTATGAAGCAACCTTCGTAGACACTTTCATAGAACCTGTCATTAACATAACCATTAAATATGATCACCTGATCATTCTCAGAAATTTTAACATATGGTTTTAGGAAGAGAACACGATCTTGCCGAAAACACTAACAGCTTGAGGCAATGCAACTACGACATGCACACAGTGGGCTACACTCTAGATGCAATCTTCGCCAATAAATATCTGATCACAATAGTGCCCACAATCAAAATACTGTGGAGCGACCACCTCATTTTACCGTTTGTGGTCCAAATATTGTCAAGAGCATCCAACAAACTCCAAAATAACACCCCAATCTGGAAAAGAAACTGGAGAACTGTCAAAAGCAGTAACCTGAAGAAAAACTAGAATCTTCAAAGCCATCGATCGCCACACTTAAAACAACTGACATAGATGAAAGAGCAGACATAATCCTGAAATGGATTACGAAAAAACAATAGATAACATCTCACTGGAAAAACTTCATCATCCCATTGTGAAAGATATCGGTGGCTAGAAGTTTCACGCCTCACTGCAAAGCAATGAAGAAAAAAATGGAAACTAGAACAAGAAAGGAGGAAACACTACAACCAAGACAAAAGAATAACATTTCAAAGATAGATCTGATCATATAAAGCAGAGATTCTCAAAGTAAAAAATAATTACTTCCACAAATGGCTCACAAAAGCCAAAAACACTCAGACAGAATTGTTTAATATAATAAACAAGATAAGAAATCCTCCCAGGTGCAATAACACATTTGCCCCCCAACAAAAATTAGGCAACGATCTCCCAGATCACTTTTGGAGTAAAATCACCAACATAGAGCAGATCATACAAATTAGACTGACCCACCCAACTGCTCACCTCAATCAACCATCCCCGAGCACACAGACCAGGCTGAATATATTTCCCCAAGTATCAAGAGAAAAATCAGTCTGGTGAACAAAATCAACAAGTCACACGCCCCAGCTCACCCTTGTCCACCAGACATCTACAAATCGATACTTCCACAGGGAACACCATCAGAATACTACCTAAACCCCTTCAATCTGTCACTTTCAATGGGAAGAGTAGCCCGATCCTTCAAATCAGCCTACATCAAACGATTCCTTAAAGATACGACGGGCGATCTGGAAGACCTGTTAAACTACAGACATATCTCAAACATTCCATACCCAGCAAAACTAATTGAGACCTATGTTTATGAACACATATTAGAACATGTTGAAAACAAACAGCTACTGGATCAGGCACAAATAGGCTTCAGACCCATCAAAGGAAAGGATACAGCCCTACTCTCCATATGGGACGACCTGAAGACCAATGCAGACTCCAAAACGAACTCAGCACTGATACTACTGGATCCCTCCACAGCATTCGACACAGTCAACCATAACACCTTAGTCAAGAGACTTGAAGACATAGGAATCGGCAACACAGTGCTCATTTGGATTAAATCTTTCGAGTCCGTAAGAACAGAAACAATATGGCTAAAACCATTCAAATCCACACTCGAGACACCACTCATAGAGTCCCACACGGCTCCTTGCTATCACCATTATTGTTTAATATCCACATGACACCCCTGTGGGGTGAAATAGAGCCCCTGAATGCCAGAAATAAAGAGGCCACAGTGATTTGGGAAGTCCCATTGAAGTATAAGGCCAGCACAGAAATGGTGATGTCAGACATGAGGCCTATTCAACTGAAAACAAGCCTAAATCTCAAAGGAAAGAAAGATGGCTTGAATCTCAAAAGTGCAAAGATATGGCAATGCATGTCAGCAAGAAAAAGAAAGACATGTGGCGGACAATGCTGTTTTACTAAATCCATGGAGAGCTGCACTTTTACTTAAAGAGACAGATAACAGTGTGTACATTATCTTCAATGTAAAACCAGATTGTACTCCAGTCATCTGAAGTGAAACCAAGCTCATTGCTATTATAAGAAATAAAGGAACTTCCATTTTCCTCATTCAAATGACAGTATGCTAAGGGAAGTGCTCACTAGACTTTCAGATTTTGAACATGGTTTTCTCATATAACTATACATATGGACAATCCAGAAGTGATATTCATGTATTGTGGAACTTTGAGATTAAAGAAGTACATTACACATGGTTATAAGGCACAGGTGCCTTATAAAATGTCATGTAAAATATATTGTGTGTGAGTTTAAAAGCCATTTCTTGCAGAATTGTACATGCCGCAGGTCATTTCTTCTAAAGATGAAACTTAACCTCCAAGGCCTTTCCTCTGCTGGTCTTGGAGAAGGAGGTCTGGTTGTCAACCATCAATCAGGGCCATTGATTAAAAATATAGAAAGAAATACATTGCTTAGATTTAAACCACTGTGGAAACAGATAAGACCATGCCTGTTCTTTCAGCAGAAGTGACCTTGAGGTCACAATTCCCATAAAATGTCCTTTAGAGCTGAAGCCAGGGCCATTACAGGTCATGAAGGGAGAGGCGAAGATAAACATGAGCCAGCCTCTGGCTGATCACATGCTCTAGGGGACTTGAAACTGAAAGCGAATAAATAAAAAAACTGGTGTTTAGTTAATGAAAAAATACATATTAATGCATAAAAAGGGCAGTGTATATGCCAGAAAGGTCACTGCAGACTTTTATTAAAGGTGACAGTAACCTCCTTTTAACCATGCTAAAATGATTTTTGTGTGATAAACATAACTAAAGTTAATAATACAAATTTGATTTGGGCCTTTCCTTGATTCAAAGAGTTTGAAAGTTGAGGGGGGGGGAGCGTTCTGAAGGACAAAATTGACATGGGAACTTTGAAGTGGCATATTTTTCACCGATATGGCTCCTGAGAAAATGAAGAAAACCTGTATCTCTGCATAGGGAGGGCGTGCCGACTTCAGATTACCATCATTTGATTTGCCTTAAAATGTAGTTCTTAAAAATATATTCATGCATTTAAAGATTTGAAAAATGAGGGTACTTGCCATGTTGGTAGATTTTGTTAGCTAAACAGGCCGAGCCCACAAGTCAGTTTGAGATGACAAAGCTTTCTCCTCCCTCAGCTTTCCTAGCTCACATCCCTCATCCCCTTGTCCTATTAGCACAATGGTGGGAGGTGGGTAGAGAAAACCAACCAATCCCTTTTGGCGGGAATCATGACAAGTTTATGATGTAATTTGCCCTATAAGTAAACCAGTTTGCATCAGAACTGGGCCTTTTCCACTTATTGTGGGAGGTAACCTTCTGCTGAACTCTTGCAAGAAACATCCAATCAGAGAGGCCCCAAATCTTGCATTGGAGACAGGGACCAGGAGACATAGAAGCTGACTGGGACCCTTTGGAGGAGCCAGAGGAGACTATCCTGGACTGACACCATTGCTGTCCCAGAGGTGCCCTGCTGTTCCCTGATGTCCATCACAAGGCCTCTCCTGTGAGTAAAACTATCCCCAAAGCCATCGATTGTGTAGACCCTGCATTTTCAAGCATTGTTTTATTTATTTCCCCATAGCAAAATATCCTGTTTGTCTGTGTAGATCCTTAGCGTTCAAAACTAACAAGCTCTTCCCAGTGTGTTTTGAGCTGGTATAGATATAAAGATTTACCAATAGAATTAATCCCAAATCCCTGTTTCCACGTGAGTGTGCAAAGTGCAACAGGAAAGGGCCCCTTTGTTCCCATTGGGCTCTGACCAAAACCACAGAGCCCTGCCTGTTCTTTTTAGGTGTGGCAAAACAAGTTTTCGCATTGCTTTTCTTTCCCTCATATTGCATCTGTGGTAATAAGTAAAAAGACTATTTTGCCCCTTGAATCCCTTTTCCAAAGAGTGCATTTTATCAGAAACCCAAAACGATTTCCCCATTGTGTTCCCACTCTCTGCCACTGGCCTTCAATTCAGAGGGGCCAAGTCTAATTGATGTTTGGAGGGCGGGGGTTGCTGGGAGAAAAAGTATTATAACCAAATCAGCAATCACTGTGTGTCTTGAATTGTTCTTTTTCTGTATTGGTGGGTGATTTGAAAAGAAAGCTGCAGGAAATTGTAACTGCATATCTCAGTATTATCTCTGTGTTGGTGTCATTACGGAAGTCAGTTTTGTTCTTGTGTTACCACGGCGGTGGCTGATGTTAGTCTGTTTGTCAAATTTGGTTTAAATAAATTAATACATCTATATTCTTACTACACACCGGCCTGATTCCTAATCCATTGTGGCAGCAGGTATTTGTTGGGGTTGGGTGTGGGACGGGTTAGAGGTCTAAGCAAAGTGAACCTTAACAAACTAATAGTGCTTTATTGTGCGCCACATTCATTGGGGGATAAAAGAAACTCCCTGATTTGAGTGTGACCGCGTGAAAAACCGCAACAGCCCTAATCAACCTCATCAAAAGACACAGCCTCACATGCTACAACTATGCAGACAATAACCAAATCATCTACAAAATGAACAGCAAAGAGGAAGAGATTCCCACGTTAACAGACTGTCTCAAAGAATTCTACCAATGGATGAACACTAACAAACGTACAATTAACCGGTACAAAACGGAAATCATGATTTCACTGAACAACCAAAGAAACAACACGAATATCCCATGGCCAACAGAACTGTGCACTGCACAGGAACCATCCAAAGCAGTCAAAAACCTTGGAAGCCTAATGCACAATGAGCTAACACTAGAACTACAAGTCAATGCAATAATTAAGAAATGTTTATTCCATCTGCACACTATCAAAAAGATACTTATTTTCCTTCATGCACAAAACAATTGACATCATCTCCCTCATCATGTCCAGGGTAGACTTTGCCAACAGCATATACCTTGGAATGCCGGAATACTAGCTGAGAAAACTACAACAAATACAGAATGCAGCTGCCAGACTTCTCTTCAAACTCTCCTGAAGAAACCACATCACACCAGCGCTAAGGCTGCTACATTGGCTCCCAGTCAAAAAAAGAATCACCTTCAAAACAATGCGCATAACACACAGATCAATCCACGGCTAAGGAGCAGAATTCCTACAAAAGAGAATCACCATCTACAAACCAGCAAGAACGCTTAGATCCAGCAACGGCTTCTACCTAGAACCAAAACTCTACGAGAGAAAACAACTTGGAGAATCAGCATTCTCTTGCATAGCTGTAAAACTCTGGAACTTCCTCCCAAAAGAAATACAAACTATGGAGGACCCTCTAAAATTCAGAAAACTTCTAAAAATCTGGCTCTTCAGCATCAAAGGGGATGCAAATGCCTGAACAACATCTAAGCACCACGAAATGAACAAATGCACGGAAAGGACCCCCTCGTAAGCAGGGACTAGCCAAACACACCCGACATGAAGCGAGACTGAGCAAAGGGCTATACCTCCATCAACACAATCCGGCACACTAAACCATTCGAAACCCAACAAGAGAAAATCACCAAAAAAGCAGGGAACTACAACCACTAATGTATTCCAGAAAAACGCTCTACTTTAATACTCTAATCACCAGATATCATATACCTACCAACATTTAGCTTACTCGCATAGGCAAGCCTTATCTTGCATGTAACCAAATTGTACAGATTGGCCACTTCCACACTTAGCCAATGTGTGTAGGTGGGCCACATTCTGCCTCTCAGGTCTGGTGGTGTGGCTGGGCCTTGCGCTCCCTGCTGCACTCTGAGACAGGCGCTGTGTAACTTCTGTATCATGATAGGCTGATTGAGACAGACTGTATGGGTGGAAAATGCATTGCATTTCGATCGATAGACTGTTGGGGACACGAAATGTATCACACCCATATGGACTGTTTAAGGGTGAGGAGTGTGCTGCACCGGGATGGATTGCAGGGGATGGGAGATGTGTCAAATACGAATGGGCTGTTAGAGGCGAGAAGGATATTGCAACAGGATTGAGTGTCGAGAGTGGGAAGTGTGTCTCGAATGGATGAACGGTTAGGGGCTGGAGATGCATCACACTTACAAGGACTAACGGGGGTGAGAAATGCATGGCATAAAGATCGATTGGCAGGCGTCAGAAACCATACTGCACTAGGTTTGAAGGCTGGGGACAGGGAATGTGTATCACCTGGATGAATTGCTGGGGAGGTAAATGCATTGTACTCGAATGAACAGTTGAGGGTGGGAAAAGTATCACATTTAGATCGAATGTCAGATGTAGAAAAAGTATTGCCCCAGACTAACCATACTAAAAACTCATCTTTCTGCATCCACACCCTCAAACTCTGAACTAAACACAACCATACCTCTACCGCACCAAAACCCACACTCACTCCACAACACCCGACATGTAGACAAACCATACACAATCACATCTTAACATCACATGACAGAGACCAACCAAAAATGCACAAATGCTCGTTGACCAGTTTCTCTGAACTGAAGCTGCCAACAGCACATAAAGCTCGCTTGCTCTTCATCCGCTCAACCCCACTAACAGCCCCCGCTTACCCTCCATCCATTGCAGATCCACCAGCGTGCCAAGAGACCACGTAAGTGGTGACAGTGCGTGGTACAAGCCCCATTAGTATTAACATTGAGCAGTCGCCCAATTCAACCAAATCTAAATCTACTTCCGTTTACCCCTCCTTCTCCCCACCACAGGATGCAAGCCTCTATTGATTTTTTCTACGTCTCTCCCAATTCTAGCCTCCACCCAACACAACACTAGCAGATACAATGCTCTCTACCTCTCTGTCCATACAGAAAAGTGCTTTCAATTCGCACAACTTTCCTGCTGGCCTGTCATGTTATTCAGGAGTTTTCCCAATAAGCAAGTTCACACAAGAGGCCAATATGGGTTGCAAAATGTCAGCACCATCTTGCACTAACTGACATGCAACTGACTTGTCCCCACCCCTATTAGCATGGATGAGGCAGCCCACCTGTCATGGAGATCCCCACAGCCAAACATCTTCCACTTCTACCAACTTCACCAACAGAGCACAACACTCTCTGTCCCATACAAAGAAAGTCCTAACATCCCTCTCTCTATACTTCCGCCGGCATGCTGGCCCACAGAGGAACACGAGAGATGTTCCAGCATGATGTTCCTCTATGAGGCATTGTAAGCAGGGTCATGCCACTTGGCCTGCCATATCATTGACAACCTCTGACCTATTGGACTCCATTACCTGTGGTGATTTCTTAATGTTTCTCCAGTGGCACTTCGAATGGGAAGAAACCGTGCTCACCTCCCACTCATTTTCAACTCGCATTCTCTCCAATACACAAAAATATGCATCTTAGTTTGAAATTTAATTACAACTCCTGGTAGACAGTGGGCCTCATTATGAGTCCGGTGGTAGCCGTGCTGGTAAAACCAGGAGGCTGCAGTCAGACTCATGATGATTTACCGCCACCTGACTTTCCGGAAACACCGGGGCATTACAGCCCCGGCGGTCCAGTAAGTCAGGCGGCAGTAATTGTTTGTCCCCATTCCAATTTGAGTCCCATAGGACAATATTAATGGTGCAGGTGCTTACATGAAAGGCTGCGGGCGGGTGCCGCCCGCCCGCCAGGGCAGACATGGCAGGCAGAAAGGCAACCCACCCGCAGACTTGTACTTTGCTGGTCCGGAAACAATGGGACCCGTAAGCTTACCGGCACCGTTGTTTCCAGACCGGCAATGTTATAATGAGGCCCAATGTTTAATTTCACTCTCGTTTCCAATCTGCTCTCCATATTTGCCTTGGAATTGAGCCAAAGTATTTGTCAGGAGCTAAATAGCAAACAACTAATCAGCAGGAGCCTAATAGGAAATCTTCAGGAAATCTCTCAAAACCAGGTTATCTCAATACCACAACAGAAAAACTAGTACAGAAATCTCCATCAGACCAAACTGGTCTTTCGCACCTCCAGCCACACCAGGGCACTACTTGAAGGCACATCAGAACTACTGAAGGCAAACCAGCGCATCCATGCATCTCCTAACTCTCTAACAACATATTTGCCATTATGAACTTGGACTGACAAGAGCAACAACCTTTGAAGCAGGGCAAAATAGACATAGAGCCCATTCGGGACAGTCTCATCGACACATGGAATACACAGATCTACGTGATAATTTCACTGCGCAAATGGGTGTGGGGAATACTGTGAAGACGAAAGCTTTGTATTCTGAAAATGTCAACTGCTTGCCTTTTGGGATCCTCATATGTGTGGGACATGCCCACAACCCTTATTCTCTGCCTATCCCTCCCCCCACTTACTCTCTTCAATGTGTGGCACTCACGCGGGCCAATCTGTCTCCTTCTGTCACAGGACCTCACGCCTGCCGCTCTCTGCCTCCTTCTCTAGCTGGCAAAGTAAATGCCAAGCAATCATATGTGGCTTTCAGGGTTTGCTTTTGGTGGCCATTTCTTTGGCCACTTCCGTGTTTAATCAGATTTGGAGTCACTGCAGCTGGCCGACTAAAAGCGCAACATGAAAATGAAAGTTTAATTGTGGTAAGAGCGCAACATTATAAGGCATACATTTTCGGGTAAATCGGGAATACACCTGTGCAAAACGCTTAAAATGAAGGATGCCTTTTAAATTGGACCCAGTTAGGTCAGTCTTCCCTATGTTTTTTCTCATGAGGCTCAAGGCCTCATCAAGAGGTTGGCGGTATCTGGCCGGTGCTGCTGGCGGATTGCCGCTAACCCCATAACACTGATTCCGCCGCCTGATATCCCGGGGCCACCAGGATATCATAAGTGGTGGCGGAACGGTAAATCCCCATTCCCATGGAGTCCTTTAGGACATGGGAATGGGGGCACTGAAGCACCAGCACTGTTGCTAACGTTGCCTGTGCTTCAGTCTGAGACATGCCTGTAGGGGCCTGAACTCCCGGCAGGTCAGGCCATCCAGGGGATCCTTGCCCCTATCAGCATCGTAGTATGGCGGTCGGGAAAGGGTGCTGGAACGTTGCTACCAGCCCCCTTATATCCAAACCGCCATACCTGTAATGAGGCCCAGTGTCACAACCCCACACTCATCATAAATTGTAACCCAAAACAACATGAACTCCTCATCATAATGGATAAAAATGTGACGGGACCTATGATGTCAACCAAATGGCAGACTCGAACTCTAGTAGCTCAGCCTAACCTGAGCTCCAGTTACAGGACTCCCCAAAGTAATTAAGTACTCTCCCTTCCACAACTAATCATTTCACCTTTCAACCTACTAGTACTTTCATAATACGAACTGACCCCCCTTTCCCTCACACACATGGCAGCTTTAAGTCTTATAGCGCAGTCCCAACCACATTATCATCAGGGAAGTTATTCAGCGTTAACTGCACAGCCCAATACATGTTTAGCTCTGTTGCACACACCCACCGCTCCTCCAGACCAGCACCTCTACCAATGTCCCAGTGCTCTCCAAAAGGACCTTGGGTGTTGAGCTTGAGATAAAACCAATAAACAAATTCCCACGCCACAAAACACATAGCACCCTACCAGCACTCAGGAATCGGATGTTAGCAGCCTACACCCATAAACACCAAAGGCTTCACACCTCGCCATCTACCCTATGAATTTATATTGGTGACGGATTGTTATTAGCGATGAACTGAGATCTTCATAGGTTACATCTCACAGTGTTTGGTGTTTTCACCATTTCAAGAAGTCTCCCCCATTCTGCCTGTCTCCTCTATGATCTGCTCTGTGCCATTTCCCATTTCCAGTCTTCTCGACACCCGTGTGGCATCTCTATCACGCTGTAGTAGGTGTGTTGTTGTCTACATATGGTGAGAGGTAGCATATAGGGGATCACCTCAGATAGCCCATCCCTTGTAAGTGAGGTATGCCTCTTGGTATGGTGAAGTGGAATGATATTATAATTGAATCAAAACTGGTGATAGTCATTGTTGCAGTGTCATCCTTGTCCTTGTGTACATCAAGCTACTGTAGTACTCATATTCCTAAGTGTGTTATTTTGGTGGTGGCCCTGTCTGTGATCCTGTATTATGTCTCTGTTAGTATCCTTGGCTTGGAGAGATCTGATGGCTGCAAGGGTCTGTGTTTAAGGGTGCTTGACGTTGCATTGTGGTCGTGTGTTCAGAGTCTACAGAGATGATATTATTCTGGTTGTCGTCCTGTTTCACACAGGTTCTCTTGACCTTGTCTCTGTCCTTCGTGTCCTCTACACCCAGGTCAGACTTCTTCTTTGCTGTGTTTTTATTGATTTTTGGGGGCCTTTTTTCTCATTGTGTGCTTCCTTCTTCCAGTTTCTTCTTCTCCCTCCTCCCGCCTCCCAGCCCGCACCCCCTCCTCTGATTGGGCTTTTGATCCTCATACTGTCCCTCCCAGGGCAGCCCTCTGCCCTGCAACCCCTGTGGCTAAGGGCCCCCAGGCAAAGGGTGGCTCCCACTGATGCAACTCCTCGTCATGTCTGCAGGTGTCAGCAGGGGAAGCCAGAAGCCGGCCATCAACAAGCAGCGACTAAGCAAGGTAGGAGTGGCAAAGGTTAGTAATTAGAGCCTGCACTCTACCCTAATAAACCCTGCCACATAGCAGATTCTCTGACCTAGGTGGGTGTTTCTCAGGTAGTTAAAAATTGCATTGTGTAAGTATTTAAAATTACATTGTGAAACCTAGGCCTTTTCCCCCTTATACAGGACTCTCAGACTTAGGTGTGTTTTCTCCGATATTTAAATGACATTGTGAAAGCTGTGGCATTCTGTGGTTCTTGACTTCCTAGCATAGCATTCACCTAGCAAACGTTCTACGATTGTCATCGCCTTTCGTCTTGTATCTCTCTGTCACGTCTGCTTGCGTCCCTCTCAAGTGTTCCCCCTTGCCCCTGGTCTCTGTGCTTTCTCTTCTCTTCTCTTCTTCTCCAATTAATGGTGGCACTCGGTGGGAGGCCCTCCTGGCCTCCTTCGACTCCTCCAAGGTCATCATACATTTTTACCTGAATGGTACTGTCTTGGTCCAAGGCCCTCGGGCCAATCTTCTCCTCTTTGATAGACATTTCCTGCGCCTCATCAATTTCCTTCCTTCTCCTGCTGTCCCCTCTCTTCCCTCCACGGCTCCCTTGCCTCCCCCTGCTGTCTCCTCCTTGGCTACCTTGCCCTCTCTTCCTTCCTCTTCTGCCCTTGGTCTCACAGAGACACGGTTCACAGCCAGCTCTGTCATGAGCTTTGAGATTCTCCTCCCTGACGGCTACAAGATCCTCTCTGCGCCCAGGTCCAACTGTTCCGGAGGGGGTGTAGCCCTGGTCTTCCCTGAGTGGATTCCTGCCTCTGTCATTCCTACGCAGGCCTACTCCTCTTTCGAATGCCTCATCTGTAGGCTCTCTCTCTCTCTCTCTCTCTCTCCAAGTCATTCCCTTACTGCTACTACTACATCGGCCACCTGGTCAGATCTCCTCCTTCCTCTGAATGGGCGGACCTTTCCTCTTCCCTCCTGGTCTCGACCACGCAACTCCTCCTTCTTGGAGACTTTAACATCCACCTGGATGCTTCCTGTCATTCCTCTGGACTCTTTCACGACCTCTGCAGCACTCTCTCACTCTCTATTATCCCCTCTGGTCCGACTAACTCTGCAGGGCACACTCTGGATGTTCTGATCTCTTCAGACCTTCCCCTTTCTGTCCCTCTCACCACTCCTCTCTCCTGGAATGATCACTCTCTCCTTTCCTCCCAGCTCACCCGATCTACTCCTCAGGCCAAGCCAACTCCAGCACTGCCACCCACCTTCTCGGTTATGCAACCCATGAAGCGTGTGTCAGTTTAGGCCATTGCAGCCACTTTCTCACCCCTCCCAACCCCTTTGGCTGACTCACACCCTGGCCCAGCCCTTTCCATGCTTCACTCTGTTATATCTGATACTCTTGATGTTCTTGCCCCTGTCATGGGGATCCGCCTGAAGCCCAAAGCCAAGTGTAACTCCTGGTACGACTCAGACCTCGTCACCCTCAAACGCAAGTACCGGGTGGTTGAGAGGAATTGGCGTGCTTCTGGTACATCCTCTAATAAACTGGCCTGCCGCCTCCTCCAAAGGCAATACCGGCTCTCTGTCCGCACCAAGAAGATTGCTCACATCCAAGCCTGTGTGTCTGCAGCATCTTAATACTTGGCTGAACTCTTTAAAATCTGCAAGGAACTGGCCAATCCTGCTGCAGTCTCTACCTCTCCTGTCCCCTCCCAGGCCCTCTGCATGGCTCTGGCTTCTCATATCCGCTCTAAAACTCAGGACATCCTGCCCTCTCTCTCTTACTCTACCCCTCCTGCCTCTACTCTTTGCTCTTCCTCTGGCCCTTCCTTGGCCACCTCTCCTCCATCCTTCTCTGAATTTCCCTTGTTCTCCCCAGACAAGGGTTCTAGACAAGTCCGGTCTATGAAAGTCTTGTCAAATCAGGATCATCCCTATTCATCCAAAACAATCAAGGACCACATTGACTCCATGGCTCCTGCTCTGGCTGACTTCTGCAACCACTCCTTCGCCACTGGAGTCTTCCCATCCCCCCTGAAGCACTCCCTTGTGCACCCTCTTCTTAAGAAACCCTCTGCCGACCCGTCCTGCCCAACTATCTATCAGCCAATCTCCATCATTCCTTTTCTGGGCAAACTCCTGGAAAATCTGGCCATCTCCCAGCTTAATCTTCACACTGAATCTGTTGGGTGTCTTCATGACCATCAGTCTGGCTTCAGAGCTGCCAGAAGCACGGAAACTGCTCTCATGAAAATCCGTGAAGACCTGTTCTCCAACCTTGATTCGAACACCCCGTGTCCTCATTTTACTTGATCTCTCTTCTGATTTTGACATGGTCAACCATGCCATCCTGCTCAACCGTCTCCATGATAACCTGGGTATCACCAGTCAGGCCCTGGTGTGGCTGACTTCTTTCCTCTCTGATCGACCATCCCAGGTCCAACTTGGGTCCTTCCTCTCCTCAATCTCTAGCTCAACCTGTGGTGTTCCCCAGGGGTCTAACCTCTCTCCCTGGCTGTTCAACCAATACCTGGCACTTCTTTCCCACTGCATTGCCGCTCTCTACCCCAACTTTCAGTTGCGGTAGACACTCAGCTCATTTTCAGGCTACCCTCAGCCACCTCCTCTCCTTCTCTCATCTCTGACTGTCTGTCTGCTATCCAGGAGTGATGTGCCACCAATGATTTCTGCCTTAATGCCAGAAAGACTGAGATTCTCCACATCAGCACATCAGTCCCTCCTTTCCTGTCACTCTCTGGCCGGCCTCTCTTAGCCCTCTTCCTGCTCCCACCTGCGAGGCTGAAAACGTCAGGGTCATCTTTGACTCCACACTTTCCTTCTCTCCTCACATCTCTGATGTCTCTAAGAAGTCGCACTACCAGCTGCACCTCCTCAGAGGTATTCTTCCTTTCCTCTCCTTCCCCCAGAAGCTCACTGTCTCCAGTTTTCAGGCTACCCTCAGCCACCTCCTCTCCTTCTCTCATCTCTGACTGTCTGTCTGCTATCCAAGAGTGGTGTGCCGCCAATGATTTCTGCCTTAATGCCAGTAAGACTGAGATTCTCCACATCAGCAGACCCGCTCCCTCCTTTCCTGTCACTCTCTGGCCGGCAGCTCTTGGCCCTCTTCCTGCACCCACCTTTGAGGCTGAAAACCTCGGGGTCATCTTCGACTCCACACTTTCCTTCTCTCCTCACATCTCTGATGTCTCTAAGAAGTCACACTACCAGCTGCACCTCCTCAGAGGTATTCTTCCTTCCCTCTCCTTCCCCCAGAAGCTCACTGTCTCCAGAGCTCTGGTTCTCTATAGGCTGGACTATTGCAACAGCCTCTTTCTAAATCTGTCTGCTTCTACTCTCCGCCCTCTGCAACTCATCCAGAACAGGACGGCGTGACTTGACCTTGGCCTCAAGCACAGGGATTGTATTTCTGCAGGGCTGAAATCTCTGCACTGGCTCCCAGTGGCTGTGAAGATTAAGTTCAAAACCCTCTGCATTGTACACAAAGCTTTCTGGGGCCTGGGGCCTCAATATCTTCAACTCTCTCTTCCTTAATATCTTCCTTCTCGAGCTCTTCGCTCATCGGCCAAGCAACGAGTCAGTGGTAGATCTCTTTCTTCGGCTGGGGCCTCCCTCTGGAACAGCCTCCCTGAAACTTGAGGAGAACCATCTCCGGTTCTGGAAGCACCTCAAAACCTTCCTCATTGCTACTGCTTTCTCTCCTGCTCTCCCCTGCTGAACTCCTGGCTGAAACTGAAACTGCACTGGCTATCTGGCCACCCCCTGATCTCAGGCCCCCTCCCCCACCAGTTGCACACATGCACTGCCTCCCTGGCAACCCCCGCACTTGGGGACTGTTTTCTTTATCCCTTCAGTCCCCCTACCAGCACTTGACACCTGATGTCTGCACTTACCCTTGCACTTGCCACCAGCTGGCCATACTTTTTACTTATCGCTTTATTTATTCTATTTATCCCATGTACTGCACTGTCCACTACGCCTTCCTCCTCTGCACATTTCCCCATCCCCCATGCCCTGCAATTGCACGATCTGAATGACACTGGGCCCAGTAAGATCGTTGTCTCTGTCTTCCCTCTGTTCCCCCTCCCTTGCCTAGTTGACGCCTTGAAACACTTGTGTATAGGTGCGTTATAAATGCCATATCATATATGTATTTTTGTTTTAGAACTTTGTAGAATCCTGGTGTTTATACTGGTTTTCAATGTTCTGTGCATAATTGGTGCTGCATGGCAACTGTAGAACAGTAGATCCCTACTGGGCAGATGTGGCAGGGTGAGAATGAAGTGTAGACTTCTTTAAAGGGTTAAATGTGTCATGGGATATTGTGGGGTGCTGATAGTTCTTTTTGGGAAATAGGCTGTGGTAGAGAAAAGGTATCAAGAGGCTGGAGGATGATGGCAGGAATGTTTTGGGTATGTGGTGTGATAAACCTAGGAGTATTCCACCATTAAGCCCCCAAGAGTCCTCAATTGAGGTGGCCAGAAGAGAGCCATCACTCTTGGATCCCAACCCTGGGGATGGACGAGCGAGGGAAGATCACCTGGGTAGGTCAATCCAGGGTCGTCCTTGTGGGAATGCCCCGGGCGAGACGTGGTATTCTGATGGGGAAACAGAATAGGAGGATGTCCTGGATGCCTTCATGGGATACGTTAACTCCGGTCACCTTAATCCAGGTTTCATTTTCCCTAAATCTAATCCCGTCCTTAACTGCCTGTATAAGAAACCATTAAGAATATGGAAGGGGACATCATCCCCTTGAGGAAAAACTAAGTTAAAGTATTTTCCTATGTCCATGGTCGGTTCCCTGATAGAGTAGGGGAAAATAGATCTATCCTCCAACACCGTTCCAGTACCCCCTTCCCATTTCCAACAAATACTGGGACGAGGAAAAGGCAACCGGGAGTAGTGAAGATTTACAATAGGAATCACATGGGGAATACAAGGGAAACCAGCTATAAAAAGAACTTAAGCTGTCCCATTGATAGAGTCAGGCAGAGTCAGGCATTTAGCAATTATCATTCACACCTGACTCCACTTTACTGCTTTTCCAACTATAAAACGGTGTGGTTCTACACTGGTTTTTGAGCAAGCTTGGGACATTGTTTGAACCAGAGGAGCGACGGAGCAGAGAGCAGCAGGATCTATGGCCCAGAGGAAAATGGAGTACCGAGACGCTGGCCCAGTGTGTCAGAGGGGCTGCAGCATTGCTAGGGAGTCGTGTCTAGAAAGAGAGGGAGCGAAGCATCTTGCAGACTGCTATTGGGGGTCAGAACATTGATCGTTCCGAGTGGACCTGTGCTGTCCCCAAGGGTGTCTGAGGGGCAGGTGGTGAGACCCTGACATCAGGATTGCATAACCAGAAGGGATCGCACGTCACTGCGTTGCTGCTCGGGTGAGTCTCGTGAAAGTAAGAGAGAAAGATACTCAGGAGTAATTGAAACTGAGCAGGCAAAAGAAAATGCATAGAAGAGCCTGAAGAAGAACGGTAAAGCACAGTGGCGTCAAAGCCTGCCAAAGGGTGGTGGAGCATAGAGCAGGAGGAATTTAAAGTTTGGCCTGCCATCAAGTTATAGTCCAAATGTGGAGTTTATTAGTCTTGCACTGTTTACGCTTCATGGACCGTATTTGGATCTTTTGGGGTTCTTGCTTATAGCCCCCATGCCAACTTTGAATGAATGCCACACGACTTCAGAGGAACCTGCATATATATTTGAACATATTTCATGCAATGCAGATTCAATTACTGCCGCTTTGTATTTATGGCTACGTTGGCGCATTTTTAAGAGCGACAATTATACAGTTTTAAGATTCTTATAACTTTGGCCCCATTCAACAAATATATGCAAATGTTTCCAAAAAACATACATCCACATAAGAATTTATTTTAAAAGGCTCAAGTTCATGGGTGGGGGCGGGGGGCAAATGTTTCATAAAGGTTGGGGTGGGGGGTTGCAAAAGGTTTGCTTCGCTTTGAAAGTTGTGTTCTATCATAATGGAAAAATACTGGGAATATCATACTTGGATTTTAAATGGGTGCACGGCCCAACTGGAAATCATTTTTATAAATGACAATAATTCTAGGAACTTAGTTAGATGGTCCAGACTAAGTACGTTGAGTCTGGAAACTATCCTGGGTCCATGGACCTAGGTCTTGGGTCACTGACTTGCACTGCAAAAAACATTTGATATACCCTCGGGCATGCCCTGAAACTAGGATCTGACCATGCACTTAGGGAATGGCTAAAGGCCATCCCCTGCAGTTGCGGCAGGGGCGTCACTGTGCCCATACTTTAGAGGTAAAGTTTATCCTCCAGCATCGCCTGCTCGGAATGTCTGTGGCAATGGCTGTACTTTGGGTCCCTTGCTCTATTGTTCGCAGAACCCAATGCCTGCTTGGTGATGCCCAGGGGTTTGTTTTGGTTGGCTATTGTTTTCTTCAGATTGCCAACAGATAGTATTTGGTACCAAAGGTTTTGCAAAAACGGTCATGGGGTTGTGAACTCTGTGACACCAAAGGCGCCCCTTAGAATGCAAGAGTACCCACAAATTTGCATAACCTTGAACCTTGGGTTCTTCAAATTGTGCCGTGTTTGCAAACTCTGCAGCCACAAAATCTGTATTTATTCTTGAAAAGGAGTTTATTTCATTCCCCTGTGCCCTTGCCATCCAGTGCATCTAGATGTGCCCCAGTAGGCTGCAATATGCCCCTTTAAAAAGCATTGAAACCGCAAGCTGGCTGTCAGACTAGGTTCAGATTTCAATTTGGGTTGGTGAGCGGTTTGCAAAATCAGCTGGAAGTAATCAGCATATTTTTTGGAAAAAAGTTTTTGCTATTCAGGAGCCAATGTTATAAGCCTCCCAAAATTACCTTTTCCAATATAATCAGGGATTTCACTTGTGGGTTGCCAGGGGTAGCATCTGCTACCCTTAAACCTGCCCTTGCAACTCCAGGGCCACTGGACAACGAGGCAGTGGCAAGAGTATATATCTGTGTTGCGCCTGGAAAAGGCGGTTGTAACTGCTGCTAAATGTGCCACAGTTTTTTTTCACCTGGAATCGAGATCTCGTTGCTTGGAGAAATAATAGGTGTGGAGTCAAAACCATGAAGCCGTCATCACTAACAGGTTAGCAGTCCCTCAGAATGGCTGAATGGCTGGGTTCATAGGTGGGGCTGTCTGCGCAGCTCATACCCAGTACTGTAGCAACAGGAAGGGTATGGGGGCTAGGTCTAGCTAGCTGGGAATGGGTAAGAACAGCCTGCAGTACTCAGTGACAGCACAGCATGAACGTGAATGTCATCAGTGTTTCTCGTCGTCTGGCTTGCATATTCAGTGAATTGGGCCTGTGATGAGAGGGGTGTGTCCAAGTGGCTTCTACCACCAATCCTTCCTGGGTACTGTTTGACCTGACCCAGATCAGCCAGACCTGCATCACAGGCACACTGTAGATAGGCTCATAGTGACATAATACATACAAATGTAAAAAATAAAATAAATAATTAATTTACATGAAGCTTTACTCCGCCATTGAAGTAAACCATCTATTGCTTCCTCAAGCAAAAGAAAATACATATTTGGAAGGATAGCTAAGGGGCAACGCCGAACTTGACAACATGACCAGTTACAATCTGTAGGTGCTTATGCAGTCCTGTTTTTTTCAATTGCATTCTGAGGCTTGTAGTCCGAGTTTTACAATGGGAAAAGTTGAACTGCAAGTCCCAGAATGCAAAGAAAAAGCCAGGACTGGCTAAACACTGACAGATTGGAATGGTTCATGCTGGCAAGTATGCAACGCACTTGCTTTGGGAACAAGTTGATGCAGTGCAACATGGGTTCAGTTCCTGTTCCAGTGCTTATAAGCTGAAGGGGGCTGGCATTAAGCAAGATATAGAGGACCAAATAAAATAATAAAATGGGCCTTTTATAGTGGTGATGTCATGGAGCTGTTGCTGCTGTTTACATTATAAAATTAAAAAAAACCCTGCAATTACTATGACCTGCAACACATCCTTACCCTCTACCTCCCATCTTACAATAGAAACTGTGGGCTACTTACCAAATAAGCAAAACAGAGAGGTGATGGCTGGAAGGTTTAAAATCATTCATAACCACTGGCACAGCTCTGGGTAACCCTCCAGGCCATTTGTTCAGCCAGCCAAGCCACTACAGAAGGGGAAAGACCATATGCAAATCATGATTGGCCCCACCCCAAAAGGGGCAGTCAGCTCAAATCTCTAAGTCGCATCCCTTCTGCACAAGACCACAAGCATCCCCAGACATGTTCCAGCTTCATTGGGCATCATGTTCCCGCTTCATTGCACGCCATTTGTGAGGAGTAGCCTAGGTTTCTAGGCCCATAATGCTTTTCTAGAGGCGATGTCTTGGAGCTGCTGCTTACATTTTAAAATAAAAAAAACCTGCAATTACCTTGGCCTGCAACAGATCCTCCAACACGTTCCCTCTGTCCCCCATCTAACAAAAATAAATGTGGGTTACTTACCAAATAAGCAAAACAGAAAGGCGCTCATCATTCATAACCACTGGCGCAACTCACAACAACACTCCAAACCATCGTTTTTCAGCCTGCCAAGCCACTACAGGAGGGGAAAAACCATATACAATTCAGGCTTGGTACCACCCCAAAAGGGGCAGTCCAGCCACAACCACTAGATCAAATCCCTTTTGCACGATACCACAAGCAACCCCAGAAATGTTTCAGCCTCATTGGGCGTCATCAGTGAGGAGTAGCCTAGGTCTGTAAGCCCAGCAGGCTTTTCTAGGTGTAATGTCGTAGAGCTGCTGCTGCTGTTTATATTTTTAAATATAAAAACTCTGCAATTACTGTGACCTGCAACACATCCTTCCCCTCTGTCTCCAATCTAACAAAAAAAACTGGGGGTTATTTGCCAAATAAGCAAAACAGAAAGGTGATGGCTGGAAGGTTTAAAATCGGCACAGCTCTGTGCAACCCTCCAGACCTTTGGACTTGTGTTAGTCAGTTGCAGTTTCCCGTCTGTGGCCAGGCATTTGGCAGGCACTGGATGTCTGCGCTTTGGGGTCTAGGCCTCTTCGAGATTCACTGTCTGTTTACAGTTTAGCCCAGTTGATGTACAATAGTTTAGGTTGTTGTGTTGGGCGTTTGCTTACATTCACAGTAATTTGGTAATATGGGGCGTTACACACCGATATTAACGCTACATGCGGCGATCCATTCTTGTATGAAATGTCTATCATATTAGAGTGATATCATAACCATATTTTTCTTGGTGTACTGAAGAACAATGCTATGTGATGTCCCTTCCTGTTTTGTCAAAGGCTGGAAAGGTCATGTGTCATCACCGCCGTGATTTCATGTGGGGAGTGGAGTCAAATGACATCACTTCCTGTGAGGTCATCAGAGGTCAATGGGTTGTGTGATGTCACTTCCGCTACATCTGGCATTTTGGTGAAATATAGTTCCTGAATAAAATTACCTCCATAACCATAACTATAGAGGCGATGTTGCTGTTACAGTTTTATATGTATATGCACATTTTAAGAAATCATGTTTTAAACAGTTAATTGGTCGACCCCCAAAAAGTAAAATCTATAGAAATCTAGGATCATACACTCACTGATCAAACATTAACTAACAATAAAGCACACATTCATAACACTATAATATGTAACCTACCTAATATATAAAGTGGCCACGGTGATGTTTTGCAAACAACGCAAGGGCGGGGTACCCCTAAAGAGCAGGAACTGGGGTAGTAACACATGAACTGCATCTGAAGTGTTCCTGTTCGAGAGCTGTGATTTAGACATTTCAAATAAACAATTTAAGTGTCAATAATGGACACAGTTTATACAAACATCGTACACCATATTTGTATATGCAAAGTTCATGTAGAGTTAATGGAAGAAGAATACATGTAATTTTAGAAGATATAGTATTGAAGGAGTTCAGGCAGGGTGCCGCTGCCCTGAATCAACACAAACTCGTGGTGACAAGAAAAAGAAAAGCCTATTTACATATTTGCATATATGTAGGAGACATAAAGCAGCGCGATGTATACAAGAAAGTCGCACACAGAAGAGGAACATTTTCAAATTACAAATCATTCAAGTAGAGTCCTGGGACTTGAAAGCGGGCTAGTAGGTCCCAGTGCTCAACCGTGGCTTGCACCAGTAACATGCTCCTCTGAAGCCAGATTCTGGAGGAGGGCAACCAGACTAGCGTTTGCCAGTGTGGTTAAGGGTCAGAGTCGTCTGCCACTGTTAGATATAATCACAGCTCTCGAACAGGAGCATCTCTCATGCAGTTCTGATGTGTTGCTGCAGCGAGAGGAACGTTTGAATGAATATTTGCCATTCCCAAAGTTTATTGACTTTAATTTTGGAAAGTTGTGATCCGTTATGTAATGTTATGAATTTTTATAAAGCCCTCATTCACCAATGGCAATTTGACGGATCTGACATCATTTAAAACATAAATGCCAATCAAAGATTGCAGTGGGCCCTTGGCTTTTGTTAATGGAGGAAAGGTCAGCATGCCCTGGAAGACTCGGGAGCAGAATCCATGAGACCAATGAATTACATGGATATTTTAAAACAGCAGTCTATACATCATAGTGTCCTAAGACACTATCATTAAGGTTCCATCACACTTTACATAGGGCCTATGGACTCCCAATGGGGGCAAAGTGGCCACTATGTCCAGCCGCAGGCCAGTCCCAGTGGCCATTTCGGGTTAGCCATGCCCCAGGTAAAGTGACCACTGACCATATCTTCAGGTCATGGCTAGTGGCCCTAGGACCTACAATGGAGGCAAGTGCATTGTGCCTAGCCATAGGATATGCTATGGGCAAAGTGGACAAGGGCCATGATGACCAGTGGCCCCTGAACCAAAAATGGGTGCAAAGTGATCCTAAGGCCAGGACCCAGACCTGGGCCACCAGCCACTTCATGTGGCTTGGTGGGGCCCAGTACATGGGTGAAGGCTGTGCTCCGAGCAAAGTGGACACTGGTCATGGCCTCAGACTAGGGCCAATGGCCACATCAGGGGCTTATGAGGGCCTAGAACTTGGTCCAAGCACCCTTCCCAGGAAAAGAGACGTTGAGTTGCTTGAAGGTGTCTAGGGCATGCAGCAGGTAGTGACCAGTTTGGGTGCCTTGGGAGGCCAGGCTATGGCCTTCAGTCACTGCATATGGATTGGGGTGGCCCATCAGCTGGCTCAGTGGTGCCAAGACAAGGCTTTTCTGAATTGGTAATCGGGCACTATGTGTTAATATGGCATTTGGGAGGTGGTGTATCCTATTTGTGCACCATGGCAATTCTTCTTTGAAGGAGGCCACGAAGTTCCAAAGGAACCGCCAGAGGAACCTCCATTAAGAGGTGCTGTTACAGACTTCACCTGCCCCCGTTGGGACCTCTAGCCCCTTTCAAGGTAGCTCTTGATAACCAGTCAGTGCAATAGCTTGGCAAACGTCAAATTGCCAGTAGCAGCACAGGAAATATGCTGTGTCCCAAGAGCTGCATATGGACCCAGCAGTAGCTTCTTTTTTTGGAAATGGGGCGCAAGGACTGGGGCTGCGTTTGGCGCTCCATGGTTGCGCTGCGCCAGGTGCAGCGCTGGCCTCGGATAGTAAAGTTCCTGGTAGACTCTGTCCTCTTAACACGCGTTGCAGGAAATTCTGTTTTTAGACAGTTATACTATATGCCTGTTTTTTATCGTGTACTGCACACCTGCCTGCATATTTAATTTGCTGGAGCTACAATATGGCTGAAGCATTTACAGTAGAGTAAATCCATGATGCTCTGATTCAGGATGTGCAATGTTAACTGAAGACCAACAGATTAAGGAAGAATATAAATGGGGCCATTTGCCATCTGTTCGTGGAGGGGGATATTGTAAACTATTCTCTGGAATCTGCTATGAGCAAAACAATAACAGACTAATATCTGAACTATTGCTGTGTTTAAACAGCTGCCTATCTAAAAAGAGATCAGACCAAAAATTATCCCTTCCCATCTTCTCAGTAACCCTAGTCCAAAGTGCAAGAGTTGGAAAGCTGACCGACTGCAAGATGCATCAGAATTAAGTCTGCAGAACGGATTGCTCTTGCAAGCCAAGGAAATGTACGTATAAGAAAAACATGTATTTTTAAGCAATATGCAGTAGCTTCTAGGCCTTTAGGTTTAGGGGAAATATGCGAGAGCATTGAAAATTGCCCCTCTAGATTCTTTCTACATCGCCTTTGATTTGTGTGTGATCTTGCTAGGATTTCATAGGTTCAGGGCTCATGAACGTGGGCAGCAAGGAGTGTGTCATATCTGACATCACAGCAAAAGCTTTATTATCCACCACCCCTGCGCAACTAAGGAAGCCAGATAAAAACATATTCTGGATAGCATAATGTCTGAATCCAGATGGGAGTGGGCCAAGAAATTGAGCAAAATGTCCTCTATAATTGGGAAACACTACAATTGGGAATCATGAAAACAACAGCAACACAAACAAAAGAATACCCATGAATTTCTTTAAATAATTAAGTGCTTTTAATTAGGAATACTTAGATAAACTATAGAAGGTCTATAATAAAAAAAATAGGAAGACAATAAAAAAAAAAAATCACAAATTGGAAAATGAACAAACAAGAGAAACCATTTCACCTGCAAGTAAGATGTGCTCCTTTACTGGGAGAACAAAGCAAAACGCATGATTCTCTTTGGTCCATTGCACTGGGTCTCACTGACTGTGCCGGGGGTTCCTCTTATTTAGCAATCCCTTTCAGGATACCCTCTTTTAGTTGTCGCTGATCCTAATGAAGCGGTTGAAAAGAATTTCAGGTACCGAAATGCATATGCCTGTCAATTATGATTTGCGGCATTGCATGCACTATATTTTTTGTTCCCCTAGCGAGGAATACATTGAAAGGTTTTTTGTTTTGTATTTTCCTATTTTCTTTCAGTTAATCACAATTTTGCTATTTACCTGTCATTATTTTCTTATGTATTATTGAATAATCTTAAGGTTTCCTTTTCATAAAACGTTGGTCTGTCTGCTAAGATTGATTTGCCTCTGGCCTAAAGGATGTGTGTAAATATATTTTGTCTTTCACCTTTTATATTTATGTGTTGTGTTGGGGGACTGATCACATGGCCCTGCCTGATGTGGTATGTGTTTTCTTTTTTATTCTATGTGTTCCTTCTTACACTTCATGGGTATTCTTTTGTTTGTGTTGCTGTTGTTTTTTTGATTAATTGCTTTAATTGTTTTGTCTATTTTAACCTAATGAATTGTCAAGGATGTTGAAGGTTGACTTGTTTAACCATAAAACAATAAACAAAAAAGAATTGTGGTGCATAAATGAGAAACGAAATAATATGGATCAATAAAACTATTTTTGTCCTGAAAATCAAGTACCCCTTCCTTAATCCTTTTGAAAGATCCATGGATTGACACATTTGAGTAATCACGTAAAAATTAATATAAAAAGGTTCACATGTTAATACATTATAACCCTCCATCAAAGATGTACCGAATAAACCATCAGGGAGGCCACCTTATTTGTATATTGCAGTTGGCAGACTTGCCAGGGACCACATCATTCAAACGTGAGGAAGAACAAGCATGGCCCCCCATGCATATAAATCCATACTATATTTGCATTTGCACATGTGTGGTACCATGGACTGCATTTGTTTTATCCCCAACTGGTTTATGACCTTCTTCTGTATGTTGTTCAATAATCCTTTCAGCTATATTCCTGCTTTGCTTCTTCCCTACTACCACAAAATCTCAGAACGGGTCAATAAAAAAAAAATACAATAATGATTACTTGGAAACTGATTGAGGCCTGAAGCCATTCCAACAGCCTGGACTTTGCAGCAGGCACTCCACATATGCAGCAATGACTCACTTCTACAAAATCCCAGAACAGGCCAATTTAAAAAAAAAAACAATAATAATTACTTGGAAACAGATCAAGGCCTGAAGCCATTCCATCAGTCTGGACTTTGCAGCAGGCACTCCACATAGGCAGCAATGACTCACTTCTAAAATGGCCTCAGTATTGCCCACCACTCAAGTCTCTACGCCATCCTCTTTATACTTGAACTCTGCCAATCTTGACACTGTCGACCACTCCTCCCTTCATCTCATCCTCTTCAACACAGGCCTCTAACTGTTAGTGATGGACAACATTACCTCCTGTCAGCCCGACCAATATTTCTCCATCCCATGGAACACAGCACTTCACTCCCACCTCCTGCTGGGTGGGGTCGAGTTCCAAGGGTCTATCCTTGGCCTGCTCTTCACAATCCTCTATTTCTCCTTACTCGCCAAGCTTATCTCTTATTTTGGTTTCCCCTACAAGCTATTTGCCAATGAAATTCAAATAATCTATTCCTGTCCATCTTCCACTCCTGAAATAATTCCACAAACCCAACTGCCACACTGTCATCTGCCACTAATGGTTCTTTGATGCATGAGGAACACTTGCTCTAAAACCAAAGTCATATACCTCCCATCATCAGTTCTCCATCCCTCTTCCCATGCCTCATATCCTTTCACACTAATCTCCTCATGCTATCCCCCAAGAATACCAGCTAGGCCTTTATGACAGTGACCAAAACTTCTGGCATGTCATCATCCCCACCGCCAGGGTTGCTAGGATTTGCCTTGTTAACATATGAAAAATCTGCCCCACCTCAGTCAAATCCAGTGGCAGTGCTAGGAGAAGGAGCTTGGGGGGGCTGTAGCCCCAGGTCCTTTGGTTGTAGCCACGGATAGAAGCTCAGGGGCTACAACCAAAATGCTAGCTAGAACTGAGTCCCGACAGTCCCGACATTAGTGTAGCCACCGATCATTTCAAGACCTAGCAACACACCTGGTCAATTCCACTGCGGTTATAGCCTTCTCCTGTGCATTCCCCTCTACTCAGTCGTTCCTCTAAAAAAGTACTGGACTTTACCAGTTACATCCTCTACAATCTCCCTCAATCCATTCCCACTCCTTCCCATGCCTCCTTTCTGGGTGTATGCCCACAAACAACCACGTTTTTTCTCCTGGTCTATAAATCTATCGATGGATTGCTACCACACTCCACATCTGGCTAATGCTATCTCCCGCTACACTGCATCATACACTGTGGTCCAATCATTATTTAACTCATATGTCCCCTTCCGCTCTTTGCTGCCTCCCTTTTCAGCTCCTTTTCACTGCTGGCACGCATTTACTGGAACTTCAGCGATTCAAAATGGCTCTCAGAAAAAAATCTCCTCCCCAGAGGAGGGACACCCCTGCTGTGATGTGACATAACATCCTCTGCTGCTATATCACTGTACGCTTTACACATATGGATGGGGGCTAGAGTAGCGGTCTACCCTGAATTTACCAGGGCAGTACAGAAAGCCCATCAATCCTTTTACATGGTGCAGAGAAATTTAAGGGCATTAGTGTCAGGGGCAGACCCAAGAAAAGACAACAGTTGCAGGTGAAACACACAAAAAAGGCCAAGACGGGTAAATGTGTGGGTGCTGTGCACCATGCTCCAGTTAAAAACACTGTAAAATCACTGAGAACCGTCCGGAGCGCTATATTGCCTTACAGGAAGCTGCTTTGTCCTCTCTGTAGGCAAACAGCACGACAAAACTACATTGCCCAGCATGCCTTGGGCATGAGGGGCCAATCAGGAAACAGATCGGGTGAGGCGCGAATCACCGCGCATGCGCGAGCTACAGAGCACGGGGCTTGTGCTCGAGAAACCCACGAAGGAGGACGTGCGCAGAGGACCGCAGGCGAAAAGTTCATGCGAGGGGCCCAGCCCCACCAGATCAAGCATCCGGCCCCTCGCCTACCTAAAGACAAGTCGGGAAGGCGCTGCAGAGGGAGCGGGGAGGCAAATTCTGAGGATTTGGGAAACGCTGCAGAGGGATCTGGGGAAGCGCAGGGGGCATCTTATACTCCGCCCATACCAATCGCCCCTGCGCCTGGAGAAAGAGATAAGTAGCCGCTGCAGGAGCGACTTCCTTTGTTTTTAAAACTTAAACTCCCGCTTGGAGGAGGAGCTGGGCTCCGTGTTGCAATACTTTTCAGAACACGTGTAAAACGCATTCCGTGTGTGTTCAGGAGACGAAAGGGGAATTACAGGAGCTGCAAGCCACGCGCGGCGAAGCTCGTGTGGGCATTATTGGGCAGCCGTTTTGTTTTGAGGAAAGTTTAGTGTTACCAATCTGCAGACCATCACGTGCGGTATCGCACATTATTGAAAGTGTGTGTGTGTGTGAATGCACAAGTGCAGTGTGAAGAGAGAATGACTGTATGGGGCCATAATACAGGCAATAACGCTGTGTTCTTCCTTTGTAGCATGGACCTTGCCTGAACTACCTCCAAGGCGCCACATGAGACTAACAGCATCCGACTGGTGATGCTAAGGACCATGTTACCGGACTTGGACAACAACTAAAAGCTAAGACTGCATGTGTAGATGTTTCGTGTCAGCAACTTGTTAGCTAACACCTTGTAATTGTGCCTAGCTCTAGGTGAGTCTTAACATAGTCGGCAGAACTGTTCAGGGGCATAAAGTTGTAACACTGTGTGCTAAAATTGAGACACCATGGAAGTTGCCTTGTGGGACAGAAGTCAAAGGTATGCAGCAATCTAACCATCCCCAACTCCCTAGTCCTGTCCATAACCTCTACCTAATCCTTTTTCCGGTTACCCTATCTCCCCCTTCCTATCCAATCAACGAGACCCTAACCCTCTTTCCCCGCTCTGATCGCGAATGTCTGTGTAAGCACTGACTTGCAGGCATCAAGACCATAGTGGGGGTGGTTGGTTATTTCCACTCCTGCGCCAGGAACCTGCATGACCCTTGACAGA
This sequence comes from Ambystoma mexicanum, assembly GCF_040938575.1. Lineage (NCBI taxonomy): Eukaryota > Metazoa > Chordata > Amphibia > Caudata > Ambystomatidae > Ambystoma > Ambystoma mexicanum. The sequence goes on from NC_090935.1 coordinate 364,140,184, forward strand.
AGCACACACCCACGTAATATTTTGGTGCCCGAGTGGGTGTGACCAGTCCTCTGGTACAACATGGAGGAGATCGCAAAGGCCCTACAGGATATGCAAAATGAATTAGCGGCGTCGAGGCAGGAATATGCTACCCTATCGGTGCAAGTCCGTAGCCTGGTGGCCCAGACAGCACCTTTGCCTGGTGCAACCCCAGTCCCAGTGCAAGTGCAAGTGTCCCCCAAGCCAACAATCCCACTGGCCCCTCCCGAACGTTATTCTGGGGACCCACAAAAATTCTCCACTTTCCTCACTCAGTGTCGCCTTCAATTCCTGACCAAACCTGCGGCATTTCGATCTACCCAGTCAAGGACAGCCTTCGTAATATCGTACCTTACTGGTGACGCCGCCGCATGGGCCAACCCTCTTGTAACAACAGATGACCCACTCTTATACGATTGGGAAAGGTTCTTGGGCGAGTTTGAGAAAGTGTTCAATAGGCAGGTGGCCACCTGTATAAGGACAGAGAGTTGTTAACTCTCAGACAGGGCAGCAAAGAACTAGTGACATACGTCACACAATTCAACCGCCTGGCAGCCGAGGCTGAGTGGCCAGTGGAGAAGAGAATGTCCTTATTCTACCAGGGATTTCGAGATGACTTGAAAGACCTAATTGCCCAGGTCGATCCATAGCCAGGTGAATGTTCGGACATGATAGACCTTGCCTTACGGCTGGACCATCGTCAAGCTGAGAGACGGGGTGATAGGAGAAAAGGGGAAATACGTCCAGTGGTCCGTTTAGACCAGTCTCGGGTATCTCAAGGAACAGCAGAAAAGTCAGGTGGGGAGGAACCCATGCAGATACGTTCTGTTAAAGGACCCTTGTCCAAGGAAGAAAAGGACCGGAGGAGGAAAGAAGGTGTTTGTTTGTATTGTGGATTATCAGGGCATTTTGTTCGCGAATGCCCTACCAAACCTAAAAACCAGGGAAACGCATCAGCTCGACGGTATTGGGGGTCACCCGATCGAGCTTTTTAGATGGTAGGGCCCCAATTTCTGTCATTTCCAATTATGCCTCTCACGTCATGTTAATGGGTTACTTAAGGTATTCAGCACAGGAAAAGGCTGTGACTATGCCGGTAGACTTGGGGGCAACGGGAAATTTTGTAGATGTTAAATATGTAGCTACATTAGGGATCCCTGTTCAGCCTAAACCGAATCCAGAAGTGGTACGGGCAGTGGACGGAACGTCTCTCTGTTCCGGGCCTGTAACGCATAGTACCCAATTAATAACCTTGCAGTGTGGGGATTCACATTTGGAAGAAATTGCCTCCGATGTAATTGCCGCCCCACAATTCGGGTTCATTCTGGGACTACCCTGGTTACGGAAGCATGACCCAAAGATCCAATGGACCTTAGGACAGGTAGAGTTCAACTCTCTCTACTGTCAAGAGCATTGCAAACAGAAGTCCACCGTGACCCCTTGTATCATTGGGGCAGTAGAAAATCAGCCGAACGAGGAATGCTCTAAGGGTATACCCAAAGAATATGTAGACTTTGCAGATGTTTTTAACAAGAAGGCAGCAGAGCCTTTACCTCCGCATAGATCTTTCGACTGCCGAATAGATCTTGAGCAGGGAGCCACTCTCCCATGCAGTCGCATCTATGCGTTAACTGAGGCGGAAAACAAGCACCTCCGCAAGTACATTGCTACTAATTTGCAGAATGGTTTTATACGACATTCCAACTCGCCAGTCTCCTCTCCCTTATTCTTCGTTCCTAAAAAGTCCGGGGAGCTCCGGACTTGTATTGATTACCGCGGGGTAAACCGGATTACCATTAAGAACCGGTATCTGCTACCGCTCATACCGGTCCTGTTAGACCAGGTGTACAACGCGGTCATCTACACTAAGTTGGACCTTTGAGGCGCATACCATCTAGTGCGGGTGCGTGAAGGAGACGAGTGGAAGACCGCCTTCCGTACAAAATTCAGATTGTATGAATATGAGGTCATGCCATTCGGCCTCTGCAACGCGCCCGCTGCTTTCCAACATTTCTTGGACGAGGTTCTTCGACAGTTTTTAGACATATGTGCTGTCGTCTATATTGACAACATCCTAATCTACTCTCGAAGCCCCCAAGAACATGTCCAACATGTTCGCGCAGTATTGGAAAAGCTACGGGAACATCGTCTCTATGCTAAGCTAGAGAAGTGCGAGTTGCATCGTACCACCGTAGAGTTCCATGGGTACTACTTAACACCAACCGGGGTACAAATGGAACGCAAAAAGGTGCAGGCTATATTAGATTGGCCGTCCCCAACGTCGGTGAAAGAAATCCAGTCCTTTTTGGGTTTTGCGAATTTTTATCGTTGTTTCGTTAAAAATTTCTCTGAACTAGTCACCCCCATTACTAAACTTCTTCGTAAGGGGTGCGCATTCCTGTGGGATCGTGCCGCTGAGCAAGGTTTCCAACTGCTCAAAAAGGCCATTACCGACGCACCTATCCTGAGACATCCTGACTTAGCTCAAACGTTTGTGGTTGAGACAGACGCCTCTAGTTACGCCCTCGGGGCCATTCTGTCCCAAAGAAATCCTGAGTCTGGCCTACTCCATCAGGTGGCTTATTATTCATGGAAGTTACTCCCCGCAGAAGCAAACTATACAATTGCGGACCGAGAACTACTGGCTGTTAAAGCCGCGTTTGGTGAGTGGCGACATTACCTGATGGGCGCTCGCCACACAGTAACAGTTATAACGGATCACCGGAATCTGCAATTTATTAGAACAGCTAAAAATTTGAGTCCGCGACAATTGCGTTGGGCGCTATTTTTTGCAGAGTTTGATTTCATTATCACCTATAGGCCTGGAATCAATAACAGAAAAGCCGACATATTATCACAGTACCTAGAGCCTGTTGTCAAAAATCATGAAAGTACGCCTCAAAATATAATCCCTTTGGCACGCATTGTGGGCGCCACGTTGGATTTATTTGAGGCAGTACAAAAAGAAATTGCTATACAGGATCTACACCAATGGTGTACCCAGAACCCACAGCATAGTGTTATTGCTGGGATACCTTATGGCCAGCAATTATACCTACACACAAAAGAACTCCAGAAAAAGGCCACGTCCTGGTGTGATGACTCACCTTTGGCCGGACATCCGGGCAGAGTAAAAACACAAAAACTAGTGTCACGACATTTTTGGTGGCCCAACTGGCGGCGTGACATTCAAAAATATGTTGGTGAATGTGGAGTGTGCGCCCGTAACAAGGCCGACCATCGTAAACCCGCCGGATTATTACATCCCTTACCTACACCTTCTGAACCATTGCATACCGTTACTATGGACCTCATAGTAGATCTACCGGCAGTGCAGGGGTTTACGTCTATCCTGGTAATCGTGGATACCTTTTCGAAAATGGCACACTTCGTTCCCTGTATAGGGGTACCAACAGCTGGCAAGGTCGCAGAGTTGTTTCTCCAGCACGTGGTGCACCTTCATGGGCTTCCGTCCCGAATGATTACTGATAGAGGGCCATAATTCACCTCGCAGTTTTGAGTGGGGTCATTGGGATGGACGTAGGCTTAACGTCAGGCTATCACCCAGAAACAGACGGCCAAACGGAACATGTGAACCAGGGGCTCGAGCAGTACCTGCGTTGCTTCATCACCAGCAGGGAAGCATCCTGGGTGCAACATGTGTGGTTAGCCGAACTGGCATATAATAACGCAAGCCATGCTTCCACCAAGCAATCACCTTTTTATTGCCTCTACGGCTATCATCCCAGAGTGCTTCCGGTTACAATCGCACCACCTCCCACACTCGCCCTTCCAACATTGATAGGGCAGCGGAAGTGCATCGAGCAAGTATGGAAAGAGGTGCAGGATAATATTGTTCAATCCAAAAAGGGTTATGCCGATAAACATCGTTGAGTTAGCCCCCTATATCATGTAGGAGATTTGGTATGGTTGTCCACCAGGAATATATCATTGCATGGACCCCGTAAACTACAGCCACGCTATTTAGGTCCATTTGCCATCGAAAAAATCATTGATCCCGTAGCCATGCGTTTGAAGCTACCGCCCCAAATGAAGATACATCCAACATTTCATACTTCATTATTGAAACCAGCCCCTAACTCTACTATGCCCCAAAAGCCACCGCCCATTATGGTCCCAGGGAAACCCGAGTATGAGGTTCGGGCTATCTTGAATTCCAAAAAAGATAAAAAAAGGGCAGGTATTTTACTTGGTAGATTGGGTTGGGTATGGCCCTGAGGATCGCTCCTGGGAGCCTTCTACTCATGTGCATGCTCCAAGATTCCTGCGCACCTTTCATCTAAATATTCCGGACAAACTCCGGCCATCACCGGCCTTCTGTGGGGCGAGGAGTGATGTCAGGGCAGACCCAAGAAAAGACAACAGTTTCAGGTGAAACACACAAAAAAGCCCAAGACAGGTAAATGTGTGGGTGCTGTGCACCATGCTCCAGTTAAAAACACTGTTCACTGAGAACCGTCAGGAGCGCTATATTGCCTTACAGGAGGCTGCTTTGTCCTCTCTGTAGGCAAACAGCACGACAAAACTACATTGCCCAGCATGCCTGGGGCATGAGGGGCCAATCAGGAAACAGATTGGGTGTGGTGCGAGTCACCGTGCATGCGGGAGCTACGGAGCACGGGGCTTGTGCTCGAGAAACCCACGGAGGAGGGCGTGCGCAGAGGAACGCAGGCGAAAACTTCACGCGAGGGGCCCAGCCCCACCAGATCAAGCATCCGGCCCCTCGCCTACCTAAAGATAAGTCGGGAAGGCGCTGCAGAGGGAGCGGGGAGGCAAATTCTAAGGATTTGGGAAACGCTGCAGAGGGAGCTGGGGTAGCGCAGGGGGCATCTTATACTCCGCCCATACCAATCGCCCCTGCGCCTGGAGAAAGAGATAAGTAGCCGCTTCAGGAGCGACTTCCTTTGTTTTTAACACTTAAACTCCTGTTTGGAGGAGGAGCTGGGCTCCGGGATGCATTACTTTTCGGAACACGTGTAAAACGTGTTCTGTGTGTGTTCAGAAGAAGAGGGGAATTACAGGAGCTGCAAGCCACGTGCAGAGAAGCTTGTGTGGGCATTATTGGGCAGCAGTTTTGTTTTGAGGAAAGTTTAGTGATACCAATCTGCAGACCATCATGTGCGGTATCGCACATTATTGAAAGTGTGTGTGAATGCACGAGTGCAGCGTGAAGAGAGAATGACTGTATGAGGCCATAATACAGGCAATAACACAGTGTTCTTCCTTTGTAGCAAGGACCTTGCCTGAACTACCTCCAAGGCGCTGCATGAGACTGACAGCATCTAACTGGTGACGCTAAGGACCATGTTACCGGACTTGGACAACAACTAAAAGCTAAGTCTGCATGTGTAGATGTTTCGTGTCAGCGACTTGTTAGCTGACACCTTGTGATTGTGCCTAGCTCTATGTGAGTCTTAACATAGTCGGCAGAACTGTTCAGGGGCATAAAGTTGTAACACTGTGTGCTAATATTGAGACAGCATTGAAGTTGCCTTGTGGGACAGAAGTAAAAGGTGTGCAGCAATCTAACCATCCCCAACCTCCCCAGTCCTGTCCATAACCTCTACCTAATCCTTTTTCAAGGGGCTCAAACATAAACAATCCAAGAAGTAACACAATAGACCCTGTTGGAAGTTGCCAATGGTTAGTGGAGTAGCTACACAGGTGGGGAAAGCCTCAACGCACAGAGGCGGCAAGCGGGGAACACGATGGACCATCACAGAGAACGGGTGCCTGCGCATGGCCCCCCTTTAATACTCTCACCGATGGGTGGGGGAGAACGAGTTTCAGTTATGTGGGGACGACAGATGCTTCAAGTTAGGGGGAAGTAAAGGAGTGGTGTTACAGGGATGTTACGGCTGGGGGTTTGTTTACAGGTCAGGGGCAGAGATACAGGGGGGTTGTAATTGACAACATTGACAGGCGGCTCAGTGATATCGCTATAGAATCCAGAAAGGAGGGAGAATGGTATAACAAACATGACAACGGGTGAAATCAGAAGAGCATTGAAAAGTGTCAACTGGAACGTGAATGGGATAAATGATAAGATCAAAAGGAGTCTGGTTACTAAATTCCTTAATAGGTAAAAAGCAGACATAGTACTCCTGCAAGAGACACACTTGATGGTCTCAGCGTGCAGCTTTCTGGGGAGGGAGCAGTAGAACGTTGTAGTGCATGCAGGGTACTATAGAGATTCCAGGGGGGCTGAGGTCTTAATCAGGTGAACATTCCCATTAATGTAACGCATGTGGTGAGGGACAAGTATGGGAGATACATCTTAGTGGCAGGTGACCTGTGGGAAGAGAAATCACCATAATCAGTGCATACCCACTGCTGTCCATACAAACAGAGCTACTGAGGGCAATACAAGCAGTACTGGCCACGCAAGGGCTGGCCTAACAATAGTGGGAGGGGACTTTAAAGATGTATTCCAGGGATATCTGGATCAGAGCTCACAAGGGGCCGGGCAAATGTGTAATAAACCATGCACTAAACTAGTGAATCTTGTGGGAGCTAATGGCTGGAGGGACGCCTGGAGAGAGCTGCACCCTGGTGAGCACTACTTCTCATTCGACTCAGGAGCATTATCCAATCTAGATTACATTTTCAGACCATGTACCATAGTGGGGAGGATATCACAGGTGCAATACCTGTCAAGAGGCATATCAGATCACATCTCGTTCTATGTTATGATCATGGGGAGAATTAGCTGAAGGGTCAGGGAGACTGCAGGCTGAATGCCTATTATTTGGGTATTAAAGAAATATGGGATGAGCAGGAGGCTGGGAAGAAAGAATGTTTTGAGTTAAACATGGGGACAGTTGAGAGTCAATGTATGGTTTGGGAGACATATAAGATGCTCCTCGGGAGGACGGCGATGGGGGTGATGGACATCACCAGAAAGAAAGGAGAGGGAAGTTGAAGGTCCTAGAAAAAGAATTAGAGTGAAAGGAAAGGGAATACTTAGACGACAGTACGACCGAAGTGAAGGTGGAGCTAGTGCAAACCAGCGCTACACATCAGCGGTATTAAACAAGGGGAAACAGGCAGACTGGGTCACGAAAACCAAGGTGTATGAAGTAGGGGCAAAGGCAGTAAAATGCTGGTGTGGTTGGAATGGAGAGAAGAGGACTCCAGATGGGTTAGAGAAATAAGGTGAGACAAGGGCAACCAATGCAAAAATGACAGTCAGATTACTGATGAACTTGCTAACTTTGACCATAGACTGTATAAGTCGGTGGCGGGACCGTACGAAACGGGTATACTAACTTACCTGGGGGAGTTAATTTGCCTAGGTTCAGTCAACAAGCTCGGCAAGAGATGGCTATGGAACAACCTACAGTCCGGAAAGACCCTGGGACAGAACAGCCTCCCTCTCGAATGCTGGAAACGATTGGGGGGAACGGTGGTGAAACCAATGTTAGGTGTGTTCAATGAATGTCGTGACAAGGGGGAGCTCCAGAGAATCCTGAGGATGGCCCCGATATTTTGCCGGGTCCATAACCTTTGAATAGGCTTTATTAAAAAAAGATTGTGGATCTGGAAAAAGATATTCAATTTATACACAACAATTGTACTAAACAACAATTAGCGGCTGTCACAGACCTGGCAAAAAATTCTGCCATAACCATAAAACTAGCAGACAAGGGAGGGGAGACAGTAGTGATGGATACCACAGACTACAACAACATGGTGGATACACTCCTTCAATACCAGACCAGTTACCGGACACTACCGACAAATCCTACTTCCAATCTGCAGGCGTTCATTTGTCTTATAGTAGAGGAAGCACAGGCAGAAAGGTATATTAGTCCCATAGAGGCAGCTTTTTTGACACAAAGACACCCTCGCCTCCCGGCCCTATACGCCCTGCCAAAGATCCATAAAGGACTCACCACACCACCAGGCCGACCAACAGTATTTGGCATCAATTCCATTTTGGAACCTTTATCTCAGTATGTGGACTTTTTCATTAAAAACGAAATCCCGAAATGCAATCTTATATACAAGTTTCCCCTGCCATGCTTCTTCTAAGTACACTTGAATTCGATCCAGAAAAGGAGTGGCTTGTTACCATGGACATTGAGTCTTTGTATACAAACATTCCACAACAGGAGACTCTGGTCATGGTACGGAAATTGCTAGAATCAGGTATTGACCTTCATGGAGTGCCGCCGGCATTCATTATTGAACTAGTTGAGATTGCCCTCACCAGGAACTTCTTCCTGTTTAACAACACCTACTACCAACAAGTATCGGGGACTGCAATGGGAGCTACCTTTGCTCCCAGTTTGGCTAATCTTTATGTGGACTACTTCGAAAGAAGCCATATTTATCCAACAACTAACCCCTTTTTGGACAAACTTAAAATATGACATTGGTAGATCAATGATTTTTTCTGGTATTCAAAGGTACCAGGGAGGAATTGACTGCCTTTTATCAGTGGCTCAATAATCAGAATTCCAACCTGAAATTCACTGTAGACACTGACAAAAAGGAGACACATTTTCTAGACCTACTAATTACAGCGAGCAGCGGACAACTGGTCTTGAAGGTCTATAAGAAGACAACTGACCGCAACTCTCTGCTATGCTACTCGAGTTATCACCCCCAAGCCCTGAAGGACAATCTCCCATTTGGGCAACTCCTCAGGTATCAGAGGTTGTGTACGCACACCTCAGACTATACGACCCAAGCAGAAACACTCATAAACCAACAATTGCATCGTGGGTATCCAACGAGAATAGTAAACACTATGTACAAGAGAGCCAAAAACATTCTGAGATCGGTCACCCTTGAACAACAGAACAAAAAACCTGCTGAGAATGACTCTATCAGAGTAGTGTTTAGTTATTCCCCATTGCTCAACATAATTAAGAGGGAAATCAAAAAACTATGGACTAATCTAAATACAGGCTAATGTACCCTACCAGTACCCCGGTTTGCACTCACAAGAAGGCAAAACATCAGGGACAAACTAGTGAAGACACTACCACACTTTGGTGATGACTCTGAACAGGTCCAACCCATGTTATGGACAATGGGCCCTCCAACCGGCCATTCCCCATGCGGCCAATGTTCAATGTGTGCACAAACAACAAGAAGCACACAGACAGACATTGGGTGGAAGACCCGGTGGGTACGAAAGACCTTCATGAATTGCAACACCATAGGGGTTGTGTATATGATCACCTGCCCATGTAATTTAAAATACATAGGAATGACAACTCGCCAGGTGAAAAAACGAATGACCGAACACAGGTCGTGCTTCAGGACAGGCAAGCTATTGGCCCTCCTTGTACCTCATTTTATGGTGAAGGGCCATGGTCCCAAAGACTTTAAGTGGACCATCATGAGAAAGTTAAACTCCCTAAACGAGGAGGAAACTACCATAACATCCGAATTCGGAGAGAGCTGAATTGATTTTTCGTTTAGACACATGCAATCAGGACCTCAACAAAGCTATCTAATGGCAAGAATTGGCTGTCATGCCACACTAAAATACATTGGGCCTCATTACGAGGTCTGCTCGCGGATGCCGCTAAGGATGTCTGGTCAGACCAGACGTCCTTAGCGGGACCCGCTGGCAGACCAGGATGCTAACAACGGGCCCTTCATTAACGGGCCCATTGTTAGCATCCTCCCCATTCCCATTAAGCCCTTTGGGGGCTCAAATGGGAATGAGGATGTACCGGGTCCGGATCCCGAGAATGGGAATTACTGGGTCTGCCACAGTCGGTATGGCCCGGTAATTCCCTATTTCTGGAACCCAGACCCGGTACCCGGTTTGGGGGTAGCCATGCCACTAAAAACTGCATGGCTACCTCCAAACTCATAATGAGGCCCATACAATGAGCAATAAGGGGACCCCGGCACTACCGCACATGTGGATGTCATGCTGCGTTAAAATACACACAATGAGCAAGAAGGGGGCTCCCGGCACTACCGCACATGTTGATGACATGACACAGCAACATTGGTTGCCATCCCCCATTTTTGCAAACAATTTGTTACATCATCTCTCACACCAACAAAGCACATTTGCACTTGAGGGTCACTTCGACCATGTCAGCAAAAGAACAAGCGATTGGGATGTTTATGTTGCGATTCCTGGTAATCTGAATTAGGCCCTGTCCATAGAAAATGCTGCAGACGGACAGGCACAAGAAAGTCACCTGTTGTAATAATTGATATTAGCATGAGACCTGTGTCCATTCGTAAGCAGCTCGCCCTCATGCATTCTCATCTGTGTACCATGTTTGACAGATGTTGGCCATCCTATGAGGTCACCGTCTATGCGCTTAGAACAATCAGTGTGTCAAATTCAGCATCACACGCATCTGCGATGAATCTGCAGAGGCCGTGTCTGTATGGGAACTTGAATAACAACTTGTTTTGATAAAAATTCTTTGACACATCCATGTATGTGCATTACAAGTATAAACCTTTTTGATCGACTCATGGGCTTAGCGATATCGAAAGACTAGTGAACACCATGCATGAGTCTTTCGCGTGCTTAATCAGCCTATAGAAAGCCCCTTCAAAGATGTCTGCCTGCGTCGCGAACTAGTCTGCAGCCAGCATGACAGAACACGCCCAATGAATCTCACGAAATTGGAATAGTTCTGTGCTGCCCCGGGAAATGCTGCATTCAGTACAGCGCGTCACCAGCGGGCGAAGCACAAACAAGAGCGACCTTAAGGTAAGCATTAAGTGATCTGGGCACCTCAGTACATCATACAAGGGCTTTTTTGGAATAAACTGGGACATGAACATTTTCAGGTGCGCTGCAACGAGGCTAAACAACCTTTTCTCTCTTTTAGAATAACAAAGTGCTCGGTACATCCTATACGAATCAGAACGTGTGTCACACAGCCCCTCGCCAAAGAAGCAACAGCCACCAGCTTGCACCAGGCGGTTGCCTGCAAAAATACAATCGTGTTATTCACTGGCTAGTAACAGAAAGCCAGGTGGACACAAAATACTTATGAACCAATGAGAGTTAGGACTGTAGGGAACGTAATTCCCACAAACTGCTCTTGCAGACATAAATAATGACAAAAGAGACAAAAGAGAAAAAGAATGACAGCTTGCTCTGCAGGTAACAAAATCCCCATAATTTGTTTCTGTTTTTGTTCTGTTTTTGTATGTCCCCCGCACCTTACCCCTCACAATTATTAAGAAAATGGGCCCACAAACAAGAAATGAGGCAGTTTAATGTATTTCCAAGATAAGACACAGATGAATGTGCGAACATCTAACAACGTGGCTACAAGTCTGTACTATGTAGACAAATTCGAGCATTTGAGGTACTTAGACCTAGCTTTTTTACACTTTTTGTCTCCCTACATGGGACGGAGGTGCTCGCCTTATCTGCCAACCAGACAGATGCTGGAACTAGAACTATCCTTGCAAACCAATCGGTCCTGAAGAAGATGGCACGAATTGAATTAGTCATTGAAACCGGTTGACCAAATTGGTCATGAGTGGTCTCATGACCTTTATGATATCCCATGAAATGATTGAGGATACGGTATAGGAATAATTATACTCACATCCGTGAGCACAGTTTTAAGGTGTCCCGAGCATAAGGGACTTTTTACACACTTACCATCTGGGTACAACCACTCTTGTTTGGAACTTTGGATTCCTGTGGGTGAATAAAACACTTAGACCAAATCCCCGGGTAGCACGTTTCACACAGTTAGGATACTGACAAGATCTAATATATAGTCATGTCTTTACATTAGTGGATTGGTTGTCTTCCTGGTTTTTAACCACCAGTTCTATTATTTTATTTTATTTTGATACAACAAATGAGAACAGCAGTGATAAGGGACAGTTTTCCTTCCGCTATCCCTATTAGATAGGCGGCGCACCACCTCCCATCTAGGGCAAGGCATTCCTGACAGGGTCAGGGTGTTCTTCCTTTAGGGCCAGCCAGTACGTTGTATCAAACTATGGTATTATTGATGAATGTGACAAAGTGTCAATGCCTATTATTTCTCCCAAGAACTGTTTATGTTGTGTTATATGATATTTTTCATACATAACCAATGGAGAGGTGCGCCTCATACCAACCTATTTCACTGCTGAACAGAGAGGCCACAATTCTCGCAAAGATTCTAGAAAGTAAGTTGATAAAGGTAATCAGTCAGTTGGTGCACTCGGACCAGTGTCGCTTTGTCTCCGATAGAGCCATAAGAATGAATCTATAGAGGGTACATAATGCATTGATGCTAGTGAAACATCTACAGGGCCCCAGGTGATAATGTCACTATACTCCAAAAAAGGCGTTTGATTCAGTACAGTGGGAAGTTTTATGGGCGACCATGGGGAAGGGCCTAACTTTGTCTCATGGGTGAAGCTGTTGTATGCAAAACCACCTGCAAGGGTATGGGTCAACGGTTTCACCTGCCAAACTTTCCACTTCAGATGGGTACCCGACAGGGGTGCCCGCTCTCCCTGCTGCTGTTTCTTTTGGCGATAGAGCCACTGGCAGAAAAGATCAGGTTCGACCCAACAATGAAGGACTTCCGGTGATCTGGGGAATGGGAGGATATCTCCCTGTACGCGGATGACCTCCTAATATATCTGGGGGAAACGATGAGGAGGACCCCAGAGTGATGGAAATATTGCAGAAGTTCGGCATCAACTGCGGGCTCAGAATACACTGGGTGGAGGTTGGTCCTTCTACCGGCGAAGAGGGTTACAGAGGAAATACCGGATGACTGCCCCCTACATGTAAGTGATGGATCATTTAAATATCCCGGCATTGAAGTGAGTCTGGGGGAGTCACATTTCCTAACTAATAACATGGATCCAATAATGATTCAACCTGCTACTTACGATGATAGGAAGGACCAATTAACTTAAAATTATGGCACTCCCTAGCCTGTTATATGCATTGCAAAACACCCCAGTGGAAGTCCCTAAAGCACTTTTGGTCAAAATCAAGGCAATAATCATAAGGATTATTTGGGGCCAGGGAACTTTGCGGATAGCATTGAGGACACTAACAGGATCAGTCTGGGAGGGTGGCCTGGGAGTGCTGGACATCTGCCAATATAATTGGGCATCACAACTAGAGGTAGCAAACAAATGGGTGTTAAGAGGGACAACCCAGTCGCACATGAAGTTGGAATTAACAGAAACAAGGATTAGAGACACCCTACAAATATTGTGTGGTAGCCCGGGCAGACAGAATCTGCAGTTAGCATGGGGAAAGGATTGTGAAAAGCTGTACGGAAGCCAAAAACACTATGGGGCACAAAGGAAAAGCCACCAAATGCTTCCCGCTATGGGAAAACCCATGCATTTCGGAAGTGAGTAAGTTAGGGAATCAGTGAAGGTGGAAGGAACTAGGGATTTACAAGCTGGTAGAAGTAATAGACAATAAAGAGATTGCGCCGTTCCCAGTATTGCAGAAAAGGTATGGGTTACTTCAAAGTGAAAGCTATACATGGATCAAATTAAAACACATTGTTACTGCCGGATTCAGATGAGAGATAGACATTCCTGAACACTCCCCCGAGCAGGTCCACCTAAGCTCAAAATAGCTGTAGGGGAAAGAAAACACAATACTATACCAAACAATAAATAACAACACATCAATGCCCATGGTTAGATTACAAAATAATTGGGAGACAAATGTAGTGCCACTAGAGGAAGAGGAATGGTTAGAAGCAAAAGTAGCAGCAAGAGAGGTCAATATTTCACCCATGCTAAGCCTGGTGGTACAATATAAAATACACAGAGTGTAGTACTGTAAGGTTCGGCTTTACAGGAAGGCATATGGTAATGACAATATCGGTTTAGATTGTGGCATGGGTGTGGGAACCATGATTCACCTACATTGGGAGTGTCTAGGATTCGGGAATATTGGGAAAAGATCCGGACCAGGCTGTCTAGATTGATGGGATGTGCGATCCCAAGGACCCCAAATGGCTAATACTCCATATCACATGAGACTTTAAATGGTTGGGTTTGCAAAACAAACTCACTTACACCACATTTATAGTTACCCAAAGGGACCTAGCATCTAGTTGAGGAACTGGTCAAATCCATACAGTAGGAATATGGAAGGAAGGAATGGAACATTGCAGGGTGATGGAATAAATAACGTATAGGAACAGGCAACGTCAAGGCAAATATCACAAGATCTGGGGGAAGTGGGAGCAGGCCAATTAAAAATGAGAAGAAGAGTTTATAACACACATAGAGGGGCCCATTGTTGGAAGGGATTGCAGGCCAAGGAGACCTGGGATGAAGTGAAAGGAAGAACTGAGGTAGCCAGGGGTGATGGAGGGGGGCATTGGGACCTACCAATTGGATGTAATTTGTATGTTCATTACATTTCTGAATAAATCAATAAAAAAAAGTAATTAAAAAAAGAAGGCCTTCAACCACCTTAGTTAGTTTTATCTAAGAGAGATCCTCGCTGTATTTGGATTGTGGCTCAATCATGTTTAAATTTACTCTCGAGAATGTCAGTCATCCTACAGCTTTGATAGGAGTCAATGGCTGTTTTGTATTATTTACGGCAACCATATATGTGGCGATATTAATACCTGATATCGGGTGCCGGTGCCGTTAACCCCTTACTGCCGCATTACGAGGTCCTTTAGCGCGTCCCGCTAAGGGCAGATGGTTTTACCAGGCACCCTTAGTGAGAGCCGCTAAAGGACCAGGGAGCTGATAATGGGCCCGTTATTAACGGGCCCGTTGTTAGCTCCCTCCCCTTTCCCATTGAGCCCTATGGGGGCTCGAATGGGGATGGGTTCCCTGAATGGGGAAATACTGTGTCCTCCAAGGTTGGAATGGTCTGGTATTTCCCCAATCAGGGTACCCGGACCCAGGATGCAGTATGGGGGTAGCTATGGCACTAATAGCACCGTGGCTACCTCCATACTCATAATGACCCCCAATGCATTTGATATATTCTACCCACAAAAGCAGCCAATCATTTCTATTATAGAAGAGCAATTTCACTTTTACAATGATATCACACATATTACCCTTGATTTATTGATTGATTAACTGATTTTA
Organism: Ambystoma mexicanum; assembly: GCF_040938575.1. Taxonomy (NCBI): domain Eukaryota; kingdom Metazoa; phylum Chordata; class Amphibia; order Caudata; family Ambystomatidae; genus Ambystoma; species Ambystoma mexicanum. The sequence continues at coordinate 364,155,271 of NC_090935.1, forward strand.
ATATTCATAGAGCGCACAAACACCCTAAGGCACCTTGGCGCTAATCCAGTAAACAGAAAAAAACAGACAAGGCACTAGAGACTTGAGCGCGGTATGGAGGAATACTTTCTTCTCATCTCTCAACGCGGGCGCGAACTTGGATGTTTGCAAGGGGGGAATGGCTGCTTGGTCACATATCTAACTTTTAAGTTTGAGCGCTTAACCTTTTTTCTGAATATCTATTTATGAGTCTTTCCAAAGTTTCGTGTGCTGAACACCCCTACTTGTCGGGTCCTGGCTGCCCACTGTTATCAGGTTCGGATTGGCCCCTGTGCCTTTTGGCCCGTGGCTGGGCCGAACTCATCGCTGGGGGGTAGGGGCCGGTTTCTGGCCATGCCTGGGCCGGTTTGGAAGAAAGAAAAATTGAAAAATGTTTTTTGATCTTTTTTCAAACATTTTTTTTTTCTAAAAGCCTTTCATCATTCTTAGGTTGATAAATGAGTACCAACACAGGTTGGGTGGTATTTTATGCATATTTGTTCTATAAAAAAGAGCTTAAGCGTAAGTGCTATACAATAACATACTATCATTTGACCTTGGTCGTCTGCTTGCATTCACAGTAATTTGACAATATTGATTTATACACATAGATAATGATACATATGGTGATCCATTCTTGTATGAAATGTATATCACATTAGTGAAATCATAACCATATTTTTCGCTGTCTACTTAGGAAACAGTGCTCTTTGATGCCACTTCCTGTTTTGTCAAGGGGTGAAAGGTCGTGTTTGATCGCTTCCTGGGATGTCATTTTGGGGTGGGGTCAAATGACATCACTTCTGGTGATGTCATCAGAGGTCAAGGGTCGTGAAGCAAGGGGTGGGCCACCTTTTTGAGGCGAGGGGTGGGCCACTTTTTTTTGGGTGACCGGGCCCATTTCTTGTCCCAGTCCGACCCCGACTGCTATAGGCAGCATCCTTTTCCTCTCTCATTCCCTTCTGGGCGGGGCCTCACCTTCACAAGTCTCCTCTGCCCTATGATTGGCTTCTGGCTCTCCTGACTCAAAGCAGCCATTATTTCAGCAGTGCTGATGCACATCCGTGTGCAGCAGGCACACTGTTCACATACTAACGGCAAGCACAGCTGTGCACGTCTGCTTTAAGTTTGAGTGCACTTAGTGCCATCCCTATTTTTTGCAAGCTCATCTCCCAACACCTTTGTGTTCTGTTCCACCTTATCCATTTCCAGATCAAATTCCCACTCAGAGATTTCAGCTCTCTGCTTCCTTGAAAGACACCCGCCTATGCCAGGTTTGGGCACCATTCTCACTTACTCGGTTGTTTCTTTGGGCACATTTGGAAAGCTCCCCGTCACGCTTGGCACTTCTTCTGGTTTCAGCTTTGGTACCCATTGCTTGCCTAGTCTCTCCTTTGCTGCTCTCAGTGCATGCCTGTTGAATGATTCAATTGAGCTTCATGACTTCTTTGGGGCGGACGTTCAAGGCCTAATCTTTATCAAAGGGAGTTCACTGAGAGATTCATCTGGCCTTGTCATTGCCGCCAGGCTTCTCCATGGTTATGATATGATATGATATGGCATTTATAACACGCCTTTACACAAGTGTTTCAAGGCGCAACGAGGCAAGCGGGGCGGGGGATCAGCGGGAAGACAGACAACGATCCTACTAGGCCAGGTGTCATTCAGATTGTGCAAGTGCATGGGAAGTGGGAGAGGGGAAAGTGCAGGGGAAAAGGGGAGGGGACAGTGCTGTACATGGGAAGATAGAATAAATAACAATAGTACAATGGTAAGGTACGGCCAACAGGTGGCAAGTGCAAGGGTAAAGTGCAGGCATCAGGTGTCAAGTGCAGGTAGTGGGACTGTAGGAATACAGAAAAAACAGTCCCCAAAAGCGGGGGTTGCCAGGAGGGCAGTGCAGGAGTGCGACTGGCGGAGGAGGGGACCTGGGCCCGAGGTCAGAGGGCGGCCAGGTAGATCAGTGCAGTTTCAGTATCAGCCACGAAATCAGCAGGGGAGAGGAGGAGAAAAAACAGAAGCAAAGAGAAAGGTTTTGAGGTGCTTCCAGAACCAGAGATGGTTATCATCATCTTCACCTCGATAGAGACACTGCTATTGGTAGGGGTGTGTCCATTATCTCATGAGATCTCTTGCCAGTCTCTGATATCACTTGTTATCAGTTATCCAATATTGCAATAAGACTCTCCTTTTGTCTACTACGTTCTTGTTTATTGCTTACCTCATCCCTAGACTGCATTTGCTGACTTCTTTATAGAAGATCGCTCATAACTTGCCCTGTCCACTGTGCATCTCATTATGTGTGGCTATTTTAACCTGCAGGCTGAACTGTTCAATGTTCAGTCCCTTGCTGAGAAAAACTGGCTGTTCTTCATCTTTCTTATTTAGTGAATGAGCCAAATCATTCCGCGGGCCACACTCTTCAGTCAAATTTGGTTTCTGTTGTCTCTCCTATTCATTTGCTTTAGTCCCCGCCAGTGGTCGAAGTGTAAGAAAAGAAGTAGTGGAACTATGTTCCCTGCTAGCCTGACCCGCTCCCCACAAACCCCATCGCCACGCACCCTCCCACGCACAATACAAACCCCCAAACACATGCGCCTACTGTTTAGGGGGAACGTTCAGTGCAGTGCACTGAAAGTGCAAGTTTCAAACTCTTCCTACACTGTTATTTTAAAACGAAACCGTTCCGGAACGGTTTCTTTTTAAAATAAAAGTATAGGAGCTGTAAAACTTAATTTTTAAAAGTAGAGGAGCACCGCTATCAACCGCTCCCGCTCACTTCGAGCACTGGTCCCCGCATGTTTATATTCTATTTTCTATGTTCATGTCTTCTGGCTCTTCCCATTCACAATGTCCTCCTAGTTCTCCCTATGCCCGCCACTGGAGGAAAATGTCTTACGACAAGCTCTCTTTTAACCTTGCTGCTACTTCCTCTTCTTCTTTTGAAAGCCCTAAGAATACACTGTCAGCGGTTAGGATTTAGCTCGATTCTTCCCTGGATGTCCAAATTCACAAAATGGCTGTTCAAACCCATGGTTTGTACCTGACCTGAAAGTCCCCCTCTCCTAAATGACTGCCTAAACGGGCAAAGCAACAAACGATAATGGAGGCCACCATAAGGAAATTAAATCCATAAGCCTTCAAATTGTTTTTGCTGCTTTGTGGATTTCTCCACTGCATTCACTACATCAGTAGAAAGTGATATGGTAAAAATGTGCACACTGGGGATTACATCACTGTGATTATGGTTTCTGATTTAGCGGCACACAAATGTGTGAGTAGGAGTTAGCCTACAAACAAAAAAAGGGAAATGCAGAAATAGGATTGATGAAATGCGGGTAAAACAGAAATGTGTGCTGGCTCTGTTATTTAATATATATGCTGCAGATTTGCCTTTACACCAGGCTCAGACCAGGATTTCCCTATCAAAACTGAATGCTGTAGCCCTTTGCTCTATTAAGTGGAATAAGAGCCCAGGGCCAGATGAAAGCTTTGCCACTATCCGGCCGCCAAATGTAACTCTGACTTATAAGGCCATGCTTAGATCGGATCGGTGTCAAGAATCATGGAAACGGACTAAAATAGGTCACATTCATTAAAAAAAGAAATGTTTACAAAAAATGTGAAATAGCTATCCTAGCTCTCGTGGACAATTCTTTCAAGATCTTAGATAAATTAATACTCACCCAATTGGAATTAAGGGTGAACAAGAAGGATATTTTAGCACTGATTAAGCTTGGGTTCAGAGAGGGACTTTGGTGAGCAGAACAAACCTTAAAGTTGGACCTAAATTTGACCAAATACAATTATGCGAGGAAAGAATCAATATTCCTTGCTTTCATGGATCTGGCAATAGCTTTCAATTCTGTGAACAGACCGAAATTGTGGGCTATTCTTTTTTCAAATGCGCGTCCCATTGGATCTTGTCACAGTAATCGTGAGTTTTCACACCGATAATAAAGGAGCATTGAGATACAGTTTGTCTGGAGTCATCAAGCAGCTCTTTCAAGTGGTTTCCGGTGCTAGGCAAGGCTGTGTATTGGCCCCTTTTCTGTTTAATTAATGTGCCAAAGGCTTATTTACATTTTTGGCGACAGTGGGGGCAGATGTGCCTTCTTTTGGTAGGCTTAAGAAACATCTCTTAGCTTAGACCAATCATTTGATTTGAACGGCCTGGAATCCACAAACCTTACAGAAGTTTGTCTCAGCATATTCAGAATGTATTAACTCTTTGGGTTTAAAAATCAATACTCTATAACCAGTGTTTCTCCTCATTCGTACTGGTAGTAATCCCTACAATTCCTTGTTCTGTACAGCCAATGGCGAGAGAATCCAGAACACCTCTGATTATGTTTACTTGGGAGTGACTTTTTGATTCGAGTTAACAGCACACTTAACCAATCAAGCCTCTGAAATTTCACAAACAATAGGGGATATTCATTGATTTAAAGGAGATTTCAGGCCCTCCTTATTAAGGCAATATTAAGAGCATAGAAGCAAAACCTAAGGCTAGTGCATGATATGGTGCTGGGGTCTAGGGGTATTGTAAGAAAACCCCTCCCCAAATTATAGAAAACAAATTTTGCATATCTTTGCTAGGGTTGCTGCAGTCTTCCTCGATTTATGCAGCTCACTGTGAACTGGGGCTTAAACATCTTTCAAAGTGTCATTTCCTGCCCAGACCACCTGGTTTTTGAGAATGTTTTCCAATCTGTCTAATCAGACAAGAACTATGCTTACCCTCTCTGAAGGGGTCTGTCTTGAGGAACACCATGATGCTCTTTAGAAAAGTTATAATGGAACCTACAGCGCCTGTCTTTGAGATCCTGAGCAAAGAACTAGGTAGTGGAAAAAACAAAACGCTAGAAACCTGGGCTGACGGTTGTGCAAACCTCCTTGAAGAGGTGGCCCTGACGAGGGACACATTAAAACAAAATCCAACAAAGCTGAAAAAAAAGGATTGAATTGGACTGGATCAAGACACAAGACAAGGCAACGTCCTACACATTAACTCAGAACTTCCCTCATGTCCCTAAAAGAAGCAACGACGGCAGAGGATATCTGAAAAAATTCCCAGACAAACGTTTGTGTCACACTTTCCTCAGAATTAGACTGAACCTGTTAAAGACCAACAAGATTCAGTTCAGAAGAGGTTTCTCCGAAACGGACCAGTGTCGTTTCTGCGATAGTCACCAGCTGGAATCAATTTGCCATCTTTTGCTGATATGTAAAGGTACCAAAGAAGCAGGACAAACTTACCTAATGAAATTCTTGGGAACCTCAACCACAATTGAGAAAGATGAATGGTGGTCCCGTTTGATGGGTGGAGAGAATACTGAATGGGCGGCGGCCGTGGTCCTCTTCTTCAAACAAATTGGTCTGGTACAGGATTACAAAACGGTCACGAAAGGGACTTAAGAACATCTACGGAAGTTAAGCCCAGCCGAACGCTAAATCATTTATGGACAGCTGAAGACTTACCGAAAGAGAAATTTGTTTTTCTGACGATTGGATTTTCTTTTTTGTAACAATTGTATTACAATTAAATCAAAAAAAAAGAAAAAAATGAATGTGTTCTAGCAAGAGAGCAACTGTAACTCAGCACTTACTTCCTGGCGTTGAGCACTTCAGAGGCAGAATACAATTCCTTGGATTAAGAAAATTATCGGTGACTTAACCAAGATATCCACATTAAATTGTATAGACAGTGTCAAACGTATAGATAAAATATTCAAAAATGTAGCAATGGCCCTGGAAAACTGATATGCATCCCAATGTCATTCTATACAATTAGCACCCGGACCGCCAATCAGGTACCGCAGATCACCAGTTGAAAACCCTGAACCCAGCCTGTGTTCCACGGAACCCACAGGCTGATGTCTCGGTGCCCTTGTTAAACACCATTGCTTTGCTCAGGCCTTTAACTTTGGCTGCCAGGCCGTTTAACCCAGTATAGCCAGTAGAACGCATTTCTAACACGTAATTATTGCTGCCTTCGAGTACAGCTTTGGAAGCCATTACACTTCACAACACATTCAACCGTACTTGCTATAGTCTGAGTTTTTTAGATTTTGTCATTTAATAAACAGACTAAGATTGAATCGTCTACTTATTAACTCAATAGTCTGCAACATGGCAACTTAAAATGTGGAGACAATTGTTGCGCTTTGTACCGAGGTACAGTAGAATCAAAACTTAAATTTGTTGTTCTATTGTGTGACTTATTCTGATAGTAGGAAAAAACAAGAATCCCTTAATTGGAATAGCAACGCCTTAATAGATGTTAACCAGTTCTTTTTTTAACATCAGCTACAACTATTTTTGGAACCTTGAAGTTGTTATCTTTTCTGAAATCAGTAATTAATGGAAGGATGACATTTTCAGCCAGCTCTAAAGCTTCAGCTAATATGATGGATTATGTGATGAATTATTTTATGTCCTGTATTCAAACATCTTTTCTTGCTTATTTTGTTTTTATTTTTTCATTTTTATTTTGGAATTATTTTATATTTGATATGTATGTTGTTTTATGAGACATGTGGCCTGAAATGAACTTAATAATTTAGAAGAAAACGATTATATTCATTTAATTTGTGAAATTTTTACCGACAATTTACATATATTTTAAGACAATACCTATCTGGGGTGACGTTCAAGTGGAAGCCAATGCAGAAAAAGTGGTAAGAAGAAAATAAGTGTCTGCTCTTGGGTCTTACTAAAACGTCACACTTAGATGGGACCAACTGCCATTCTGCCTGTCATCAAAGACTCTGGGGACACATTGCTCTGATGACTCTGAATGGAGATGAGATAGGGAATACAAAATAATGACCCCTTTTGCAATCTAATGGAAGGTCTTATGTGGCAAAGACTTGTGAATATTACAAGATCAACCAATTTTCCCCAATGGACTTGAACTGACACTACTGGCAAGCATAGCCACAATGAAAGCTGTAACTGAGAGTCGCGCTATCCCATTCTGAAGACTCCTCAATATTGAACAAACTGTAGGATTATATTGTACAATTCTCCACAGAAAAAAGAAACTATTTTCTTAGTGGGTGTCGTTTGCACTTGAAGGGTTTTGGTATGAAGGACAGTCTCTCAGTTCCCTTGTTGATATTGAAGGGCTTTAAGAAATTGTAGGGTTCTTCTTAGACATTCTGAAGACAGATTAGTGGTTTAGATGCAGCCGAATGCAATTCTTCTGTTAGTAACTTTTATCCGGTTAACGGGGTTCTTGGCGTTCAGAAGTGTCTCATGAACATCCGCCTACTTACTCAGAGAATCAAAGTTCTAACACTCTGGCTGGGGAAAGCTGATTTGATGGTTTGGAGGTAGGGCCTGGGCCTCAACCCCTAAGTAGAAAAGACTGTGTAGAGTTTGCAAAGATGCACTAGAATCAGGTCAACGTGTAATCTTTGCCTGCAAACGGCTGAAGGTCGAACACAAGAAATAGATCAAGTCCCTTTTCATGACATGCAAGATTGCATGTGTTATTTTAACAGAAGGACTAAATGTACCAATATGCTGGGTTTTGACTCTTTTATTGAGTACGTGGATGTAAATAAGTAATTGTTAGAGTGACAGGACGGTTCTTTTTAGCAAGCATGGGAGATGGATATATTTAAAGCTGGTAGCAGGTCTAGAATTGATTAAAATGTAATTTTGATAAGAAACTGAAATTGGTTGTTTTCCATGGGAATGTTATTACGTGTTTTTTTTTTTTTTATATACATTTCTATGGTTTGTTTTAAGCCTGATAACAAAGGTTTTATTTATCAGATGTCATTATTTACTGATGCCCCAAAGTTTTCGTGGTATTCATAGTAAAATTAGGGCTGGGGGAAACAATAACAAATAAGTCACCAAATTCGAATCAGATGTGGACAAGTGTCACTGGCACAGGCCATGCCGCTAGAAGTGGTGCGACAAATCACCCATGCCAGGATTGTCTGCTGCTCGAAAGCAAAGGGAAAGGAGCGCAGAGTGCTGTATCCTTCAGGTACTTCTTTGCTACTCACCGGTGATGCTTATTGATGGTAACTGAGGCAGGAGGTTGGCAGGGCTCTTGCCAGAATGAGGGGTTCCCACATTCTTTTAAATATATCTTCACGGATGGAAATAGCTATGTGATGTAAAGTGGTCATGCATAACTTCCCTTCCCATTTTGGTGGCTCCATTTCATGTGGCTCTGTAGGAAAAAAGGTGCAGTTAAGCTGTAAGTTGTGTAGAGGCGGCAGGTGCAAAAGCTGTAGTGTTGAGGAGTGCATGCCGGAAGTACCTGAGCCCTGAGTGCATTATGTTTCTGTGCAGTTTATATTGCTGACACTTGGGTATGTTTTTTATCCGGAGGGGCGAATCCAAGATTTATTCGAAGGCAGTGCTCAGACACAGGGTTAGCCACTGGCGTGGGGGGAAGGTTCATGTGATATAAAGATGTGAGTGTTGGCATAGCTCTGTCATATTTGTGTGTATTAATAGGCATAAAGCTGCTATGTCTGTGTGACGGTATGTGTGTGAAGTGTAGAAGTGATAAGAGATGCAGAGATGAGTCGGTTGTTTGGAGGAGGGAGAGGAGACTATTAGGCTTAAGGAACAATCCTATTACTGGAAGTTTGATACTAGACTAAAATGTTTGACTTCTAGCCAGCGCCGCAAGGGTACTAGGCGGGGACAGGTAACCTATGCCCCATGGCTGACAGGTCGGGGAGAGGGCGGGGGCAGCCCAAACACTGGGACACCCCACGGGGCTGCTCCCCTTCTCCCCACGTTGCTTTCATGTCTCCCCCGAGGGCAGCCACACCGACGTCAGCACAAACAAGAAGAATGAAGGGCAAGGTGTAAGCAACACCTTGCACTTCCTCCCAAAGAGGTGCTAAGCACATTAGGCAGGGGAAGGAGGAAATAGGCAGTGACCAAACTGAGCTGAGCACCCCAGGGGGCTAGATGCCGTTGGCGCCAGCCGGCCGGGGGGCTGGCAACACAGCCCCCCACACATGCACAACAAAGACCCAGGGCCAGCCCCTGGGGCCAATATAAGGAGATGATTTTCAGCAGTAAGGCAGAAATCAGTTTTGGGCCATGCACGGGGACCCAAGCAAAAGAGTACACTGCACACGCAGAGTCTCTCACTTCGAACATTGTCCTGTTTGCACTTGACCTTTAAAGAACGTTGTTTTAACTTACTTTGTCTTTTAACAAGAGGTTTCCCTGCTTCGCAGCGTACTGCAGTACAGCAAGAAGGAGACAAGCTGCGGCATGCACAAGTGTTCGAGGACACGGTGCGAGGGACTGTCCGGCTACTGGTTGCAACTTGAATCCCGGCTGCAAGAGTACTACGGATTAAGAAGCGGACAGAAGAACCTACAAAACTCAGTGTGGATCAAGACGCGTCATGGCCACGTTTACAGACACAGCAGAAGGAAAGCCACGCTGTTTCGGCACCAGAAGCAGAGAAAACAAAACTTAACCTGAAAATTAAAACAACACGAACCTGGCCGTAGCTCCGGCTGGGAAAGCAGGAAGAAATGGACACGTTGCTTCAAACCGGCAGCACGCAGGGTAATCTGGCGCTCAGCTAGTTCGAAGGCGGAGCTTGCGCAGCAAACGAAAAGGACTGCGACACAGTGTTGGAAGCAAGCCCGGGCCGGGGTTGCCAGGCAACGGGCTGCAGAAGCGAGAAAGCACGCAGAAGCGTGTGTTTTCATATTTCAGGGCACGATTAAAATAACCCATTTGGAAGCAGGAAAACGCAGAACAGTGCTAAAGGCACAATTTATTTATTCACGCTCGTTTTCATTTTCTTTTCAAAAGAAACACAACGGGCAACACTGCCAGAAACAAAAACCCAGGATAATAAAGCCCAAAGCCTCAAACACAGTACCCTGAACACGGGGCACACCAAAGCCACAACATGCCACCCAAGAAGACACCACAAAAGAAGAAATCACAACTGCTACGTTTGGCAGAGGAGGTAGCAGCACTTTATGGATGGCCATGGGTCAGAGAGCACCTACATGAAAAAGGGAGAAGTGGACAATGACAGCACGGTGGAGGAAGAAGATGCACCTCCAGCAGCAAAGAAATCCAAGGGAGATTCAGAGGCAGACAAGCAGACTCAAGAAAAGGGTGGCAAGAAAGGTAAAAAGGCCACGGAAATGTCTTTAATGTTAGATAACTTTGCTGCCAAATATTTAACACAACAAAACGAAAATATATTTAAAAAATGGAACAAATGATGATGGAAATAAGGGAGAAACAGCAGACACCTAAAGAGCCAACAGCGGGGGTTGAAAATAGGGTCCCCATAGAACGAATAGTGATAATTGAAAACAATGTACCTTTAGAGTCAGTAGTAGTTGTGGAAACGAGAGGGGGCGCAGAAGGGCCTCTTAAAGCATGGTCCGCCCCAACCGCATCTGCAACAGGGCAACAACTTTAAACAAAGTAGGGCAGTAAGACCAATAGCAGCCACATCACAAGCAGAGGGAGTAATGATCACCAGTGTGCAGCTAGAGTAAAAACTAAAAGCTTTAGAAACTGAAATATTAAATAGGTATAGGAAATCGCTGGCTTGGAACATTGATCAAACAGTAAAAGATGCAATATGGAAAAAGGACTACATAGAAGTATTTTCACTTATTGAAACACAGCGAAAAGGCATGGATGCTTTTAGAGATCCCAAGAAAATTGAAGAAAAAGCTATAGCAAGGAATGCGCATGTAGAGCGCAATTGGGACAATTGGTTAAAGGGTTTCACCATACCAGCAACTGTATATTTGGGAAAAACACCAGGGGACGGTATCAAAATACTAGCTTACATAGACAAAATTTGTGAAGTCAAAATTGCCTATGAGGGGGATGCATGGATAGCATATGATGAAAGGTTTGGAATGAACATGTCAGAAAGGCCAACGATAGAATGGGACGAAGTACAAAATGATCTATATTTGATGAATGGGAAGCCCCATCAGAGGGGGAAAAATCACAGGCTCCTAACAAAACAAATAATAACACCCAAGGGGGCAATAGAAAATGAAAAACACAGGATGGGGGAGCAGCCCTTTCGGAAGAGACAGCCATGGCTAAGTTGGCTAAATCCAATACCCACAGCCAGTTTAAAACACAAAACACCAGCAAAACTACCACCTGCTGGAATTATGGAAAAGGCCAATGCGCATGAGGCAAGGAGTGCAGGTATAGGCACATCTGCTCAAACTGCGGGGGTGACCACCCAAACAGCAACTGCACCCGGCTGCCGGTTAAAAATACAGGGAAAAAATGTGGTTTGGCGCCAGGCAGGACCCCAATAAACATTGAAGGTTTCAGAACAGCGCTGGTGGCTTATCCAGACAGAAACATCAGCGCAGCTATAGAAAAAGGGTTTTAGAGAAGGTTTCCTCATCCCATTTCACGGAGAACGATCAGCAAAAATACCAAAAAATCTAATCTCAGCAAGAGACATCCCAGAAATAATGAGGGCCAAAAAAAGAGCTAGAACTGAGCAGAATAGGGGGGCCATAGGATAAAATGCCTTTCAAAGACTATATAGGATCACCTCTAGGTTTAGTTCCCAAAAAGGAACCAGGCAAAATGAGAATGATACACCATTTATAATACCCAAGGGGTCAGTCACTCAACGACAGAAACCCAGAATCTGAATCAGCACTGACCTACACACATTTCCAAGAAGCACTGAGAGTAGTCTGTGGTAGGAAAGCAAAAATGGCAAAGCTGGACCTAGAGTCAACATTCAGACTGCTACCAGTTCATCCAACATCACAACAATGGCTAGGTTTCTCTTTTGACAATCAGTTTCATGTGGCTAGATGCCTGCCCATGGGTTGCGTAGCATCATGTGCGCTGTTTGAGAAATTCAGTTCATTTTTTGAGTGGGCTTTTCAAAATACGAGTACCGGGGGCAAGGGTAGTGCATTATTTAGATGACTTAATGCTGGTGGGACCAGCAGGTACAGGTGATTGACAAAAAGCACTGTCAGAAATGATAAAGATGGCAGCTCAGTGGGGCATACCCCTGGCAGCTGACAAAACAACCAAACCAGCAACAAACATCTTTTTCTTAGGGATTGAAATAGATACCGATGCAGGGATCTGCAAGATCCCAAGCGCAAAAGTTGGTGAACTATTAGACAGAATCAAGAAAAACACAGGTGAATGCAGTAAAATGCTGCCCACGAAAAATGCAGATCCTGAAACAGGGTTCCTTTTAGAGCTAGCCAAGAGAGCCTTGGCTGACAACACAACATCTCAATATAGTAAGTGTCTGCAAACGGTATTAAATGTTTCTGGGCTAAATCATGTAGAGTTGTTGACAACAAAGGATAGCAATGGATTTTTGAGGTGGGCTTTCAGTCAGGGATTTACGAAAGAATGGAGACTCAGACCCCACACGGAGTTCACTAATTTCATATGCATTGAAAGGCTGGGGAAAAATAGAAGGGCTGCAAATAGACAAGAGACGCCCTTTAGACATCCAAAAACTGACTAAAATAACAAGCTTATTAGAAGGCATATGTTCACACCAATACGAAACCTTGCTGTTCAAAACAGCTTTTTCGCTGGCATATCTTGGAGCCTTTAGGGTGAGCGAACTCATAGCGTCTAGCACCAAAGCTAACAATGGTTTACAGATGATGGATACAAGGGTGAGGGCTGACAGCATCACCATTGACAGGGGCGTTGCTAGGGGGGGGCTAAGGGGGCTATAGCCCCTGATCTTTTGGTTGTAGCCCCGGATAGAATCTCAGGAGCTACAGCCAAAAGACTAGCTAACCCCCAGTTCCAACAGTTCCGACATCAGCGTAGCCCCAGGTCTTTTCCAGACCTAGCAACTTCCCTGACCATTGATGTTCAGAAGTCCAAAACGGGAGCCAAAAGGGAAATAAATATGTATTGTATTGACGATGCAAACAATTGCCCAGTATGTATTACCAACCTATACTGCTCACAGCACCCAATAGTAGGGGGGAGATTTTAGATACACAGGGACTCCTCTGCCCTGAGTCATTATCAGTTCAAGGGGATACTGTTGAAAGCCATTGACAAAGCAGGATGGGATCCAAAATAATTTGAGACCCACTCTTTTAGAATTGGCGCAGCAA